>NC_052951.1:14205194-14509772 GCF_013358895.1 Oreochromis aureus | reverse complement strand
ACCTAAAAAGAAGGTACGTCTGTCATGAAGTAGTGACTAAATAAAACCTGCCCGAATCTACTGATAAAACCAGCAGACTACAAGAAACTGATGCTTGATGAGAGTGAAGCAGTAGCCCGGGGCCTATAGTAATTGAAGGCCAAAGAGAGAGAGAGAGAGAGAGAGAGCCTCAGTGAAAGGTTATCATCCGTACTGTTCTTTACTGCCACGTTGTTTCCTGTGAATCTACCGGACAATTTGTTGAGGTGACACTGTAACGAAGAATCGCCCAGAGCTACAAATGGTTAACTGACGAGTCGGTTTAAAAAAAAATGCTGCTGCAATAAATCAAATTAAGGCTGTGAATACTAAAATACACAAATCACAAATGAAGTCATGTTTGCCACTGCTTAATGCAACCTGCTTCTTACTGTTGCCCAATAATAAGAAGCAATAATAAGCTGTGCTATAATTCTTCCAAAGACTTGGCACTTTCTTGACATTTTACACCGTCAGTTGATACTGTTCCTCTCCTTCTCCAGCCAAAACAAGCTACACAGCTATGGGTACATCGAGTCATAATTTCCAACGGAACAGCGAGTGTTGCATTTGTGTTTTGATTATAGTGTTTGTGTTTTATTTTAGGGATTAAGTAAGACTGTATTAACTCCTGTTTTCCACCACAGTGTCATTGACATTACAAACACAGTGCACATGTATTTATACTTAAAAACTTGTGTGGCGCTCTACAGTAACCGAAGCTAGAGCCAAAGCTAAAGATGCCGCTGAAGACGTTAAGCTGTTTACACAAACCTTTTATACCTTGTGATTGAGGAGCTCTATTCTCGTCTATAAACCAGTTTATGGAATGTTTATGGAATGTGTTTTCTTCCATGATACGCCCGCAGCTACGAAGATCGACAAGCGAAATGTGTGCCTGCCAGCTATGCCCTTCCTCCTTGGACTGAGCAATAGTAGACTACTTCTGCAACATGCCAAAACAGTGTTGATCTCAAGAGTAATTTGTGTGAGCACAATCATAACCACAGGCCTCCAGCTTTAAGCAATTATTCTGCTCATAAGAGTTATCAACCAAAAGTGAATCTAGTGTTCTGTCAGGCTGCAGAAACAACAAGTATCAGACGCAGGGAAAAGAGTAACCAGTTTAGTATTGGGGCAACCCAAGAAGCTTCACAAGGCTTCCGATCAAAAAAAAAAAAAAAAAGAGGTTACCTGAGTAGTTTGTGAGTTATGCCGTTCACATGTATTAATCCAAAGTGAGATTAATTAGTATGTGATATGATTAACCTGTTGATCGATGTAAAGAACGCAAAATCTGTATATAACAAAGTTAATAGCCCAGAATTATTTCCCCCAGTTTAGTTGGAATGATGGCTAAACTGTATGCAGTGCAGATTTCCAACATTGATTTACACTCATTTTATAACATGCCATACACAATGCCATTAATGCAGATGGGCCACATTGTTTTTTTTAGTGTCAATGAATAATTAACTTCTAATGTTCTGTTGTTCTTTGCTCCAGACAAAAAGACTAGTCTGCAATCTAATCTTTTTCATACTGAAATACAGCATAAGTTAAAAAAAAATCATGTTTGTTTTACATTTATGCATGTGCAAAAGTCTTTACTCATTCCTCATTTCTCTATATTTAACTTCCAAGGAGCCAGACTTTCTTATTTGTCTTTAAAAGTGGTCTTGAGCAATAGTTCTCCAGACTTTCTGAAGGTCTTTCAAAGTTTTTCTTTGGACATTGGCTGCTTTTTCACTCATTTTCAGCCCAGTCCTTGTACCTGACCATTTTCAGAGGAATGTTTATTGTTTGTTAAGCCACTTAACACTGACCTGTGACTCATTCAAGCATGCAAAAGGCACATAACTCAAGGGATGAACCAGTGTTGCGTTGACACGTAACAGACAAGTTAGGCACTTTGTTACTAACAGCCTGTCTGAAAAACACATCATTTGTTCTCATTTCTTTACTTTAATCTATGAAACATTCCAAAAATAACACAGTTTGACAGGCATAAAACTGGATTTTTGCACTAACAAAGTGATTCCCAAAGAGCTATTAGCTGAAAACGTGCGTGTCCTTACAAGATTTGAGCAAAGTAGAGAACAAAAGAAGAAGTGGGAGGCCTAAAAAATGATACACAACAGATGACGAGTGTCTGAATGTAACGTGCTTAGGAAAGAAGGTGACATAGGACCCGAGAGATGCATCGGTCCCTTCAGCTGATCCATCTACTGTTCAATGATGTCTCGTTAGAAATGGTCTCAGTGGAAGGGTAGCTGTCGAAAAAACAGTCTCAAGGAGAAATGGCTGAGGTATGCCAAATTACACAACTGGACCAAAAATCTGGCAAGAGGTATTAATCCATATTTGAAATTTGTGTTTCCAATCATCAATATGTACTGAGGCGGTCAGGAGGGAGCTAAAACAGTGAGTATCTACAGCCATCTATAAACCATGGTAGAGGCTCCATCATGGTTTGGAGCCAAAACACACTGCCAGTTCAGTAAAAACTCGTATCAGTCATGGATTGGCCCCCCTAGATCCAGGATTTCAATATTTTTGAAGCAGTGTAGGATTGTCTTGAAAGTGAACAGAAAGAAACTCCAAAACAGATAACATCCAAAGAAGAGCTTTGCATGTCCTTCAAGAAGCCTGGAGAACTACTCCTGAAGACTACTTAAAGGAACTACAAGGAAGCTTCCCTAAGGGGTTCAGGCTGTGTTGAAGAATAAATGTGGTCATGTCAAATACTCATATTCAGCCTTGTTAGAATTGTGCAAATTCTGTTTTGCCTTATATGCTGCATTTCTGTGTGCGCTTGCATATGTTTCAATAAATTCTGCACCTATTTCACATTTTTTGAGAGAAACAAGGGGTGGTAACCCACAGCACTTCACGTTTAAAGATATGATCTTGTCTCTTTTTATTTACTGATTTCTTATTTAATGATAATACCAAATGAGTTTAAGAGGTTATTTTTGGCAATAGCCTTTCATGGCGTGCACAATATAAAGAAAAAAAAGTTTTAAATATTTAAATACATGCACTAGCTGCAGCCTGTGAAGGAAGCGTATTGCAGCCCAAGATAGCTGCAAATTACTGAATAATTCAAAAGGCTGAGTAAACTTAAACTGCCTTCACAAAGCAGGAGGATACAAGTCATAAAGATCAGGCCAACGTAAACACACTAAATAGGGGTATAAGGTGTGGAAACGTGCACTGCAAACCAGGTATGTGTCCTTTTTGTGTGTGTGTTTTTCCATTTCATTGGCAATTTTGTGTTTGTTTCTTAGTAATTCATCTACAGTAAGTTTTTTTCTTTTTAAATTTCAGTACAAGTCTTATGTTATTCAGTGCTAGCTCTGAAGTATTCCTGTAGTAATACTGTAGTATTTGAAAGAGTCGATTCTTTGTATTTTAGGAATATCCACCCCAGGGCATTCAGGGGTATGTTTTTCTACACAACTGTCTGCGCAGAATTACAAGAGGGCATCTTTTTGTCCAGCCTAACACTGCACATGATTGTCTCTCCCTGAGGGACTCCATTGCAGTTAGTTTAGTCACAGAAAAACATCCGCCTATAGCTGACTGCAGAAGTAACAGCATAGTTCCAACGACAGGAAAAACAGATTGCCTTTGTCATCAAAGTAAAATCCAAATGGCTGTGAGTTTCACAGTTGTTGTGCTGTTGATATCTTCCGGACTGTACAGCGATTGTGGCCATTTGAGTGCTGCTGACACTGCTCCAGCTGTAGAGGCAAGGAGCCTAACAACTGCTGGGACATTCCCAACGGACTCATCCCTTTCAACTTTTTGGTGTTTCTCCCGCTTCCTCGTCCTGATCCTGATCATATACTGCCTCATTGTGGTGAAGGCAACATTCTTCAGTGGGTTGAAAAACTCTGTTTAACTGCTAAAAAATCCACTTGCAGGGTGTAAACTGTAGTTAAAGAGGCCAAAGTCGAAGAACTACAGTATTTCCAACATTTGTGTTAGACTAATGTTCTCTTTAGTGCCAGATGTTCTTTGATTTCTTCTTTTTTTATCTAAAATTTTCCCAGCAAGTGTTATATACACATTTTGTTACTAAACTGCTGGCCAGCAATTTTAGGTATTCAGCAAAAATAACTGAATTTATAAAAACTAAAAATTTATAAAACTTATTTATAAAAATATGATAACACCTAAAGCTGTTTACAGTTTCCCTATGCTTATCAAAGTTCCCCTCTTATACCATCTCTCAAGGTAGTCCAAAGAATAAGCCACTGGCCGTTTTATAAATATTGACCTACTTAATTTTTTCTAATGCATATTCTTAATTTACACTTAAAAGATGCCACAAAGGAATCACAAACAAATACCAACCTACAAACTTTTAACTCGTCAGGTTTATTACTGACGATGTAGTCAGTAGATATATATTTTTTTAAATGCAGATCCTTTGATGTGGCTCTAAGAGGTTTAGGACATCTGTTTATGAATGAACTGACACATCCCAACAATATAAAAAAAACTTTTCGAGCAGATTTTCATTGTGTTGTCGTCGTTTAAAGAAACTAAGCACATCTTCCCAGTTCCAAAACACACACACAGAGGAAAGACACATAAAGTGAAACAGAACACATGAAGAGAAACTGTAAATGAAAGTAAGGACTGCAAATCACCGTCACACAAATATACAATAGAAATAATATATTAGTCCTGTGATATACTGTCCCGAACTGACCCTGAAAAGAATAAGCAGTTAGGAGAATAGCTGGCTGTCTGGATGCTCAAAGAATGCTGTTCAAATCGTGCTATGTGCATTATTAGCACAATTCTTTTACAAGGTTGGATGATTAGTCCACACTGCATTATTTTCAGCTAAGAAACTGCTCAGTGTCTGGTACTGAAGAGATCCATGGCTTTTATTCCATTTCTCAATAAATGCCAAAGACAGTAATAATTAATCTGTTTATGACGCCATCACTTAAGGTGATTAAACAGAAATGGGAAGCTTTAACAAAAGATTTAGTGAGAGAACAGTGAGGTTGAGATACACTGCTTAACCTTTGCTAAATTTTTTTGCCCTGTTGCTGCTTTTTTTGGGGGGGACTAGGCTGTGGGCCCAGCTTTTAGTCTAATAAATAGTGCACTGAACACTGTGACTATTTAGTGGACATAGTCAAATATTGTGATCTCCACTACCACTGCAGTACTACAGTACTTGTGACTTTGGGGCCCTGAAGCTTCAGCTGTATTGTACAATAGGAAAGAAGAAAGTAGTGACTGAAAATCACAGAAAAACACAGCAAAGACTACCATACAAAAATATAATAGGAATCATATATTAGCCCTGCGTTAGGGTGCCTTGAACTGACCCTGAATCGGATAAGCGGTTGTAAAGATGGATGGATTGAGGATTGTTTGTTTCCCTGTTTGGGTGGAAGGAGTCTCCATAAATGCCACAGACAATAATATTTAATCTGTTAATGACGCCATCGCTTAAGGTGATTAAATGGAAATGGGAAGCTTTACCAAAAGATTTACAATAGTGAGGTCAAGATGACGTGCTTACTTTTTGAACCTGAATGAACCCCAAAAAAAGGGGGCGGGGTGGGGGGGCTGGGTGACTCACATTCCTCATTTAAAGGTGACCTTGGCCCTTTGGAAAATTCCAAAACAGCCTTTGCAAAAATAAAAACAAAGCAAAACAAAACAAAACAAAAAAAATGGAGGTGATCTTTGATGGCAGCGTCATTTAATAAAGAAATAAATTGTTAAAACCAATTTCTTCCAGATGAGAGCCCTCGCGAAGATTAAGAACGTTCTCTCATCTGCTGACTTCGAGAAAGTAATTCCTGCCTTCATTTCATCCAGGCTTGATTATTGCAACAGCCTTTATTTTGTAATCAGCCAGGCTCTGCTTTGTTGTCTACAACTTGTTCAGAATGCAGCAGCTCGACTGCTGACAGGCACACGTAAATGAGACCATATTTCCCCTGTTTTTGGCTTCTTTACACTGATGCCCGGTTACAGAATTGATTTTAAGATTTTATTGGTTGTTTTTTTTAAATAAATGGATTTAAACGGATTAGAATCCTTTTACGTTTTTGAACTTTTAACTATATTCCTGATATGTCTTTAAAGTCAGCTGATCAGATGCTTCCGGTAGTTTCGAGAAGCAGAATAAAACACCTAAATGTGACTGAGTTATTGTTTGTCTTCCCAGCTCGGTTATACTGCTTTTAGTTGTACAGCACTTTGGTTATCCCTTGTCATTTTTAAATGTGTTAAAGAATAAATAGATTTGACTTCTATAAATCTTGGCAGTGGTTGGTGGGGCTGCAAGCTAATCTAAAAGCCCAGCTCGGTCCACTACATAGTCACAGTCCAGCACTACACTGTAGTGTCTGAGACGTCAAGGCCCATGAGATCCCGCTGTACTGTAAAACAGGTAAAGAGAAGGAAATGGGGCATATTAGTGGAAGGTTCTTCGTATCGAAAGGCAATGCATCAGGTGCAGGAGGCTTCCATGCCATGTTACAATGCCTCACTGATAAACTAGAATTAAAGGTTCAACCATCCTTTAAAATGTCCTTTGGCACTGACACTGTACATTAAATCCAGTGCTAGTGTTTTACAGGGAGGTTTATAAAAAACAATAGTGTCTTCCAGGCTGAATGAGCTGTTTAACTGAATAGCTGATAACATGGACGTGGATGTTTTCCTCTGAGGTATGTCATGAGATCTAATAAAGTTGAAGAATAAATTAAGTATTTAGACTGAACCTGGATCATTTTATCAGAACACAAATCTGGGTTGTGTGGAGGCAAGGGTGACTTTTTTTTCTCCTTTTATATTCTGATAGCGTTTTTATTATTATTTTTTTTAAATATTATTTTTATCTTTTTGTCTTCCTTCAGAGCTTCCTGGCAGCAGCCAGCGGGCAAAATTGGGGCAATAGGGTTTGGGGTTATGCAACATTCTTGTGTGATAGAGATATGTTGAGTGAGAGCTGATTTCATGTGCTGGTCCACATTTTGCTGCAACTTCTAACCATATCCTCTTTTTTGTCCCTGTTGCTTTAGAAGGACCAGTAAACTTTTTTGTACCAATTCATTAGCACAGTTTTAAAATATAATAAAACTGTAACAGAACTGACACTGGATATTTCTGACTGTTAAGTATATAAAACACAGGTGGAAACCCTTTCTGTGACAGGGTTTCCACCTGTTGCAGAAAGTATCAGACAGACTATCCTCGTGTCCTGCTCTAAATAGTTTTGCCATTTCAAACGCAGCCTTCATCGCAGTTTGTGAATTCAAGCAGGCCGGAGATTAATGGAGATTATTGTTTGCGAGATTAGGTTCCGACTGTAAGACTAATCTGCATTCACACCACTAACCAATCCAAATCTGCTTCTCTGTCTGATGGTAGATTTCAGCCAGCTGTTTGCAAGCTGTTGCAGTATAACAGCCATGACACAAAGATCTGTGGTTTTACAGTTAAGGTAACTGCTCTGGATAAAACATGACTGTTTCTCTAATTATACACAGAAAATATTGACCTGTTTATCAGAGACTTGCAATGCAATGTTTGATAAAAGCTGGTGGAAAGGTGCAGTTTACCTGCAGCAGAAGGTGCATGCACGCTAAAAAGCATAAGTATTGATCTAATTACAAAAAACCCTTTTCCATAAAATTACAAATACGTGAATACAAATAAAAGCAGACATAGCTATTAAATTACTGCAATTTTTTTTTTAAATCCACATTTTTGCCAATGATATCACATTCATATTTTCCTTAATCATGTTTAAGCGAGAAACTGAACAAGCAGGCAGTCTATCATGTTTGTCTACTATCATATCTACCAATATGGCATTGTGCAGGCTGTTATTTCCCCAGTCTCGTGATCTTACGAAACACTTTTAAACTCTCACTTAAGCAGTTTGGACTTATGGAAGCAAATAATAAACCAGATATAAAATTGAAAGCTTTAAACTGCATGGCATTGCAGACTTGTTTTCATAGTTCTTATCCAGCTGAACTTAGAGTAAGCCCATTATTCTCCATGAGCCCAGACATAATTCTGTATTACATGGAAATTTATAATCGTCCAGAGCATTGCTTTGGTGTGTGTGTGAAATCAAAAGCTTATGTTAACAGACATTTAAACTATAGCAAGTATCTCTGACACTGGATATGTTAAACTGCACATCAGTAAACTGTCAGCATTTTGTGGTTTGGGAAGAATTAGGAAGTGATAACTCCATTTTGTGCTTTGTCCAGAGCTTTTCTTGCATCACAAACGGTGCTTAACCTTAATAACCTTAATACGGTTTGAAATCCGTTAGGTACATGACATTCTCTAGCATTTGTTGTCTAACCAGCAAGAACCATTAAGCAAGCTGAAAACCTGAATCTTATTTCTCAAGTACCTGCTACCAATCGGTGCCCGTTCTAAATTACTGATATTAATATAATTTGTAAATCAAATATTGTGTTTGCAGCTGATAGATAATTTATCTTTCATATACCGAATATATATATACAAATATTAGTGTGCAAGAATCTTAAGCCACCACTTTTATGTGGCCTTGAACAATAGTTTTTCTTTGGACATTGGCTGCTTTTTCACTCATTTTCAGTCCAGTCCTTGTACCTGACCATTTTCAGTGGAATGTTTATTGTTTGTTAAGCCACTTAACACTGACATGTGACTCATTCAAGGATACACCTAACTCAACCAGTGTTGTGTCTGCACATAACGGACGGCTTAGCAAAGAACCAATTGCACCTTTGCATTGCACTTTGTTACTACCATCCTGTTGCAAAAACACATTTTCATTTCTTTACGTCAATCTGTGAAAAATGCTCCAGTTGGTATATCTTTACAGACACAAGCTAGTATTTTTCCACTAACAAGGTGATTTTCAAAGATCTATTAGTTGAAAACTTGGTATGGTATGCAGTGTGTCCTTAAACAAATTTGAGGAACCTGGACAAGGAGAGGACAATAAAAAGTGGCAGGTCTACAAACTAACCTTTCAGCATATTTCTATACTCTTCACTGGAGCCTCATCATTGGTCTCAGTGGAAGGGGCGTGTCAAGAAGCTATTCTTAAGGATGGGAAAACAAGGAGAAAATACTAAGGTATGCCAAATTACACAAGAACTGGACCGAAAATCCATCAACGTGTACAGAGGCAGACTGGAGAGAGGTACAGAGAGGAGAGCTTGCCAAAAAACAGAAAAGTATCATCAGATCCACCATGCAATATGGAAATATGCAATACAGAAAGCATCTAATTGGCAATAGCTTCAATTTTAGCATGACAAACACCCCCAACACACTGTCAGTGCATTAAAAGCATATCTGCATAGAAAACCACACAGAAGAACACCATCAGTCATTGAATGGCCTCCTTCGAACCAGAAGCTAAACATTATTGAATAAGTGTGGGATTATCTTGAGAGAGCAGAACAAGAAGCAACCAGCATCCAAAGAAAAACTCTGAATATCCTTAAAGAAGTCTGGAGAACTACTCCTGAATAATCCTTAAAGAGAATACAAGGAAGTTTGTCTAAGAGAGTTCATGCTGTGTTGAAGAATAAAGGTGGCCATACCAAATACTGACTTTCAAGCGCCTTATAAATGTACACTCTGTTTTTGCCTTATGTACTGTATTTCCATACGCGTTTCCACATATTTCAGAAAGTCGCGGCACACATTTCCCATTTTCCCAGCAAAATATAAAGAAATGATAAGTGGCTCAAGACTTCTGCACAGTATTGTACAGTAAGCGTATTGAGGTTCTAAATCATGGAACAGTCATAACTCTTATTTCTGTTATGACTGTTCTTTCTTTTTTTCATATCATGGCTCTGTAGAGCTCATTATGTAACGCAGAAGAGCAACAATTACAAAACGCCACCTGAGAAGAATCTGATTTGAAATTTTAGGAGTATAGAGGAAAGGCTCGAAGCACACCGCTTGCTCACTTGCAATAGCTCTGCTGTACAAACAGGTACAACCATGACCCAAATCAGAAAACTTCAACTCTGCCATGACAGCTGCTCTGTTACTGGGGCAGTGTGACTTATGGAGACACAAAAGATAGATATCCTAAATGCTTACCCTGTCACAATAATAGCTTTTAAAAATCTGTCTCTAGAAACGTGGAGCACAAGTCTGAGTGATTGTGAGAAAGTACCTAATGGACAAGAAAATGGGCACCCAATTACTGAAAATGGTCATGCCTTTTTTTCCCACAGATCTTGTGACTATACATCAAGCAATCTTGTCACTGTAAAGTAGCCAAGATGAGATTGAATGGGGCAGAAATTCTTCATAAATGACCATCATGTGAACATAGAAAACAATCCTCACACAATCGCATAATATAAAGTGTAATCTCAGTCACGTTCAGTTGGAAGGCCACAACACTGACCATCGAAAACGCTTCAGTCATTTGTGACCTAAACAAGCACACATCCTTTGCATGGCAATAATTTTTGCTGGTGAAATACAGTAAATGAGCACCTTTGTCACAACTGTTTGCTAAATGGCCCCTGAGAGTGTCATTGGGGTGTAATGACCAACCTGTAGATGCATGCTGATTAATGCTGCCACAAGACTAAATTGTGGGGTAGAAGCAGAGCCCAGTAGCCATCAGCAGCTGTCATTCTTGTTCTATGTCTGGCTCTTCTAAGGACCTCTTCCAATTCACAGAAAGATATAGCTTGCAGGCAAAATTCTGCCTGTCTACCACCTCAATGCAGCAGCTGTGACCTGCATACAGTTGGACTTTGCAGTGACAGATTAGTAACAGGGTGTGCATTCACTGCAACAGGTTTACATTGATCTAGCTCAAAAAAACTAAATGGCCAGAATGAGCACTACATAAATACACACAAGTGACAGTGATTTGCATGTTTGATGCATTTTGCAGTACAATGTACAGCTTTTAAAGTGGGAGCTTTTTGTCATAGGCATTGCACTGATTTGTACTGCATTTTACTCATACAGTGCTCCCACCAGCCTGAATACACCCACACACATGCACACGCAAAGGGGGGGCACCTACCACATTTTTTTCAGTCTGCATGCTTTTGATTTGGGCTAAAATAAATAAATAAATACATACAATAATGAAACAATCCTGAGATGTGATCTCTGAAAAAGGTTCTGAATAGACAAATGGATGACAATATGTGTGTGTGTTTGTGTAGAGCAGTCTGCCTCCTGCTTCAGTACTTGCCCGCCAAGCCAACTGACATGTGTTCAACAAGCTTAAAGAGAGATAAACACAAATTGTGTACTGAGGAATTGGTCACTGGGCCTTATGATGCACTAATAGTGACTATGGTCCACTGTGTAGATTTCCTTATTCTGGAATACGAGTATATCTGACATGCTTGTGCCTGCTTTGTATATTAAGCGAACTTCCTTTTTAAAAGTGATAGCATCAACAGTGACCTGTTGCAGAGCAGCACTAAACTCCAAGGGAATACTGGCTGTCATGCAATGATACTGAAATGTATACTTGAGTGAGATGTTTATGTCTGCTAGATGACTGTATACATTTTTTATATACAGTAATGTCACAGATAATGCTACTGATTCAGCCAGATAAACTATAATCTAGCTGAGACATGGACAACCAGTGCGAGGGCAGCATTTTCATAGCTAACATGAACCTGTGTTTGTGCATGCTTTCTGTAACCTGTAGCATAAGAAGTGTAATTGTTGTTGATTTCATCTCTGCTCTGACAGAAACCCAGAGCACCCAGCTGACTGAGCCCTGCAGCCATAGTGCAGGTGTTAACAGGGAGTTAAAGTGGGATTTTGCAGGTGAGGAAACGGGTGTAGCAGTGCAGCGTGGGCATAAGAACCACTTTGAAATAAGCAATTATATTTTGCATTGTGAGATCCAGTAAAATTTTCCTTTGTGTATAGGCTGTGGTCTGTTGCTGCTGCGAGAGTCCCTGCTCTTTGTGGATTTTTGCCACTTAACTTTCAACAAGATAGACACAGATGTAATATGAGCTATCATCCCTGATCTGAAACCACTAGATGATATAAAGTTAAGATAAAAGGTAAATTCCACTGAGTGAAGTTATCGGCATCATCAGCTTACTTTTGCATTAAGATCTGCTACCCTTGAAGTAAACTTACATTGACCATAAATACCACAATCTGCTCTGCACCTGTCCAACATAGCACATGACTGTAAACTTCACCACAGTACTGCCAGCTAACCAGCCTGTATCTAACTGTACTGAAGTACCTAGTATTTCATTGCAAACTTTGAATACAGTACCACAAAATTATGATGCTTTCATTTCCTTTGCAAGATGTTTCACAATATGAAAAAACACAACTATAGCATGTCATGCATGTCTGATTAAAACCTCCAAAGTTAAGGCATTACAAGTAAACTTTAAAGTTCCAGTTTATCAAATGTCTGCTCAGCAAATAACCGGTTAACTTTAACTAAAATTATTTTTCATCTCCCTCCTTTGCCTAACACATTTCTCTATTGTAAATATGCAGCAACTGTATATTTAGCTAGCATGACACACTGCAATACAAACTGCATATAAACAGTTTGTGTGTGATCATATTTGTTGAATTTATGAAGCTTGTTTCCACTTATTTTTAAGTGGGAAATAATTTCAAAATGTACAGAAGCCTGTTTTGCCACTGAAAAAAAATGACATCCATCCATCCATTAATCCAAAACTTCAAGTTAAATATCTCCAAATTTGGGGTTTCTTGAGATATAATAACTTTACATTTTAAGATAAAAACCTAAAGTTCTGATTTATTGATGGCAAAGAAATTTGCTTTTTTTGGTTTGTTTTTATTTTAGTGTTGTTATTTTTATTTGGTGGTATAGTGGTTAGCGTTGTTACCTCACAACAAGAGGTAACAACTCTGCATGGAGTTTCCATGTTCTCCTTATGTTTGCGTGGGTACTCTCCCATTCCTCTGGCTTCCTCCCACAGTCCAAAGACATGTTAGTAGGGTTACGTTAATTGGCATTTCTAAATTGCCCATAGGTCTGAATGTGAGTGTGAATGGTTGTCTGTGTCAATGTGTTGGCCCTGTGATAGACTGGCGATCTGTCCAGCGTGTACCCTGCCTCTCGCCCTACAACAGCTGTCATTGGCAACCCTAAAATTGGATAAGCAGAAGAGAATGGATGAATTGAAAGAAGCATTTTTTTTAGTGGCAGAAACAAGATTCTATACATTTAAAATTACTGCCCACTAAAAACTATTTATGAGCAAAAGTATAAACAACATTTATGCTCACTCCTCTTTTGAAGAGGAGTGAGCTAGATGCAAAATTTCCACCACAGCAGCTTCATTTACATCTGCACCATTAACACTCAGTAGGGTGAGACGGACAAGGGGATGTGACACGAAATCCCACAATGAGCTTGTGGGATATCATGCCATTATTTTCTTATTACTCCATCCTTTTGGCTATAAGTAAGCAAGTACAGGTAGAAAAAAATAAACGTACTCAATGGTAATTATTCTGCCTATCAGATTTACTCTTTTACTAAAGGTGCAGTTCCGGGTTTGCTCCAGCCCACTTTAACCCCTGTGTTAACTGCTGTAGGTAGCCTGAGTTTAAGGCAGCTCATAGGAAGTGGAAGTCACACAACCGCATAATTTTGAGAGTTGCACAGTATATATGTTTAACACACTAGACAGCATCTGTACGGTGCCAAAAGAAGGATTAAAGGCAAGTTTTGGGGGTGTGCTAAGAAGACCTGGAATCAGTCTCTGGGCCTAGACAAGATTTTTTAAGCCAAAAAAACATGAACATATATTAAGAGATAGTTAAATGACAAAAAAAAAGTCACCATAAAGTTGCTGATCTTTGGTTAGTGCTGAACAAAGGAAGGAACTGAAAGTGTCACGAGGATATTGTTACTGTTTGCATGACAAGCAATAGATGGGGAGGAGAGAGGGGGGTCAGAAAAGAAACTCTGAGGAGATCTGTTAATAGGAAGTCCATCATCTTCAATATCCTTGTATAATCACATACTTTGATGGGTTCTTTGAAGTAAATAAAAGGCCCGGGAACTGGGTGTGGTAACTCAAAGTGACACAATAGGTGGCCGTGCCAGTTTGATCACATCACTGACAAGCTTTGATAAGTGCCAGAAAAGTTGACAAGGGCTGTTTGGGCTGTTCGGGGAATCCAAAAGGGAATAGGGTCCATTTTCTGTTACCTCTCTAACAAGATGATGAGTTTAAAAGCCACAGTGAGAGTGGCACAATCAAGAGGAGAGGGGAGAATTTGTGTCTCATGAGTACAGACTAAGTGGATTTAAGACAGCAGCAGTACAGGACACACATCATATTTTAGGCCACAGTGCTTCAATGGAAGTGCAAATGTGTGTCCTAAACATTGTGGAAGAAGTGTGGAAGACAGGCAAGTAAGATTTTACAGCTGAGTAGCAAACACCATAGCCTAGACACAATGAAGGAACTATGTTGCCTTTAATTTCACTTTACAGACACTTGCACTACTTTATAATTAAAGTAGTAGGGGCTCATTTTAGCCTAGTAAATGGCACTGAAAACAGCATTGCTTATGCAAATCAAGTGAAAAAGCAAAAATCTGTGTCCATCTACATATGTACAATAATTCAGGATTTGAGCGCAGCCTGTTGCACCACAGTTTCCTTTATTTTTTGTACTCCGTAATTTCCACATCCTCAAGAAAATAATCTAACAAAAGAAGAAAAGAGCAAAGCTATTTCCTTTGAAATATCTGCTGTCAATAAACCTGATTTTCTCAATGGTGATTAACAGGGTCATGATGCCTCACTGCAAACATATACTGGATATTGTTTTAAAGTTACTCTCTAAGGACAACATCTACAGACCAAAGTTATTTCTTAAACTACCAACAAGAAAAGGAAAATGCTTTAGTGTGACGTGGGAAAGTTGTTAATTCGACATTTTCAATCACAGCATCACGTTTCAGGATTCAGCTACAGCACACTGCTAGCCCTTAGCATGTGAGCATGTCTTTCTGCAGACAGCTCTGTTGCTGCTACGCCAAAGTGTGGTATTAAAGCATTAAAGCAGGGCGGTAGCCTAAATATAGCCTAGGAGCCAATTTGCCTAGGGCAGCGTGATTTTCAACACGTGATACCGGTGATACAGGCCGCTGTCCCTGGTCCTGAAATTGTGCTCGCTCCTTTAAATGTAAGCGTTTGACGTTTCATAAAAGAAGCCACGAGGATATTTGGAAAACTGCAATGATTGTATGACTAACGACAAGTAAAACGTGCATTACAATGTGTCTGAAATGTCAAAGAATAAAGCAGCTTTCCTGGCTGCAGATAGTAAAGTACACATAAACTGCAATTCCTCACTAGCAACAGTGCGAGGCGCTTGTCTATTGCAGTTCAGGGAGAATGGGAGAGAGAAAGAGAGTTTGATTGATCATGTGGGCTATGGGAGCCTGCGAGAGTTGTCGAAAATTGCTGCATAGACGCCCCTTAGGCACCTATCTGGTACCCAGTGACTCCAAGCCATGCTGTGGCCATAATAACCACAATTCACCAGAGTGCCTGTTACCAAAAGCCCCAAGCCCGGGGCTGTTAACACAACGTTGATTCTTCCGGGTTGGACTTCACCGGTATTCCACAATAGGGCTACATTGACTTACCGCAGTCCTCACACAAGATCCTTCCAACATCCTTTTTTAGGTTCTTTCCACTGGTGTCAAGAGGCGCGAACGATGCCTTAAAAACCAAGGGCTCGTCAGTGGGGTCCATGAAAAAAATGTACTTATGGTTTTTCTTCACTTTGGTGCACGGAGCCTCAGATCCAAATTCCCCCACGGTGACGAGCTGTTCTCGCTCCAGACCCCCGCTGTTTAGGGGCCAAACATCCAGCACTTTGACATTCACACGGTACGGCTCCGCAGAGACGTTCACAGGCGTAGACTGCACCTTGCCTTCGATCACCACGGCGGATTTGTAAGCCTGGTCCTGCAGGGAATTCAAACTCGGGGAGTAGCAGGCGAATGAGACCCCGATGACCAGCATGGATAAATGTACTGAATCAAGCCTCATGCCGCCTGCTTTGGCTCGGTGGTCGCTGGTCGCGTTGCGGCAGGGCTCTCTCGGCTGCGGGGCGATGGCGATGGAGCTGGGTTGAATGAAGAGACAGCAAGTAGGCTCCAGTAGCACGACAGCGCGGCAGACCTTGCATAAGTGTCCATGCCATCGGGATCCGCTGCTTTTTCGGGTGATTTTCAGTGGGTAAACAGTAGCTCTGGAACCGCGGGATGACGCTGGGTTTCAAATCCAGTCACTGCTTTCTACTAATAATAAGGCATCGTAGACATGCTAAGCAAGGAATCGGCGGTTTCACTCTCTCCAGAAGATGCTTCCTATGCTGCCATAGTAGCCTTAACTGCAAGACGACGCCACTCTTATCTTTGCCCAAAAATTGCAGTGGTGGGGTACCGCTATGATGGTTTTCTGTATCATCTGCAGCGGAGAGAAAAGACGCAAAATGCTGCAGTGAACCACAAGTTTGGTAGTCCGCTCGCAAAACAAAAGCCACGTTTCATTCCCCCCACCCCTTCAAAAAAAAAAAAAAAAAAAGGAAAGAAAAGAAAAGAAAAGAAAAATTAAAAAAATTAAAAATTACAATAAAACAATTATTTCTGCTCGGCAGCTATAGCGCTAATACGCCGCCTTCCACCGCGGCTCTCTCTCCGCCTCCCCTACGAGCCACAGACGGACAGAAAATAATGCCGATTGCCAAGAGGCTCCGTCAACAGAAAAAAACGCAGAACTGGAGCTCTGACACGGGCAACCGACGCACCGAAGGGTCGTTCTCCTCACTCCCCAAACCTCGCTACTGTATGCCGATCACTCCATGGTCTTTTATCGGTGGCGACCTCACGTTATAACGAAACAAACGAAATCCAAAATCCATGACTGTCCCTCCTCAAAATCGCATCTCACTGTAGCCAAGGCATCGCTCCAAAAACCGAAACAGGTTCACACGGAAACCGCTGAGGCCAGAGAAATCATATGGCTGCGATGACTAAGGCTGCGAAAGCATTTCGGAGTCTTCAAGAGACTGTTTTGAATGAGTTTTGCGTCTCATCCCATTAAGTCATGCCCTGCATTCAGGTCACATTCACTGCTCTGCCTCTAAAGAAAAAAAAAAGACGAAGAAGAAAGAAAAAGAAGGAGAAGAAGAAGAAGAAAACGCTGTTGAATGAGGACCGCATTAAATCTATAGAGCTGCAACACCGGGCTCCAAACCACAGAAGAACTATTTTACTCTACAAGGAGGAAAATTGTTAAAGTGTTTTAAAAAAAAAAAAAAAATACATAGTTAAACGTGTTCATTTAAGGTAGTTCTGACAGAGCACTTTGACAAACGTCACGTTACATAACTACACAAATTAACATAGGAATACTGATTATCGTCATACCTAATATAACTAAAGTTCAAATTTATAATGGTTTGGTTTTAGCCTGAATGCGGATACATGATGTTAAAGTAACCGCATCACAAAGAGCGACATCTGCTGACCAGAGAGTAGTTGGGAGTCAGTAACATACTTTACATAACTGCTGATGTTCATCAAACAAGCGACAAAGCAGGGTGCTAGATTTGAATTTGGCTCAAAATGAAAGGTGCACAAGATTAAGTGAAATATCCTTTAAAAGGTAAAAAGGTCAGGGTATAAATTCTATAATAAATCAATCTAAAACCAGGAAGCCAAAGACTCTCAAAACGATACTGTAACTTAAAACAACACAATGGAGTTATTTGTGTTTTCATTTAAGTGCACCACCTGCCAGCTTGAAACAGACCTGGCTGCTCTCCGTGGTGCTGAAATTTGAATTAGGCCTATAGAGTGTTAATGTCAAACACGCTCACAATAGACAAGACGTTGCTGTGTGGACTAAAGTCCTCCTGTCAGCACCAATAAGTGAGAATGCGCTTTTTAAACAGCACGATACAGAATGCGATGATGTAGGAATTGGTGGAACAAGCATTTAAGGAGCAATCACATAATAGGTAATAGTAGTGATTTCCCCTTTAAGATCAGAGTTACTTTATCAATTCTTGGCTGGGAATTACTATAAATAGTTACTTTAGTTTTTCAGTGGCAGCTCAAAGAGCCAGGATATAGGACTTTGATACAGGGGTCATATGTTTTTGAATATATTTTTGATAGGAAAACCAATAATTAGAGTGATTAAACGTTTCTCCCAATGAAAACGCTACGTCCAGATGAACAGAATCAACTTTTGGAGATCATTCATTCATTCATTCATTTTGCCACTGGCAAAGTGGGACACACAAGTTCACAACATTAACGCAAAAACTATGTACGGATTTCACTTCTTTAGACGCTACCCTGCATTACAGTTCCCAGAAATGCTGCCCTATACCTGTTACGGTCAAAAAGACAATACTGTAATTCCCCAGTGTCGCCGAGAAGTGGCGCCCTTGAACCGAGTTTCCAACATTTGCGTGTTGACATCATGCAACGTGCAGCGGCGTTGAATTGTGCGTGTGTCGCTCTTCGTGCCACGACTCGCCGTTTCTTGTCCATCTTGTGAAGCAAGCAGGAGCAGTCCGTGTCGCTGTCACGCAGGAGTCCGAGCGCATTCACATGTGTCTTTTGCCTCGTCTCGCCATCTGCGGCAGGCCGTCGAGGTTTTAAGGCGCTGCGCCTGCAGACTGAGCGGGGTAAAGGTAGGTTATGGAGTCTCGCTCGGTGGAATGACGCTTTATTTACAAGTCATTCGGATTGTTGCTGTGCTGTAAGTGTCCTGACGTGCAGCCAAGCATATGACATTGCTTAGGAGAGTTTACAGAAGCATGAATACTTCACTGTACGACCGATCTGTCTGATCTGATACAAAAAACAAAAAATTTAAAAAAAAATGGAGCTGCATTTGGAGCGATGCCACCGCTTTCCTATGCTGGGATGTAGGGAGAAACTTTGGGAGGTGATCACAGCGGCTGTCTTTTACCAACTGCGACAACACCTTCTGAGGCTGAAAACTGCGTTGGATGCGGTCTCGGGATCCGAAAAAGACCTGCATGTATGATCCACGTCCATAATTTAAAATGGTCAGAAAGAAAATTGGCCAAGTACCTACTGATGATGAATTTATGGCTTAACTGATAAGTTATTCATCATTCTAGTGGGTCTTCATAAATCTGCGTATATAGATGCGTGTATAGTGTTTATGTGTAACTTTGTTCAGACAAAGATGAGCTTGTCACAGTAAACGCTTTGATTAGAAAGTCTGATGAAATTCTAAATGAGTGGTTCCATTGCAATCTGAGGCCCAGAGAGGTAAGGCCATTTTAAATCCGACACATTATACACAAACGAGGCCTGTAAGTTTGCAGTGCTGTTCATTCATTCAGTGCAATAGGAATGACTTACCCATTTCGCGTGCATCCACAGCGGTGTTTATTGCACTCATCTATTTAGAAAAAATAATAAAAAGAAAGGGCACATCATTTTTCTTTTAAAAAGACAGCATAGAGTTGACTTCTCTTCAGCAGAAATAATTAATGTAAAGAATACAAGCTTGTACTCAGAGTTTCTTGGGGAGTGGTAATGAAATAATGAGAGAGGTTCACTGTGAGCAGGTGCGGACAAACTTACTTGATTTTTTTTGCATAGAAAACCAACAGGCCAACTTCACGCTGAACATCACAGTGATACACGTTACACGTTTAGACTTTAAAATTTTCATTGGTTTAAGCCTCGCGCAGTTGGTAGGTTTTTAATCACAATTTATTCATTTATTTTTTAATCAAAGTGGGAATTACTGGGGAGCGAATCACCCTTTGAGACGCAGAATAGGTCATATTTGAATGTTTATGTGTATAAAAAATATAAAAGGTGGATAAAGATTAAGAGAACGTTTAAAAGAAGGAGAAAATTAGTCAAGAGTATTGTTTCCTCTTAAGGCCCACATGCTTCTGTCTCCTCACCTGCAGCTCTGATTTACACTAGTGATGGACAGAGTAGAAGAGCGACCTAAATTGTTTTTCAGGGAATTTTAGGGGGAATAATTTTCTTCAATGCGACTTCTCTCTTAGCATCTTCAGGATATTTCAACGTCCTCCCGCTTCACATTTTATTATTCATTATTTGTTTAAATAAATTATATTTGTAACTTTTTCAATTACCCAATATTTTTTTCACAGCACGGAATTTTTTTTTTAAACAATAAGCATTTGAAATGATTACTATAAACATACAGAATGCATACAGCATTTTAAATGTAAAACATTTCAAATTACTGCTTTAATATTTAACGCCCGATAAATCAAGTAGTATCTGTAAGTCAAGATGCATACATGTTTATTTTTATTTTATTTTACTTTATTTTTAAGTTTCTACGTTGAGTTTGTTTGTATGACTGGCTTCAGTCAGGCCTTCTAACAGTCTTGTGGAAAGGTACAGAAGAAATGTCAACTTTGAGAGGTAAATTAGTCACATATACAATCTCAACCTTTCCATCGATGCAGTTGATATTTTCTATTCTAAATAAAAGTTTGAGGTTCACTGCTCCGTCTTGTTTGTGAAGTGAAGAACGAATAGTGCCTAAAGGATACCCACAGTTAAACCTCTTACCATTTTCCCTTATTTGGACTCGGCGGCGACACATAAACGAGTCTGCAAGAATGAGCGGCGGGGGGAAAAAATTATGTTTTAAATTCTGTGCTTTCTGCAGTGTAATCACATAGACGAGGCCTAGGACAGCTGTCTCACTGTGCCTGACTGAATACTAAATTTTATTTTCTTGTAATTATCCTAACTCTTTGTAGTGCACTTGAATAAAACTCTGGAATCACCATTTAAGCGATTTTTAATATAAAAACTATTTGCGCTGTTTATCTTTGGTCGTAAAAATGATTTGGAGGCAATCTAAAGTAGTTTGAGGTAAATATGAAAAAGCGTCAGATATTTTATGCTGGAATTAGAAAAGGCGGAAGAAAGGCTGAAGATTTATGCCAAATTAAAAATATAGATACCCTATACAGGCCTATAGATGCCTCGAGTGAAAGGTCTTGGCACTCTTTTAAAAAAAAAATCGTTTTCCAGGTAAATCGGAAGTAAGACTAAAAAAAAAGATCCTTCGTAAAAAAAAAAGTATCTTTAGCATTGATTATTGTATTTTATTTTTTGTGCAGAATTTAAGTTAAGATAGTTTTACTATTTATTTATTTGGGGATTTATTACTGCTTATTTTTATGCTCTACTCGAACCTCAGTAGATCGTCATCTATATGGTCTAGTCAGTAATAATCTGTGTAGGCCCAGATGGGCTGGACTATCTTAGCCCAGGTCTGCCCATCATATTTCATATTTGCGCAACTAAGAAAAAATCAAATGAAAGAAAGAGCTTTGACCCGGCGCAGACAATGCCGCCGCTGAACAGCTGAAGAGAAGGAGGCCCGAGTACTAATGAGGCAGGCCTGCGAGCTGCAGGGCGCTGCGCTGAGACCGCGTTCAGACCTTGCTTGGACACCTGGGTGACACAATTTTATCTTAAGGCGTGAACCAGTGGGTAAGATTACCTTAGAAATAGTCGCCACAAAGTCAGAGTTTAGAAACAGCACCTTTCTTTCATGAACGTAAGCCGCAGGAGGGGTTGCTGCACTTTCACGCCTTCTGTGTGTGTTAGCCTTGATGTTGGCAGCTGTTTTGCATGTCCCATAGGCATACCGAGCACGCTCATTGGATGTTTTGCTACATTAAAAAAAATGTAACCTTTGTAAAAAATTTTGCACCTTGACAGATTTCAAACTGAGGAACGACTGGTGGTATTAAAACTAGCCTAGTTGTTCAGTCTTTTATCTAAGCAGAGGTAAGTAGCCTCCACGGTGGGGAAACTTAGCTGAGTTGCTGAAACAATGTTTTGAGACCTACCTCTGCTCATATTATTCCGACACAGTTAACATGGCGGCTCTCTCTCCCTTTCTGACATGATTTGGTGTTATAGAACAAACCCGCTCATTCATAAAATAAAACGGGAATCGGAAACGACAAATTAATATATATATATTTTTTATTTGTATTATTAGCTATGCATAGCATATATTTTAAACTAAACTTCTTTTAAAATAATTTCTAATTCTGATGCTGATATCAGTGTTTAGTAGCCTAGAGATGATAAAGTCCAATACAATGTATAAAAGGTAAAATGTATTATAAATTATGTGGAATTGACTGGCGCCTAGAGTGAAAACTAATTATTGTTTACAGGCTATTCGTTTTATCAGACCCGCTATTATTTGTATTGCTGCTAATGCGGTCCTGTTAAATAATATGTAAAGACCGATTTTCTTGTGACTTGTAAATCAAGATTTATTTATTTTTTATTCTTCAACTCTTTGACCACAAACGGTGATCTGTAAACTCGTTAGCACATCACACGTAAACAGATACACTTGTGATGTGAAGTCGGTGATGCTTTAGAAGGCTATTTTCTTCGATAAAAACTTGAGGGCAAGCTTGGGTCTTTCCAGGTTGGAAAAGCACCTGGCTTTTCGGGAGCTGTACAGACGAAACGAAACTTAAGTGGGCTGGTAGACGCATTTCCTCCAACAACCGTAGGTTTCGCTTTCAATGTTATTGACAGCTTATGACATTAGTCGTGCGGTGTGGCATAAAGAACATTAAAACACATGGCAATCGCTCTGCGTTAAGCGCCCTTCTCGTTTTATTTTTTATACTTTTGTGTAGATCTCGCGAGAGCTCCGGCTCGCTGTGGCTGTGCAGCAGACAGAGGGAGAAGGCAGGCAGGCAGGCAGCATCATGGCGGACAGAGACAGTGGAAGTGAGCAGGGAGGAGCAGCTACGGGCCCAGGCTTCGGTTCCGTGCACCTAGCGACAGGAGGGGCGGGCTCGGCCTCCGGGCTCCAGCATGAGACCCAAGAGCTGGCGTCGAAGAGGGTTGACATCCAAAACAAACGTTTCTATTTGGACGTTAAGCAGAACGCGAAAGGCCGCTTCTTAAAGATAGCAGAAGTCGGGGCCGGTGGAAACAAGAGCCGCCTCACTCTCTCCATGTCCGTGGCGGTTGAGTTCCGTGACTACTTGGGGGACTTCATCGAACATTATGCCCAGCTGGGTCCGAGCAACCCGGGGATGGTACAAGACGAGCCCAGGCGAGCCCTCAAAAGCGAGTTCTTGGTCCGAGAAAATCGGAAATACTATATGGATCTGAAAGAGAACCAGCGGGGACGGTTTCTGAGGATTCGACAGACCGTTAACCGGGGGCCCGGTTTGGGATTCACGCAAGGCCAGACGATTGCTCTGCCTGCCCAGGGACTTATTGAGTTTCGTGACGCTTTGGCTAAACTTATTGACGATTATGGTGTAGAGGACGAACCTGCAGAGTTGCCCGAAGGGTCATCGTTGACTGTGGACAACAAACGGTTTTTCTTCGACGTCGGATCCAATAAGTACGGTGTGTTTATGAGGGTAAGCGAGGTGAAGCCAACGTACCGCAACTCAATTACAGTGCCCTACAAAGTGTGGTCCAAATTTGGGAATACTTTCTGTAAATATGCCGAGGAGATGAAGAAGATCCAGGAGAAACAGCGGGAGAAAAGGGCATGCGAGCTGCAGCAACAAGAGGAGATGCAGCAGGACGATGGAGACGAGGATTGATATAGACAGCAAACAAAAAAAGAAAAAAAGAGCGAGGAAAAAAACATGCCAGAGTAATGAAAATAACAAGAGAATTATAATTAAAAAGAAAACACTCTACTGTATAATGAAAGAAATCTAAAGATTTAACTGTATTGGTTTAACCAAGGGAGCATCACCCACAATATAAGAAACCTCCACGACCTGACAGTTATGACATGTTGTCACTCATCGCTGGATGTTACCCCACTTAACCACCATTAATACAGTAACAGGCTGCTAAACAAAGTAATAACATTATATTTGAACATTGTTTCCTACTTGACAAACGATATTGAACTGTTTATTTCCCTTATTAACAGAAAACTTTTGTACCAGTCAAAGCTATTGTAAAGAGGAGAGGAAAAAAAAGTGTTTGCAATGTTCAAATTGAATTATTGCCGAGTTCAAAGGAGAGACAAAAAAAAGTTTCCTTCTCATGTGAGTTAAATGACTTCAGCACAAATCAGATGTTTTAATTTTTAAACCAAAATTCCAAAACTTTGTAAAAGGTTGTCACATGTACTTGCCATCCTATTTACCTTTACCTGTGAGTAGAGAGGTGTTTACACATAAATCATATGAGGGCTAGGCCTGCTTCGGAAACTGATAAGATTTCATGCAGTATATATATATATATTAAAAAAAACAAAACAAAGGAACGTGTAGGCATTTTCATGAAATGAAATAAGTGCTCTATTTATTGTGCAATATGCATTGCATATAAGGAACTGGTCATTGGATCTTGACATTTGCCAGAGGCATTCAAAGATATATTAATATTGTAACTTTTGTTTCAGTTGAAATTGTTGCCATGCAGATGGATATATAATAGACTACCTTTGTGTCTCGTTGTTAATGCAATGTGTTCAGTTTAAAGGTACTAAATGTGTATTTGATAGAGGAAATGCAGAGACAACATGTAGCAAATGGCCTGAACTGCAGATTATTTAACAAGGCAAAAGACCCTGAATATACTGTGTTGATTGGCATGGTAAAAACCAGAAGAGCGCAATCGGTTAGTACATATGAAACAAACTTTTTGTGATCTTGTTTAGTCATAAAAGTCTAAATGGTGCCAAGGAGTGCTGTTGCTGCATGTTTATCTGCACTACGATTTCGTTGGTCTCCCAAAATATTGGCTCAAAGACCCTTCCATACGTATCTTTATCTGCCTATGTTGTATGAATCTCAAGTTCGAGGACTGGGGGGGGGGATTACCATCCAAAAGGCTCGGTGTAGTTCTAGTGGAAGTTGTTTCAAAGCATGATTGTAAAAGCAGCGACCTTGTGAACAGTAATCGAAATGTCACCATCACACTATGAGGAGGGCCACTGAGGCGCTTGCCTGGCTTAGCCGAGGTGAAGACGGCCTGGTTCACCTGTTGGTGAATGTCTGTTATGTCATTGGATGTGCACATTCCTTTCTTGCGTTTTAAGATCTGAGGGTGTGAAGTTCAGTGTGGGGCTACTTTGGATACATTCTCATAGCTCTGCTTTAGATTTGTAAGCCCAAATACCCACCTGGGGTGATGAGATTCTGTTCTGGTCTAATTGTAAATATTTGGGCTGCCACACGGAAAACAACTGGTTCTAATCCAGTTCAGTCGCATCTCATAGATGTGTGATAGCAGTTTTATAAACTCTGTCAGTAAACTCCAGAGAAACTGGCAACAATCAGATAATGTCAGATTTACCTCAGCATTGAATTAAATGATTGCTCCCATGTTTAGATTGACTGGAAACCAGCAAACTAGACTGTCCTTGACCACCTATTTTTGGAGCCTTTGGTATAGCCTAAATGATACCTGATTGGGAGCATCCTCTTCAGCATATAAACAACCTGGTGCCTTACACACTCCGCATGCTTACACGCTGGCCTGGTGCTTTGGATCGCAGTTATGGCTTCTTTTTGTTTTCTTCTTCTTCTTCTTCTTCTATTTCTTTTTTCAAATCTCCTCTTTCTTCTATTTCTTGTGTCTCAGCCCCCTTGTGTGCTAGCGCACGACTCGTGGTGCTAAAAGGGTTTGTTACAAACTCTTTAGAAAAATAGGAGCAGAATTCTTAACTTTTTTCTGCTACCTTTCAGCTTCCCTCCCCTCGACTTTATTGCCATCCCCATTCCCTAGCCATCCAGGTATCGGCCTACATGTAAACATGGAAGGGGGTGGTCACCTAGATGCAAGATGATGCAGAAGAGATGGCTCTTCACCAGCCATGTGCATTAGCAGGGAGAGCAGGGGCTGATTGGGAACATCAGTAGTGGCCTGAAATGGTATCAATTGTTACGGGAAAGCCCCACCCCACCCCTTAAAATGCTCGTTTTATGGCTTGGGTTAGTTATGTGTAAGTTGTAAGTTGCTCAATTAATGGGGAGTAGCAAGCATGTCTTGTTTTGTTTTGTGTTTTTTTTTCTTTTGTTTGTTTGTTTTTTTTGTTTTTATGTAGTTTTACCTTTTCAGCATTATTCCACATTATTTGTAATTTTGGAATGTTTTTGCCCACAAAAATATCTTTTTTTTCTTTCTGTGCAACATTTCATCACTGTGTGCAATATCATATGTGCCAATGGTGGCAATATATGTATATCAATTAAATATATGATTACTATTTGAAAGCATATGGCTGAATTCCATGTTTATTTCTCATGAAGGAATTGTACGCCTTTATTTGCACACAAAGCTCCATCCTGGAGGAAAATATAGTAAACCAAGGTCTTAGCAGCCTGTTGAGTCAAGCAGTTCACGTACGTACTTTAACTTGAAATCGAACATTGTCCCTGCAAGTATGCCCCTCTCAAGGAAAAGGGTAAACTTGGTTAATGGTTTGTTCAAGGTAGACTGTAAACATACAATGGAGTTTTTTTTTGTTTCTTTGTTTTGTTTTTTTCTTTCTTTTTTTTTTTTTGTGAAAAGGAAAATTTAAAAAGAAGAAAAAAAATCCCTGGAATCTCCATTTTAGCTTTAAGCTAAGAAAAGGTGCTTCAGTCCAATCCTCATTAAGGTGTATGGTGAACTGTCTTCAGTGGTTGTTGTGTGTAGCACTTTGCTTTCCCAGGTTAATGAAATGCCTGACCAATACTTGTTTAAAAATGATCTCAACAAAGAATGTTGTTCTCTTTTCTGTTACCTCTTTTTATTTAAAAAATGAGGTTATTTGATTTGCTCATTTGGTTTTTGATGCATTCAATATAATTTATGTACATTTGACAAATTATAAAAAAAGAATAAATTTAATTTACCCATGAGGGGGAAAAAATCTACATTCAAAATGTATGTGTTTTTCATGTTTCATTTCTTGTTGTGGGATGGGGGTGGGGGAAATCACTGAAAAGTCTGTTTAATTTTTATGTAGTGTTGTCTACAATGTCTGATTATACATTTGCAATGATACTAATTGCTAAAGCTTAATTTTACAGCCTATAAAATGCAAATTTTGCAATGGCGAGTACCTGATGACTCATGTCTTCTTAGAGATTTCTACAATAGTACTGTATGTGTAAAACCAGGCTGTAAAATAAAGCGTTACTTTGTTCTCTGACTATCCCGACTATGCAATTTGTGATCATCTGTATGCAACAATTGCTCTTCTGTGAGTTTTTCTGTTAATCTAAAAACTAAAAAAAATAAGACTTTATTGATCGTGACCCAACAGAACCTGCACATGTTTTAAGTTAAATTTTTGTAATGATTGTTTTTCTTTCTTATTTTTTTTTTCTTTTTTAATACGTTTGGTGTCGGATTTAAGCTAAAAATCAAAGTTAAAGAAAAGCTTAAAGTTGCTTCCAAATGTTTTTAGGATGCGTCTCAGTATTCTTGAGTTTATAGCTATTTATAAGTAAAACTGATTCCCTGTAACAAGTTGAAGTCTTGGTTTAATTCTGTTAATAAAATGAAATGACATAGAAAATGTTAATTATCATTATGTAAATTCTGAAAATTGGCCAAGTAATATCAGCAGCACCCTTTGGGTTGCTTCTAGGTCCTAAATCATGGAGCATAGAGGCAGATTTATTTCTGGGCCATCCACATGGAGTACATTTGTATTGCTTCAACCAGTCTCCTCCTATCAGCAGAACCCACATAAGAGTAAATGCAGCATAACGAGCTGGGAGGTCCATTCTCTAGACATGTCCAAATGGTATTTCTCCAGGACATATGTATGTTTGTGCTTTGTTGTTAGTTGATAGTCCCAGCCTGCCGGATGGGATGGAGGGTGAAAGAACTGAAGTGGATGTGCTATACCGAGATGGACTCCAGCCCAGATGCCAGCTTACACTCCGACTTTGCTCCTCATCCCAGAATCTACACAGAGAACTGGTCTCTGTTGTCACAGCATGACTAAAGCATCCAAACAAGGATAAACCCCATTTAATCAAACAAAAATTCCCTTATTAAACATAAAACACATTGTAAAGTGTTCTGATGGTGTTTAGTCTGATCCAAGGTGCCACACTTTGAATCTATGAAAGAAATTACATTTTATTAATTTTGAAACATGACCATTATCACATGAGCACTTTGTCACCGCTGACTATAACAAATGGCTTGCTACAAAAGCATCCTGCCCGTCGTTACCTTTTAGGTGCAGGTGTCTGCATGCATTGTATATTTACGCTGTTTTGCAGTTGAAATTTATGGAGCCATGCGGTCAGTGTGCACAAGCACCAGTTTTTATCCAGCTTTCATTTAGTGCTGTAGTCTGAGGTAGTTGAGCACTGGCTTGGGTGGTGACGTAATCCATGGCAGGCTCCTTTTCTTTTTTTAAAATCACAGTAATTGCTTTAACCACTAGAGGCCGCTCTTTACCTAAAAATGAGTGGCTCATAAGCAGAGGAGGACAGGCTTAGCTGAGAAAATTTCCTTTGGCTTGAATGTGCAAACTATCAACAGACATGGTAAATTGAACAGCAAACAGTTACTTGCATAAATGCTAGAAGGCACATCGGTTGTTTCACATAATGCTAGAAGCTGTGCTAAAGTTTTGGGTAATGCTAAACGCAAACGTTAGCAAATAGCATTTCTTAATTAAAAGGCGTCGTTAAAAGGGAAGAAAATACAGGAGGAAGGGAGCTATTTTTTCTTTGTTGCATTTTTTTAATATTGTTTGTGTAGAATTATATGTGTAAGCGAAAATGTTTTGAAGATATGTAAAATACGTGTGTTATGAACATGAACGCATGCCTTTCTTTCTAGCATATTTAAAGTGAGAGTTCAACTTCCTGAGAGCAACTCAGGAAGTTGAAATGTGGCCTTAAATGTAGCCTTAGTGTGTGTGTGTGTGTGTGTGTGAGAGAGAGAGAGAGAGGCTGTCAGAGAGGGAGAGAGAGGAAGGGAGAGGGAGGTAAAGAGATTATGGAATGCTGTGATGTCATCAGCTCAGTCATACACACAAAGACGAGGAGGACCCACAGGCGCTGTGACTCCCTCAGCTCAGTTAGCATACTCTGCTGTGGAGCGGCTGTCTACATCCCACTGTGAGTACTTCAGCAAATTCTAACCTTCTCTTGCAACTCCCTTTTTGTTTTGTAGCACTCATTTTCTCCACTTCACCCCCTCCCCCCTGTTTTCTTTGGTTTCCTTCTCTGCACCCTGCGGTGTGTTTAGCAGACACCAATCTGTATTCCACCAGTGTGATAGTTTTCAGTCTGAGACGAGCTTTCTTTCCCTCCAAGTGCTGCCTATGTGGTAGCCATTGTTTAACTACCCACTGTGACTGGAGGAGTCCATTTCAATCCTCTTGTTAGACAACCTGGCTCTCGCTGTCCAGTGCTATGACCCAGATTTTTATCCCTCATTACCAGACACTGGCCATGTTTAAAAAAAAAAAAAAAAAAAAAGGCGGGGGGCCGCTATCTTGTGAGAGTTTTAGAGAGAAACGAACATGGTTTTGGGGAGAGGAAGGAGCAGGGTGGGACACTGATGTCAGAAGCAGTCCCATTCCTTTGGAATCTCCTCCCATTCTGGGTAGCAGACTTTCTGTAAAGTGTTGAAATTGGCTTTGGGCTCTTCCGTATTCATGCAGGGAAGGACAAGACAACTGCCTTAAACAGATATTTCTAGGAAATAAGAAAAGAAGTTTCTTAAGAAAATATGTAAGACGCTGCAGCTTTGAAAATCATGCAAGATGATCTTTACTGTGTGTTTTGTTTTGTTTTTCTCATAGATTGTGCCAAAGATGACCTCCAAAGAAATCTGACATCTTGATGGGGAAACTGAGCACAATATAGAAAGGAAGCAGGATTTGTGAGTGTGTGTGTGTGTGTGAGAGCGAGAGAGAAAGACAGACAGACAGACAGACAGAGTTTGTATGTGTGAGATAGTACAGCTTGTACAAAAGCATGTGTAGAAAGAGCAAGAGCCTTAATTCATGAGTTCAAGAGTGACTATAGGGACAAAGAAGAAGCTACAAAAGTCCTCTGCTGACATGAGACCATAAATCATCCTTACACACTGTACACTACGAGAAGCAAGCTTCAACTGCTTGCCAAGTGGTACCAGGTTAACGCACCAACCCTTCGGCTGCCAACATGCTGCAGCAGATCTTAAAGGACATGTACATTGACCCTGAGGTGCTGGAAGCCCTTAACGAAGAGCAGAAAAAGACACTGTTCCTGAAAATGCGCCAAGAGCAGGTGCGGCGCTGGAAAGAGCGGGAGGAGAAACTGGAGAGAGAGGGGGGCGACGCAGAGTCCAAGAGAGCAAAGCCAAGAAAAGGTAACCACACTGATCCATCACCACCACAGCCGCCACCTCACCTTTTTTAACCTTCCCTCTTCCTGTTTATCTCAAATCTGAAGCTGCAGGGTGCAGCTTCAGGTTTTTCAGGCACTCCGACTGTCACGTTTTCACAAAGGTTCCACAGGAAGCCATCTGTTTTCTTCTGAGCAAGCGCTTTTGGAGTCCTTGGAGTCGAGATATATGAGTAGTGTGCTGAGAATTATCCGATAGAGCGTTACAAAGCTTGATAAGGGAACCACTGAAGCATGTGTACGTTGGCTGTGACAGATATCATAAGCTGCTGGAGTTTGCATGCTCCCAATTACCTGAACAGCTGTTTGTCAAAACATGAAGTGAGCATCAAAATAAGTTTTGTTTTGTTTTTTTGGGGGTTGTTTTGTTTTGTTTTTCTACAGCTCGTCCTAAACTATTGCAGATCTTTATTTAAATATCTGTTATAATTGCACTTTTTATTAAATGCTTCACCCTCCACAAGGTGAAAAGAGTTTGACCGTATGGTCTAATTTCCTTGTCTTCTGAGCCTCATTCACACAGACAGAAACTCTAAATTAGATCATTTTATTTCCAATTGAAACATTGCAATGTGAGGTCCCAGATGTTGCTCATATCTGGAATTCTGTGTTTGATGACAAATAAATGTCAGAAGAAAACATCCACAGGACAGGAGGAGATGGCACAATAACGCCCCTGTAGGGAAATTTACGAAGTTAAACGAAGAGTACATGTGTTTATCAGGTGCTGACATGAGATATGATAACAAATACTGTCTTTTTCCCCATATTTGGTAAATTCTTTTGCTCAACCTAGGTGGTGAGAGTATGCATGGGAAAAACAAAACAAGCAGAAACTCAGGAAGCTGCAAGCCTGTCGTGAAACTGGTTTGACAAAATCTTGCGTGTCTGCATTTTCTCTTGTACGTCTTTTGTATTAAGGACTTCTGGAAGAAGGGCGTTGCGTAACAATATGAACATAACAAATTGCTCTATCACCTTAATCCAAACAACAGGGGCAAAGTTAATTTATTTGGATGAGTGCAGCAGTTACTTAAACCACAGTGATATCACAGCATGACTTAAAGCCGGTTGATGATTGACACAGTGATGTGTTCTGTCTGGTCTTGGTTAATCAAAGCACTTTCTATCAACTGTAGTACAGAGCGAGAGAACAATGCACTGTGTCTTAATGACCAGTGCAGCCATCTCTAGGAGGCTGTAGGTTGAGAACACATGGTTACAACTCTTCTCCACAAACACAGCTTTTTATTTTCTTCTTGCGTGTAGAGGAAATGGTGGATAGTTGATATTTCTGTGTAAAAATAGGACATGAGTCAAGACTAAGGCCTTTAAACAATTAGCAAAGTCTGAAAGGGGAAGTTAGCAGGAAATGTATGTGTTTGAAAAACAAAGGGAGACTTTGATTTTTCTCTGGATGGCCTTGTGGGAGAGCTGAAATGCCAAATGGGTTTTTTAGCAACAAAATGAAGCTCCTATCCTGCTCAGCAGTTGCTCCTGTACTTTGTGTTTTCCATTAGTTTTTGTTTTTCTTTAGTTTTCCGGTTTTGCCTGTCGATTCAGGTTAGTTTTGGTTAGTTTCCAGTGCAGGCTGTGCTCGTTTTGATTTTGTTGTTGTCGTAGGTCTAATTAGGTTTGGTGGCACTTTTGAAATGTCTTATTATGACAAGGAGCGCACTTGTCAAACTGGAGGATTAAAGAACCTCACAGAAGTACATTAACACAATACAACAATACAAACACATGACTCACAGTCACATTTAAATCCTAGTCCAAAATAATACACACACAGCAGTGCCTTATCGGGCTGTTTGTTCTGACATCAGACTGAGAGAGACTAAAACTAAAGACATTGCTATTTTTTTTTACTTTTCTAAGTACAATTTTGTTTCTGGAAGTGCTTTTGTGGTTACCACGAGGTTGTCCTCATGGTAATGAGTGTTTATGTGCTGACTTTGACTGTATGCTGCCCTATTTCTTTACGTTGTTGTTGCCCTTTGTTTATGTTGTACTTAGACTGGTGACATTTACACGAGGCGGGAAAAACTGTGATTAGAATCCCTGATCTTGTTCTTCAGCAACAGATTGTTATTTCGAAGACAGATATATTCTGCTTATGAGAAAGTGCAACACATTGTTGCTGACGACAGTGGAAATGCCTCCTGTTCATTCTGTCATCACATAAAATGTAGCATCCTTGTGCTCAGATGACAGGCTTCGTGTCATGTGCGTCTGACGATTGTTTTGTGGCTTTTGCTGTCAGTTTTTGTTGGAAACGTATTTAGAGGTATGTTCTGACGGCTGCGTCATGCTGGTATGCCTCGCTGGAATGTGATCCACAGGGTTGGCTGGCAAAACCAGTTCACCATGAAAGTAACTTCTCAGTGCTCCAAACATAGTTACAAGGAAGTGACATATGGACAGATGACAAATTAAAGGAAAAACCCAACTCTTGACATCTACTGTGATTAAATCCAGTGTCTTTGTTGGCTCACTGTGGGTCCATGTTTTCCCCTTACACAGATGGGTGACTGCAAATCAATACAAAGTTGTTTTGAGTGATCACATTTAGCCTGTGACGAATATCATTTATATTCTGATAGCAGTCTCGACCCCAGGATAACAAGACAGCCCCAGGGCATAAAGGATTACTGAGTGGGTTGATGAGTATGAGAATAATGTGCGTTTCAGTCCAGCTTTAGTTATATAACACCAGTTCACCGACAAGTCTTGTACTGTACTGTAATTTAGACAATATTAGAGAGAAAGAGAGGGCCTAAAATGAGACTATCCACTATGAGCACGCGCTTGCCGATGGTGGGGAAGAAGAACCCTCTTAACAGGAAGAGACCTCCAGCAGAACCAGGCTCTATGAACTATGAGGTCTTTAAGAAGGCAACCTGAATTTTATAATGTTGCCTAAAGAGCTCGTGTATAGGATGAAAAGCATCAGTTCTAAAACAAAAGTAAGCATTTGCAGCTTAATAACCTTTTATCGTGTGAGAAAGACTTGTCATTTACACACACACACACACACACACACACACACACACACACACACACACACACACACACACACACACACACACACACACACAAATATGTATCTCCATCCCAAGGAAACGCTACAGGTTTGTTAAATGTTGTGATCACTGCAATAACAGAAAGCTGCAGTAAAATCAGTGAGTAAAAGGAAAGACAAAGCGATAGGTCAGAAGCCGCAAGATAATAACAAGTAACTTTCACTAGTGATCTTTTAAGTGAGCCGCGTTACCATACAACACGATCACCTTTATTTAGACTTTTTTTTTTCAGGCGTATATTATATTTGGTTGGAAGCCGCTGACCCCATCTAGAAAGCAAAACAGCAGAGTGAATATAATAAATCAATAAATAAATGAATAAGTCATCATTTATAAATTATTCTCACCAAGACGGGACTGTGATTAAGAATGTCTTTAACCAGCACTACAAGTTGTTATGTGAGGGTGAAAGTATGCTTATGTCGATCACTAGTTATCAATGTTAATAAAATATTTCAGAGTAATCGTTTTAAAAATCAGGGGTGGGCTTTCAAAATAGTCCTTCTAAATAGTCTATTCAATATTTTATCATGTATTCTGTTGTGTTATTTTGATATAGCCTTATAAGATTTGTAGGCATATCCCACCTTCACATTTATATGCTTTTGTTTGTTTTTTTTAAACCATAATTTTTTTTTTTTGACAGGGTCACTGAGGGAAATTCAAAAGCACTTTCAGTTTTGTTTCAGTAGCTAGTTGACTTGTAATGTTTAAGTGTGTTTGTGTTTTTAACAGCCAACAATAAGAGTGTCAGCTGGCAGCTCGGCCGGGATGGGGACGTGGCGGTTGTTGTGATTGGGGAGGTGGATGAGCTGAGCTCCAAATTCATCTGCTCGGGATTTGGAGAGAAGAAGACTCCGAGCCTGCAGAACAACACGAGGTAACACACATTTGTAATACAAAACAGACAGTGATGGGTTTTTTTTTTAAAATAAAGATTAAAGGCAGAGAACAACGCGTAACATAGAAGAATCTGTGTTTCAGTTTTGTTTTTCTTTTTTTTGTGTGCATTTGTTGCTAACAGATTGTCATTTAAGGAGATTTGGTTGGGTTTTATACGTGACACATTCTGTTTGTTTTCCAGCCATCAAACTATACTGAAGGACAGAAAAAACACGGAACCTGTCAAGACTGAGAGAGAGAACCTCCTTTCTAAAACGCAACCCGGCGTCTCCCTGAATCTAAAGGTGTGTGTAGCTGTCTGTGATCCTTAGAAATCAAATCATTTTGGTTGGAGAGAAAAAAAGTCATAATTTTTTTTTATATCAAACACTGCTATCGCCTCTTGATTTAGATAAAAACATACACCTAATAAATATGTTAAAGTTGATTAAAACATCATATATAATAAAAAATGACTGAGATGGAGTGGCCTTTCAGATCGACATAAAATAAAGTTTCACGGTGCTCTTTATCTCTTATCCATTCAACTCGTTATGTCCATCTCAATCTCAACACTGTGGTGGAGTCATTTTCTCTTCTCATACCCACAGAGCAGTTTGTGGAAACTTTCCATTAGGTTCTTGAGCATAGCTGGTGAAAATCAATCGCTGCCCTGTTTCTGTGTCAAAATAATGTGCTGATGATTTCTGGCCTGGTGATATTTTAGGTGTGTGTGTGTGTGTGTGTGTGTGTGTGTGTGTGTGTGTGTGTGTGTGTGTGTGTGTGTGTGTGTGTGTGTGTGTGTGTGTGTGTGTGTGTGTGTGTGTGTGTGTGTGTGTGTGTGTGTGTGTGTGTGTGTGTGTGTGTGTGTGTGTGTGTGTGTGTGTGTGTGTGTGTGTGTGTGTGTGTGTGTGTGTGTGCGCGCGCAGCAGTGTATTAGTTTTGGTGTGTGTGCCTACGAGCGTGTCTTAGGGGTGCTGCTGGGTGCCTCCTTTTTTTTTTTTTTTTTTTTTTGCTATCTCAAAAAGAGATTTGCTGTGTTGTCATGGCAACCATGCACACACTGAGCCACAGCGAGCCAGCGTACATGGTCTCATCTGGCCTGACCATGATGTTTCTCTAAAGCTGCTTGCTGCTCATTCAGTGGAAATAAGAGCCCATCATTGTTTTTCCTACAGAAACAAAACCACTGCACAGATATGTTTGGGGTTTTTTTTAAAGCAACTTTTAATCTGAAATATATTCACATGATTAAGTATTTTATCTCATCTCTATTTCTTAAACTCCTTTAATTATAGACTTAAGAGCTCATTCCAAGCAGTGAACTCTAAAAGTTGAGGAAGATGACGTGTCGCCATCAGTACTAACTACCATGTCTCTTTCTCTAACAGCAGGGGAAATGTGAGGAGACGAGCACTTTACTCCCTCTGCCGGTGAGTTGGCGTAACTGCCTGAACTAACAGAGCTGTGTGCTCTCACACTGCATCATTGCCCGGATCACTCATGTAATGTCTTTGTTAAACCCACAGGTGTCAGTGAGCGAGCATTCACCGCCTACAGCAACTGCAAAGGTATCTGTGAATTAAAGTCATTGTAGATGTTTTGATCTCATTCTAGCTTTTTGAAATATTTTGAAGTAAAGAAGTGTTTGCATAACTGCGCAGAAAAACACTTTTTAAAAGACTTGTTTCAGCAAGGTGCTTTATACGATGTGCAGTAAAATCTTTAGCTCTTTGAAGCACCGCCACCACAGAGTGCCTATATGACTTTTTGTGGCAGTCCCACCCTCTGAGTCACAGGAAATGGTGGTTGGGGCCAGCTGTCCCCTCGCTCCCAGCCTCTCTGCAGATCATCTTTCTCCCGGCATTCTCCTTCTCTGTGCTCCCGCTTGTCTAAGCTGCCGCGCCCCTCACAGTTCTCTCTCCGGGGAACAGCTGAACTGTCCTGTCCTCCCACTAGCTCCATCGCCGCTCCAGCCTTGTGTCGTTTGGGGAGTAGGCTTGCTATATCCCCTTGCTTTCTTCTTCTGTGTTTATGTGCATACAAGTGTGTGTGTGCGTGGGTGCGTGTGTGTGTGTGTGTGTGCGCAGGTGACACGCTTTGCAAGAACAGCTGAATCACAGAGGCAAGGCAGGATTTCTGGACTGCCCTAGAACAGATGGTTGATGAACTTGATCAGGGAATTAAAACGCCAGAGATAGAGAATGCGTCAGTCGCAGATGGATGGGATTGTGGGATAGTCTCCTGAGGTTTGGGCGCGTGAGCTCTCCTCTGTTCCGTTTTTTTTTTTTTTTTTTTCTTCTTCTTCTTCTTTTTTCCCCTCCTCTTCGCCACAGACAGAAATTTCTCTCCCTCACATCTTATATCCATACCAGCCTCTCTCCATTACAGGCCCCAGCACATCTTTGGCCCACCCCATGTGCACGTGGCAAGAAAGCATTCACACCTTAGGAGGTTTGGCAAGTGTGACAGCCAAGAATTCACAGCATAAGCCTTTCTTTATAGGATTCATAATTTGGTTGAATGCCTTGTTTATAGATTGAATGATTTGTTCCTGGAGGAGAAAGGAAACGGGGGCGCTTTGGTGATGTAGCAGTGGCTGTTGCTAACGCCGCTGCAGCTTTTCTCCAGTTGATTTAGAGAGCGAAGGAGTCGTCGTGAGGGAGGAGGAGAGAGTGAGATTGTTGATTAAGAAGGCGTAAGATCAGGAGGCAAGATTAGCAAGGCTGCTTGATTTTCTAGTCACCTTATAATTTTCTCTCCAAACATCCTTAAACTCTTAATCAGTGGTCATAGTTCTGCATGTTTCATTACGGCACCATGTTGTCACTGGAGGATTCTAATTTAGTGAATCATTTATCCAATGATTTAATCAAACATGACAGTAATTCCACTGTATGTGAATTAGCTGTCAACACCGATCGCACTCCCCGCTTCTCTTTTGTCACTCCTCACTCTGCAGCTCGAGTTGAAGTCAGCCAATGCATCCGAGGAGAAGTCAGTTCCCCAGCCCTCCATCTGCTCCAGGCCTCCCATGAGAGCTAACGCTGTCAAGACGAGACTGGCTTCTGCAAATGCGGCACCAGACTATGTCAACACGAGACCTGGCCCCACAAATCCGAGGCTGGCTACCACCGTGCCATACTCTTCTCCCGGCAGCGCTGTCAAAATAGACTCTGGCATGACGTCATCAACCAAAGGGAGCCTGCACTCAAAAGAACCCCAGAAGTCGCAGGAGTCACCGGGTGGTAAAGGTGAGTGAATTTAACTCTGAGATAAAAGTCCATGTCAGATCTAAGGTTGGAGTGAATTGATGACATGGTATTGTTTTAACCTCTGTGATGTACTGGGAAAACTGTATGGTGTACCATCCATCTTTCCCAGTATCAGGTGGGAGAGGCTTTAGACCCCTTCTACCTTTTTTTGTGTGTGTGTTTTTTTTTTTTTTTTTTTTTTTTTTCTGTTTTCCTGTAATCCAATAAGCAAAAGCAGCCATATTGATTATGATCAGTGTCACCGTGGATAAACAAAACTAATCAAGATTTGTGAGAAGTGCATGATTCTTATTTCTGGCTAAGTTTCATATGTTGCGGAAAGCCTGGACCCAGGTTTAAACACATGGGTTTAAAATTGAGTTCACAACATGGTTACTGCCTTACGTGACAATCACCACCGCTCTCTGAGCCAGCCGCGGCTTTTTCTCTAAGAGTAATAATAGCTTTGGAGAGCTGAGCAGAACCAGTCTGAACAAAGTTCATACTAGATAAATTTCTCTGTGCTGCAGCAAGGAAGAAGGATTTATTTCCTGAAACCCAATGTGCTCGCCAAATAGTGCCTCAGCCCCCTGGAATCTTTATGGACTGGCAGAGTAAAAGAGGCCTGCCTAGAGGGGGAAAAAAGGAAAAAAAAAAAAAAACGTATGCGACTGGGATTTGTCCCCTTGTACCATGTTGCTCGTGCACACCTGCTCTTTTGATAGCTTCTCTATTGTGATCAGTTTCTGTCAACAATTAATTAGTCAACAGCCGTGGCAATGCAGTCGACATTTGGTGGGACCAAATCTGCTGGATTTGAGGGTCCAATCCCCCCTTCCCCCCCAAAAAAAAATCTAAATGTGAAAACCAATTTCCTGATGGAAATTGGTGGCCAGCAGGGGTGTTTGCTCTGCTCTTCTCTCCTCTCATTTTTTTTGCCTCTCATTCCATCCTCTCCCTAGCCCTTCCTCTCCAGATCCTTTATTCTCCAGTCTTTTCTTCAGAGCTTCTTGCTAAGTTTGTGAGCAAATACAAAAAAAGAAGAAAAAAAATTTTTTTTTTTGACCTTGATGGAAAATATCATGAGGTCAAGGAAAAATGTGAAGGCGAATTATCTGCCAGCAGTAAAACTAAAATATTAATTCCCTAGATGACTACTCCAAACTCAACTTCACTCCATGTGTTCTTCTGTGTTGTTTCATGGAGGCAACATAAATGTGGGTAAAAGTGTAAAAATATGCCTTTGTTAAGTGGTAATTTAGTAATAAAGAAAACAAAGGATACCAGTCAAAAAATTAAAACAAAGGGTTTTGTAAATGATGCCTTATCTATCCTTCTGTGTCAATCTTGGCAAAGGTTGTTCTTCAAAGCTGCAATACTGTGTAAAAGTCTTGAATCACTCGTTATTTCTTTATATTTTCCTAGGAAAAGGGGAAATGGGTTCAGCGAATTATTCAAATTCAGCATTCAAATAAAAGCTTTGAAAGACCTTCAGAAAGCATGGAGAAGTCTGGCTTGTTGAAACCAACATGGAACGAAATAAGGTGTGAAACGAGACTTTTGCACAGTATTGTATATTATATTAATTTTGTTTCAATCTGGGCTGAGATGAGGTCTTCCTGTCAGGGTAATGTATCAGTGATTTTGTTTCTCTTTTAGTCTTTTATGGGCTCTGTTCCTCTCATGCAACTTTCCTTTTGTGGCAGTGTTAAATAGGTTTTTTATGTTGTAGAGATGAACCAATTTCTTGTTTCAATCTTGCTCGAGTTATCGTTGTAATATCTAATATACCTGTTGGAAGCTCATCTACCACACAGTGACCCAGTTAAGTATAAAAATGGTCATTGTAAGGGTGAAGTTAGCACCATCCAGTGGAAATCAGTGATACTGTAGGGAAAGAAAAGTCCAGTTGAGCAGAAAATCTCATCTCCATAAAGGTCCCTCTGCTGGAAACATGCTCTCCCTACACCACATGCTCACTGCAAAATGAACTTGGAGGCTGGCTTCCTCCAGAACCATTTTTTAAATTTGGAAGAAACAAAGAAACCTAAATAAAATCACATTTTTCCTTTCAACGGTGATTGCAGCAGTTTTATTGGGGCAGCTTAAGTTTATACCAGGCAGATGTCGACAGTGTCAGTTTACTTCAGAAAGCTATACAACAAAAGCAAGTTCCCAGCACCTTAACAGGAACTGACTCATAGCTGCGTGACTGTCTATTGGTTTACCCACATGTTTTTAGCATTTCATAAAAAATGGGGAGGGGGGACAATCCTGAAAATATTTCTTGCCCCAGCACCCCGCCCCCTTTTTCTGATTATTGTAAACATTGAAGTTCATTACAGGTTTTTGGCAGTCAAACCCATACACATGGGCTGACACACTCATGAGAATGTCGCAAAAAGACAAAGTGTGTTTGTTTTTTTTCTTGTTTGTTTTTTAGTTAAATGTGGATCTGGATGCAAAGATGTATTTTAAAAGTATGGCGGCATGTGCGTCTTCACCCACTTTAGTGGTTAGATTAGTGGCTACGTCTATGCTCACTGGGCGCTAGCACGACATTGAATAAGAGCAAAATGTGGAGGGAAGAAAGGGAAAGGAAACCCAAAAGAACAGCTGGTGTGGTGGGAGTTGAGGTGGGTTGAACACAGTACTGAATAAATGTGTTTGACTCCGGAGCAAAAATACTGACACAGTGTCTGTCCTTGACAATGGCAGGAAGCTTGTTCCAACAGGAGGAGGCGGCCAACAAAGATGAGGCTCATGCCTCAGCTGTTTTCATTTGAATGTGGGTAATGACGAGGGTTCATGCATCCTGAGCAGTTAACGTGGCTCACGCCTCACTTTCCCGAAGAATAACTAACTCTGCATTAGTGACAGTATAAATTTGGATTTACAGCTACAACGAGGAACATAAAACTCTGAAATCTAACACTGGAGCATTCATGCTGTAAATGTTATACACAGGTAGATTGGATGTCATGACAAGCCAGTATGGTTTAGGCTAACCCAGGAGGATAAGACGAAATCCAATTTAAAAGTCTGGATATTGACAGGATGCTGTTATCCCATGTTTGATAAATTTTAAATGGTTTAAAAAGATTAAAGGGTTTACATTAGTCAGGTAAGAGGTTGGGAAAGAACAAGAGTCTCCAAGTCCGTATATCTCGACAAAAGCAAAGGAAAGCCTTGCTATACATGGATTGAGTTCCTGGATCCAGGAGGATATGAATCCAGATCAGTTTGTGATATTTTCTTGAAAACAAACGTAAGACATTAACCCTCCCCCTACCTCTGTGAGGTAGTCCAGTATCCACTGGGACATGTGGTGGTCCACTCCCTTTTTTTTATTTTTATTTTTTTTATTTTATTTTATTTTTTTTTACCTGTCCCGTTTGGTTCTTTTGCCATCAGAATTATTGTCTAAAGGCAAAGAAAGATGCCCAACGGATTTACTTTACCAAATGGACCATCCCAGCCTTGCCGTAATGGTCCATTTGATTCACCTTTTATTGTTTATTTTATTTTCACTTGCTGAATACGGGACAGACTTGACTGGGGGAAAGAAAGGGGAGAAAGAAAGAGGGAAAGAAAAACAGCGGGGAAGAGGGACGGGGAAAAAGGGCAAAAAACCAAAAACCAACAGAATAAGCAGACAAAAAATACATATATCGATCACCTGGATCACATGTTGAGAAAGAAAGAAGAAAGCAAGCAGAAGTGGTGGTCCACTCCCGATAGCTCCAGCTTGTCTCTCAGAAGTCGTGGCTGGATGGTATCTGTGAAGATATGGCATTAAATTTTGGACCAAGTCCCACCTCTGCTAAAATGTTTGAGTAATCCTGCTAATAAACAGAGAAACAATGAAACCAAACCAACCACAAAACCTTCTTGGCAGAAATTGCGAGTGAACAAATAAAATGGCAATTAAACCCTGGTATTTTTCACAGTGTTGATGTATTTATAACAAATAATCTGGTAATTAATGGTGGTGAGAAAAATCCATATTTCTCACCAGTTTTCTCTTCAGTTTCTTTTGGCAGGAAACAGACTTTTTTGGAAACAAACAGGTGTAACATCTGCGTGGAGAAAAAAAAAAATCAGTTCTCATGCTTGAAAACATGATCACTGAAAGCCTGTAAATTTGAAAATGAGCCTTACTGTTAACTGGGACTCTGCACAAAACGTGAAACCTGTGGGAGCTCAGTGGATAGCACTGTTGCCTCACAGAAAGAGGTTCCTGGGTTTGGACCTGTCCTTCTGTGTGGAGCTTCACCCTGTGATCGCGTGGGTTTTCTCCTCTTAAGTGCTGGGCCCATTTTGGCAGCCAAAATAAATCCTGAATCTTGAGATTTTTATTTCTTAGTTAAAGTTATAAAAACTGTTAATACTTCAGATAATGAAGGTAGGATGGCAGACCTGGTGCAAGAAATAAATCTATATATGTTGAGATGGCCCATTTGATTTGAGGATAGTTTCAAGAACATCAAAGTCTTCTGCAGCTAATACATGCACGCGTGTTTTTGTGTTTATAACTCTTCCCTGTGTCTCCGTCCGCTCTCCTCTGGCTTCACCTTCAGAGGGAAGGACACGCATTCCAGCGCTGCTTTCCGACTCTAGCCCTGGGCGACGCTCAGCCAGAGCTGATAAGTGACAGGGGCCCCAGCCCCCATGCAGGAGCTTGCCCCAACGCTTACACACACACACACACACACACACACACACACACACACACACACACACACACACACACACACACACACACACACACACACACACACACACACACGCGCACCCACACCTCTCCTCCTCCCCACCCTTCAGTCCACAGACGTGCTGCTGGGGAATTCTGCCCTCTGCCCCACTTCTGCCCCCCACCTCCCACCCAAGTCCTCCACCCACACACCCCTCCTCTTTCTCTGCGAGACATGTGGACATCTTTAAAGAGATAGATTAGTCTTTAATTTTTGTGCTAGCCTTATCATTGACACTCCTTCCCGCCCTTCTTCTTTGTCCTCTCTGTACATTTACGAGCTGCCCCGGGACGTGATGGGTGGCATCTTGAATGCTCGATTGGGAGATTAATCAATCTCAACAATTCGATGCAGAGGTTCTCTTTAATTTAAATAGGTGTTTTCGCAGGTAGCTTTAATGACTTGTTTCGGCGGACGGACAGAGCTCGGGGTGCAGCTGCTGAGGAGAGTTTCATTTAGTCCCTGCCCATACACCAATCCTCCCTCTCCTGCTCTTTCTATCTCTCCGTCTCTATTAAGCATTCCACTCCAGACCTGCAGGAAGGCTCTGAGCTCAAAAAACTCTCTGGCCATGAGTGTGTGTGCGTACCCGCGTCTGTGTTTCTGTGCATCTGTGTGTGTTCGGTGCGTGCCTGAATGTGTGTCAGCCTCAATTGCTGGAGCCTATCCAAGGTTTCCGTGGTGACCACACAACACAACGAGACAATCAGAGGCAAGCCCACGAAACGCAGCGAGAGGACATTAACACAGGAACTATGGGTCAGGGGGCAGAGGAAGGCAGGGCAAAAGGAAGGTAGAGGGGAGGTGTTGGAGCCACGGGGAGAGGTGCACGAGAGAATGAGAAAGAGGAGCGAAAGGAGAGTAAACAGCAATAAACAATAACACAACCTTAAAGGCTACTTTAGGTCTCTCCCTTTCATGCCTGCAAGACATCAAGAGCTTTAAAGGTTTCCTGGCCTCAGGAGTGCCCATGTGGTTTTGGCTGTACCTCACCTCTGTGTGTGTGTGTGTGTGTGTGTGTGTGTGTGTGTGTGTGTGTGTGTGTGTGTGTGTGTGTGTGTGTGTGTGTGTGTGTGTGTGTGTGTGTGTGTGTGTGTGTGTGTGTGTGTGTGTGTGCACTATGCCGTGGCGTTAGTCAGCGATGGCCGCATGCGTGACTGAATCCATGTGCAGTGGGTGGGGTGGGGGTCTGCGGTCTGCATTCGTGTTTATGTGTGCGAGAGCATGCACGGACCTGAACGTAACGTGAGAATGTGCGTGTCTTTTGAAATTCAGCTGTTAGAAACTCTGTGCACGCCTGTGTGTGTTTTCACTCTATTTTCTGCGTGTGCGCACGTTTGTGTGTGTCTGTAGTCACGCACACGGGTGCTCTCACATATCTCTGTCCCCCGGGGATGACGCTAAAAATATGTGGCTCCTCAAGCCTTCTGGTGTCTGAGCAGCGTCTGTCTGCTCTCCGTTGCCGTCCCTGCGGCCCTCCCTCCCCTTCGTTCGTTACTCCTGTTCCCTCCATTCCTCCCTCAATTACACCCTCTTCCAAACACAGTACCTCGGCAACACACGCACGCACACAAAAGCACAAACTACACCCAGCTGTGTCCCTACTACACTTCCACTGAGGATGACCTCTGCTCAGCCGTAGCGGGATAAAGGAAAGCGAATGAAAAGGAGAAAAAAAAGGCAGAAAAGGGTGAAGAGCGAGCTAACATGGCATTGCGGGAAGGGTAGTGGTTGATTCCTGCTTGGCCAACGGCTACTGAACATAAAATCATAAATAAGTGATTTGCAAAGCATTTAAGCCCTCTATCTAACTGAAAACTGTGCAGAGACACACAAACATCCCTCTCTATATAATATATTTTTTCATCCTAAACTTGATACCTGGAACATGTGGCATGTTTACCACCGTGTTGCATCACCTCTCCTTTAACAAAGCTTTGTAAGCATTAGGGAACTAAAGAGATCATGTTGCTGTGGTTTTAAAGGCAAAACGTAAACTGTTGTGTGTTGTTTTGTTTTTTGTTTTTTCTTCCAGATATCGGCGAATCAGAAAAGCTTCAAAAGGCTAGCTCAGAGGAGCCTAGGACGTCAGGGAGTGCACCAATCTGCGCAGGGCGTGGCCGTGTGGCTCAGCTGATGAAAACCTTCAGCGTCGATAGCGCTATAAACCCCGCGCAGACCCCTTCCCGTGGGATTAAGCCACCCCTTCCCTCAAAACCTAGCCACTTGCGTCAAACGAGCACACCTACTGTCAGGTAATCCGTACACTGGTGAAAAGGCACCCGCCCAAGCTTCATGCATCCCTGTGATTCAGATTACCTACTGTGATGCCTCATTCAGAGGCTTAATGGGATGGACTCCAAAGGTGGTTTAGAAGTGGTAATGTTTGCATTGTTGCTGTCACTCTGAATGCACAGTGATGGAAATGCTTGAATGTAATGGTTTTCTTTTATTGTTATTATTTTTTTTGATGCTGCAGTACTGTAAACACTCTTTAAGTCAAAAGAATTCCAAAGAAGTGGATTGCATTTGAAAGTTTTTAAACATTTTGCCAGGAAAATGATGGCGCACATATTTTCACATGAATTTACTTGTTACTGATGCTTTTCACTTCGTACAAGCATGAAAAAATGTGCTATTTTTCTAAAAGTTTTTACCCTAATTCACAAAGCCCGCGCACACGATATTTACTGACAAGTTGCCTTTTCTTTTGATTGCTTATAAGACAGTTTACATTCGCTGGTGTGCACACATGCCTGGTTCTGTTTTTCCTCCTTATTTCTGTCTTCTTGAACAAAAGAATGGGCATGGGGGGGCATAAGGGTGTGAAAGAAGGCACAGTAGGGGCCTCCTTTATCTTGCTGTCTCCTCCCTGGGAATAGTGTAGAGTTGTTTATTTGTCATAATGCAATGTATGTCTCCCTCTGCCACCTGGCAGGAGGCTCACTGCGACCTGTTGTGGACCAATGACAGTGCCAAATGCACTCATCTGTCACTCCCAGTGGATCAAATCCTGGCAAGTTAGACAGTTGCTGCCAAATAATCCAGCTTTTCATGTTTTTGAGCTGTGTGGCTGTACTTTTTGCTTATTGTTTTTTTGTTTTGTTTTTTAAATTTTCCTATATGAGGAGTGAGATTTTGTAACGGGGTATTTAACATTACTGCAATGTTCACTTATAAAATGAGGGACATCTTTTTTTTTTTCCTCTTTTTTTGATGTCAAGGTTGTGTGGTACAGTCAATGAAACAATAAAACTGCATAACTTGTACACCTGAGTCTTTTAAAGTTTGAGTGTGTGTGTGTGTGTGTGTGTGTGTGTGTGTGTGTGTGTGTGTGTGTGTGTGTTTTGTTTACCCTCTTAAAAAAACCCTCTCACTCTGTCTCTGTTTATTCTGTCTGGCAATCCTTCAGCTAATCTGCTGACTTAGCCTCTGAGAGCAACAGCCAATTTTTCGGGGTTCTGATGTAGCCACCAGATATTCAAGCCAAGAATGCTGTCCATTAGTCATTGTTTGCAAAGATTAAAAAAACCCCCAAAACAACCACTTTTAATGAAAGTTTGTGTTCAGTCTCTTTTTGATGTAAGCTTTTCTTTTTAAATCTGCTCCAATGTGATTGGTCAGTTGAACTTGAACTAGAAACTAGCTACAACAGGTAACCAGTCAGATCAAGAAGCAAACAGTCTTGTCCCTTTCCTACTAATTCTGAAATACTGGATAATTCTATTCATAGAATTTATAGTTTAGCTTACTTTCATCACTGTAATCCCAATAAAAAAGAAATTTAAAAAAATGTTTCATGTGGCGTTCAGAGGGCAAAACATTTGAAATCATTTGATTATTTACTTGTAAAAAAAAAATAAAAATTCTGTAACATGTAGGTTGCAGCTGGTGAACTGAGAATATCTGCCTTTTTTAGATGTCCAGCCTCAGCAAATATACTTGCATGCTTCACCAGGGTCAGTGTAAAATTTTAATTTCAGCAGCACAACAGATACACCCACACGCTTATTATCGCTGTGCTCAGACATTTCTTGCTTAATTTCCAGTAATGCTCCTCTCCAAGCCTGCAGATGAAATTCAAATCTTTGCAAAAATTGAGGCATATTTTCACATTTGTACCTGCGATTTCCATTGCAGATTGCAGTTGCCTTGGCTAATGTTTGGCACCTGGCTAATCTGTTTAAAGAACATCCCCTGTAACAAATCAGCCAACTGGGGGTGAATAACAGCAACATTCCAGCACCTTTTAAGTTAATGCACCACTCACTTATTAATGGTGAGTTGCAAATTGCCCTCTGATACCCTACAGTGCCATCATTAACAACATTTAGACAGGAAGTGTTTTGTCCAGCAGAATAAAGTCTGGCACTGGATTTTAAGGCAGGAGTCGCAGGAGCACATGAGATGGAAGTAAAATAGCATGCTAGTTTGGGGTGACAGAATTTATGTTTTTGTAATGTCTGGATAGGCAGCAACATGCATGCACAGGTCTACAAAGCAGAGCCCATGACTCAGCATTCGCTCTATACTCTACAAAAGACACAGTGTAAGGGTGTCATGACGCTGCTGATTGATCGAGACTCCTTTCAAACATAAGTGCACACTGGCACCATTTTAACGAGTTTCATTACAAGCTATTGTATTAATTATACTGAATACGTCAGAGTTTTTCACCTGGAACCAGATGTGCCTCAGATCCCTGAACACCTTGGAGAGACCAGCTTCTGCCTTAATGATTGTGATGACTTCAGATAGTAGGGGTGTGTGTGTGTGTGTGCTGTGGGTTTATTAACTTGAATTTAAAACTGTTACAAAAATGGATAATGTAGGAAGACTGCATTCACTCTGCCTTAAACACTGCTTGGACTTTTAATCGCTTAATCTAAGAACAGCAATGCAGTAATCAACAGAAGATAAGAAAATATTGGTGTAGAGCATGATTACATTAGATAAGCATAGGTAATTTAGATAGTATGTCTATGAAAAAGTGACAATATTAAAGTAAAAAAATATTCTTTATATGTATTTAAAGAATATTTGAAACTAAAGATGATACTTAAAAAACATTTACTGGGGAGACACATTTCATAGAGTGATGACTTGTATGCTAAGACGATATCATAATAAAATTCGTGTTTACCTAGTCTTGGTCACCCACTGGTAAATGCATTTAATGTCACTGTGTTTGTAGAATGATTTTTGCATCCGTCTAAGATATTATAGGAGAGAAGCATGAATTCCTGAATGGAAGTCTTTTGGAAAACTCTGCGACAGCAAAGATGGCCCTCCCCTCAAAAAGCATGCAACAGCTGAACCAATAAACATGCAAGCCCGCTGTGTTGTTGCGCTGACACATGCACACAGCAGAGGTTAATGACAGTTTCAGCTAAGCAGTGGCAAGCATATCTGCTTGTTTCTGTAGCGAAGAAGTAGCTAAGTTTCCTTCTCATTTTTCTTTGCAGATACGTAGAAAGGCAAAAATGCCTTTTAATCCTTATTATGGGGAAAAATAAGGAAACTTCTGAAACTTATTTTTCCTTCGGATGATCATTCTGTACATAGTCTTTATGCCTGATGACTACTGAAATTTAAGTTATGGCTCTCATCTCATTTATTCAGATAAGGGCTAATATTTATTAGAATGTGACTATTTTGTGAAACCAGATCAAATATAGCCTTAGGCCTTTGCTTATGAATCTGTTCCCACCTGATGTCTTTTGAACCAAACAAGTTTTTTTTCTCCTGATTATGACTGTAAGATAATTTTCATATGATATGATGGGCTACTCTAATATTCCCATCTGGCACTGCAAAGTCATTGCAAACAAAACACTGCTGTCTAGACTGGTGTGGATCTTGTATCTGTGTAGGCCCACACAGAGGGCAACAGTGTTCTCTCCTGCAGGAAAGTGCTTTATAACTTGACAAACGACCTGCGAGTCCACATCCTCAATCAGGTCTCATCACCGAGGTCTTCTTTTAGGATTTACAGCACAACACGTCATGTAGCATACATAGTAGGTTCTATTGTTCACGCTCTAGGTACTTGTGCAACACAGTGAAAGTGCTGAAGCACGCAACTGTGCAATGCCGCCTATAGATCTCCGTCCCTCAATGAGCCTAACAATGGCTGTGGCTGTTCTCTGATGCGCAGAGACATCGTCGAGCAGTTTCCAGGAGATATCTGTGGCGAGTCCCTTGGTATGCCCCCCACCCCCCTCAGCCCCACACACACACACGCGCACACACACTTTTCTCTTCATCCACCGAGCGCGGCCACTGCTGTCGTCAGGGCCCTCCGATGGGAGATAAAAAAGAAGCTGTTGTTGTCTCCTTGCAGGAGAGATGGACGCCTGTTTCTCTCTCTCTTTTTCTTTTTTTCTCTGCCTCACTTGTTCCACGCTCACACAAGGGGAAGTGAAGAGATGAGAGGAAAGAGAGGGGGAAAAAACGAACAATGTGGAGGAAAGAAAGAAAGCTATACTGCGTGCTGTGGCGTTCCACCACACCACCAATAACTCCCCCTCTCCTCCAGCACCAGCCCCATCCACAGCAACCCTAGTAGAGAGAGAGAGAGTGAGAGAAGAGAGGGGGGCCAGGGCCATGTGATATGGAGAGCATGCGGGCACAGCTTCACCCCCAGGCAGAATGAACGGGGGCCTGCTGTGTCTCTCCTGCATGATTAATCTGGCTGAGGGGCAGGAGGACTGCCACAGCCCTGCCTGCATTAACTCCCTACTCTCCAGGTCTGCACGAACACACACACACACACAAACTCACACACCAGCCTTAGAACCATGGCAGGATACAGGTTGCTAACCACACAATGCAGTATGTGTGCGTGTGTGTGTGTGTGTGTGTGTTTGTGAAGAATAGTGAGTGGCAGTGAAGCAGATTCCTGTTGAGGTATCTGATTCTGAAAGTTGAACTGTATATTTGTCTGTGGCCAAGGGGCAGCGTCTCACATGTTATTCATGCACTGACATGACACTAAACCTTCTGCATGTTGCCAAACTGTGAAGACCACCATGATGCAAGGGTCATTGGTTTCTAGGTAGTTCTGGGTTTCCGTGAGTCATAGTCTCATGTGACCTCTGTCTCCCAGGCAACATTGCGGATGTTTCCTGGTGTCGGTCTTGTCTTTTTGTGTAATTCACATGAAGCAGATGGTCCAAGAAATGCGGCTTGCTCTTTAAAATTCTCCCTAAGAGTATCTGGCGTGTAAGTGGTCAAATTTTCAAATAGCCGTGACAGCTTCTTCATGACAGTACAGCAGGTCTGTGTTGTCTCTCAGTACCACACTTTCGGCTAATGTAGACACTGTAACCGTCCTTCCCGAGGTACGCTGCACTTTCTTTCATAGGAATGTTTAAGCCCTGGACTGCTGTAAAGCAGGAAGTGTTGGGGAGGACCGGGTATTGTGCAACAGTGGAGACCAAGTACCAAAAGGCAGGCAGAGGGTTAACATCCTGCAGTACGCTCCACATTAACTGGAAAGGAATGAAGTGTCAAGCATGTTTTCACCACAGCGAGACGGTCAAAACCCTACCCCCTCCTCCTCCCACCAACCAGTCACCCCTCAAACCTTCTCCCCCACATCACCCGCATGCCTCCCACTCCCAACAGCCTCCCACAGCCATGACCAAATTATTTTCCAGCCTCCCGAGATTCGCCTTGCCAGACAAAAATCTGCAGCGCAGTCCTGAATCGGTGCGCGAGCACACTCAGCCTCCCTTGTCTCTTGTTGCCTCTCTGCCACCACGAAGAAAATAGGTCTTCCTTTTGCCAACTTGGTCTGTGCATGTGTTTACTTGCCAGATGTAAACAGCTACCAGCCAAATGAGTAGCCTGCCTGCGCTTTTACTTTGAACAATGACACGTTCAAAGTGCTGAAGTGTTTTGCAAAGGATTCATTGAATACAGGTATGAAAGTGCTGAATGAGCCGCAGAGACACAGAGAGGGAGGAAGCGCAAGACAGAGAGAAAGGACAGGCGCTCGGTGATTGAGAGAGTAAGTGAAAGGGGGGAGTAGAATGAGAGAGAAGAGAGACAGAACGAGGGAGGGAGAGAGAAAATAAGCCCCACCAGTGAGCAGGCCACACAGCCCTGCCAAACTGCTTGAAAAAAAAGCCCCCTCTGTTTTATTTATAGTGCACTGTATCCATGGCAACCAGAGAGGTCAGGCAAGCTGGGCCTGCGCTTCACCCTGCTCTGGGGATTAGGATTTCACAGAGGTTCTCAGATGTGAGGAAGGTGGGCTAGAGCAGCTTGCTGCTCGCCAACGCAGTCCTCCTGCCTTTTGGTGAAGTCTGGGCCCTTCGCGGGAAGAGAGGGGGAGCAGCAGAGAGTCATGGGAATACTGTGGGAACGGTGGTTTGTGGTGATGGAGCTGGGAAGAAGGAGACTAGCACGGAGAGGAAAAGTACACGCATGTTAGCAGTTGCATGCAGAGGCTGTTTTCACTGAGTACCTTCTGTCACACCAAAGCTCAGCGGAGTTTGTTCTGTTTTTTCGGTTTGCTTCTTAGAGCAGAATATAAAAGGTCATGCAAGGTCATGGGAAACTTCACTTTTGGCAGGATACATAACACTGTTTTATACATTAAATCTGAGTCTCTGGTAATTGGCTAAGGTATTGCAAGATTATTTATTTTGTTAAGATTTGTTTTAAATGTCATCTTTACCCAATTTAATAATGGTTCATGATATAATATTCCTATGCAGTGTGCACCTTTGCCATGTGTAGAGGCCACAGGGGGACGTTTACGGTTGCTGTTCTGAGCTCTGTTCTAGTGTTTGTGTTTTTTGGTACAGACTTCTAATAAAGCCCACTGGTTCTGAGGTCGATGCTGTCCCCAGGTTCTTACTTACCTTTGACCTGAAACTGATTTAATTAAGTGCTAGTCAAAAGTAATGTATAAGTACAGGTTAAAAAAAATTTAAAAAGTGAGGCAATGTTGACAAGAACAGCCACCTGTGATCAAAAATAAGAGACTTTAGGTCGGAAAAGCCTGGGCTTTGTATTAGTTATGTTCTTAGCTTTGCTTTTTGTTAATATTTCCCTTTTCCAAAGCTATTTACAAGAAACTAACACAAAAAAATTGTTAGAATGAAGAATATTCAGAAGAGAAACACAAAGACATAGGCCAGGAGTGAGGGAGTCAGTGAATAGATGAGGAAAAAGCCGATTGCCCTCCAGGAAATGCATGGTACAACTACAGCAGAGGCCTCCAGATTCCTCCTGGGGCAGAGGACCTACGTTGCTAGGAAATGGCTCTCGGGCTGGTGTTTTGCCATGTGTGGAGGCTGTTGCCTGCCATATTCGAATGCACAGGAGAACAAGGATTCAGTGCACTTTCAGGCAGCATGCTCAAAAAGACCTTAAGAGCCATGAAAACCCCCCCAAAACAAAACCTGTGGTCCATCGGCATCATCCAAGAGCAGTACTGACTTCCCCTGTCTCTAGGGGGCACCCTCACCACCTGAGTCACAGGACCAATTCAGCCAGATTTTTTCCCCCCTTGGAAATGTGACCAGTCCAATATGTGTGGCTGCAAAAAAAAAAAAAAAAAGGATGTCACAGGCACATGATCATTGGTGGTGATCAGTCCATCCTCCATAGACCAGTGTATGGTTCATTAGATGGATGGAGGATGAGGTGTCAATGTGCAAACAAAGAATGAATTCAAGTCGCTTGAAAATTGCCTAATGGGCACGGGCTATGCTGCTATTAGTGGCAATGACAGAGGAAAAACTAGCCGGGCCACACAGCAAGGTATAAAAGTTCTGGCTCAACAATACGAAAGTTACAAAATACTCGAACATTTAGAAGCCTACGTTATTTTTTAACATGTACCTGTGAATAAACCTCACGCAGAGCAGATAAACTCAATAAAAACCATTTGGGTGAACAAACAACTTGACTGTAGTAAAGATAAACTAGACTTATGCTTATTGTTGTTATTGTCAATTCCGTTACATTTTACTCAAGATTGTATTGCTGTTGTCAAATGAAAATGAGCTGTGAGTCTGTTTTTACCCCATCCATCTCAGGAGGTTTGTGGTTTATCATGCTCACATTCTATATTTAAGGTATATAAAGCTTTTACTTTGTTTCTACAGCAGCAAACAACCTGAGTGTATAATAATCAGTCTAAAACACTGCACCATAGCGTAGCAATGCAGATACGATGGGGTGTCTCTCTGTCCGAAGAGATAATTATTCCATGGGTTGTAATGATATTTACACTCACCCAGGCTCACAGGAACTAAATTATATTGCACATTACTGTAAATAGGTTTTCAGGAGAGTCAGTGTACAGAGTTGGTTGTGAAGCAAGTCTTTCAACCAGAGCAGCCAGGTTCAAGCCCTTCTGCTGCAAACAGACCGCCTACTGTAGCTAACCCTGTTGTCGAACTTTAACATCAACAAGGATTTCACTTCTCAGTCCATTTTTTATTTAAGTAAAGGGTTTGATATATAGTTCCCATGTAAAAACTATGCACATTTTCTAAATAAAGTAATACTCTGGGAAATCTTGGATCCATCCATCTATCACCATCTAGGTGACCAGTTTAAATGAAGACACCCAGACTTCCCTCTCCTCAACAATCTCCACAAGCTCTTATGAATGGACATAGAGGTGTCCCCAAGCCAGCTGAGAGACACAATTTGTCCAGTGTTTCTTGGTTCTTCCACGGTCTTTCCCCAGGTGGACATTCCTGAAACACCTCACCTAGGAGGAGTCCGGGCGGAATTTGGTTCAGATGCCCAAATTACCTCAAATGGATCCTTTTGATGTTGAGGACAAAGGCTCTATTCTGAGACCCTCCTGAATGACCATCTCCTCTCCCCATCTCAAGCTCACACTGCTTCAAACTCAGGTGCATAAGAGCTTGAGGTCATCATGATCAATCAAACAGGATCACATCATCTGCAAAAAAGCAGAGCTGAGCTCCTGAGACCACTAACCTCGACACCTCTCACCACTAGGTTACATCTAGAAATTCTTTTAGGCATTCATGTGAATGTGATGTTGACATACCAGCCACGTTAAAGACTTCTGCAAATCAAGAACATCCCAGTGTGTGCCACCATACTGCTCAGGGACAGCTAAAGGAACACGACAATGAAATCTCCCAATCTCCTAAAGTCCCAGTGCCAGACACCACCACTGGCTTTCTGTGTCCAAGCCCTGATGGGTTAGAGTTGTGGCTAATTGTTGTAAATTTTTGCATTTCACTTTTTAAAGGCTGCTTATTTTTAACACAACAATAGCCCATTCAGCTAAGCTTTAACCGTTGTTTCTTTTGCTGTACTGAACAAACAACTAATATCCAGTACACAGTTCATGTTTATTTCTGGGAATGATCCTCTCTGTTGCACTAGAACTCTTACATTACCAGAAAAGACAAAACAGCAGCTGTTTGTTTGAAATCAATACAAGACCTCAGCATGCACACTCATAGACACCTTGAGCAAGCAAATGAACAGACTGGTTACCTGCAGAAAGGTAAGTTTCAACAGCCCCAGTACAACAAAAACAATGTCAGTATGGGTCAAATAAGATATTCTTTAAATGTAGTGAGTGGCAAGAACCTTGCAAGCTTTGAGGGAACAATGAGTGAGAGAAAAGTTGTGGCCTGCTTGTCCAAACTGATTCTCGAATGTGTTGCAATAGCAGACTAAATGCTAGGAGGTAACAAAGAGGGGTTGGGGGGCAAACATGGATTTGGTGGGTCAATGGGGTGACAAGGTCATGCAGATCCATTTATGAAAAACTAACAAGATCTTTTATCTACTCAGTCTTTTTCTAATAAGTAGTATTTTTATGATCTACTCTTACTGAAGGCACATAACTCTGTAGAAGTACCATAATGCAAATAACACTAGCTGTGTCTGAAGAACTGAAAACTTGGACTGTAATTGTAGACAGGAAAAATGCATTGTTACTGGAATATTATCTCAAGAAGTAGTTACTGCAAATATGTGTGCAGATGTGCATCCAGAATAAAGAAGCAAACATGGCACTTGTGAACAATGACAGTACTAACTATAATCACTAACAAATTGTAAGCACTGTCATTAGGCCTGGACTGGGACAAAAATTGGTCCTGGCATTTTTGGTCCACAAGGTGTATGAGCACACAGGGAAGGTGGGAGAGGTGAGAGATTTGAAATTTGATTGGGCAATCCATTGTCAATAATGACAATGAACCAATGGGCTTTTATCAGTGCTTGTGGGGCCAGTGTATAGTGGCCCTTCAAGCTGGCCTGTAGGCTATATAATATATCGACAAAGAAAATAAATGCCCACAACTGCCCCGGCCCACCGGGCAAATGTCCGGCATGTCAGATTACTAGTCCAGCCCTGACTTTCATCATAGTGCACTTATATAACTATAATGACATTACTGGGATCTCTGTCAGGCATAAACAAACTGAAAATACAATATGAACAATAGTTTCTATAATGGTAGTAACAGGCACTGAAGACCAGAGTAAAAGTGAGAAAAAATAAATAAGCCAAGACCAAGACAAGCAAGGAATGTTACAATGTAGAAAAAGGGTTAATTCAGAGCCCGATGTACTGAACTTACAAACACTGAAACATGTTTTAGCAAGTGACCACCTTGGGGCTTAAAATTTAATCCATGAACCAAGTATCAAAGACTGCCAGTTGAGGTAGGCTCAAACCCAATATACGCCCACGTTTTAATACACTTGTACACACTAATATCTTTATAGATTACTACGTTTCTTCATGAAAAAGTGTACAACTATCCCACTTACCAGTTCCAGTTGCACTTGGGCTCCAGTCAGCTGATTTCAGTTGTGTGTGGAAGGGGGAGGTCTTCAGTCTACAGCGTGGGTACGGGCATAACCTTTATTTTTATTGCACAAAAGGAGAAGAGCGTGATGGTAAAGTGGAAACTGCATCCAGGACAGAAACAGCTGCTGCTAACACAACTTCAGCTCCTTGTAAGCATCTGCACAGACAGCATGCTAATGCTAAGCTACCTAAGAACCCAGAATGAGTTAAAGATGAGTGAATGGCAGGCTGCTGCCTCTGTTTCTACCTGTCTATGTTTCTACAGTAGAATCACTGTGGGCATTGCTTTAAAGTGTCTTTGTGCTGGTTTTCATTGTTGCTTTGTATTCATACCTAAATACTAAGAGAAAAATTATTTGTGTCCTCATTAGGATAGGCAATTATGTTGGTGTGTGCGGCTGTAGCTTTGGGTTATATTGATGTCTTTCAGCTATTTTACAGAGTAGCATGAAAGTAAATGTGACATTTGTAATAACTGTTTTTGTTGAGTAACGACTCCAACACTGATCACAACAAAGTGGGAAAATACCTCAAAGATGGACAAACATTTCACCCACAGCATGAAGTTAATTTGCATGAGTATAATGTCACTGATATGCTGCTTAGTGATGGTGACCACTCTCAAAACAGAGGCAGTTAGAAAATAATGAAAATCGATAGGAGAATCGATATTGGATCAAATTGGTAAGTGATATCAATTTGATATCCATCACTAAATTCATATCAGCTCCCATCCCTAAACAGGACTAAACTCAAGTTGTCATGGCAACACAGGAAACAAAAGTTTCATTATAAACTGCTCAAACAAAACTAACAAAAGACCAGACAAACTAGAGTCAAAGAGAAGCTTGAATCAGACTGAAGTAGATAACTCATTACAAAGAATCACGTTTATCTGTTAAATACTTACTTTACAACTTTAAAGCTATAAAATACAAGAAAATAAGAAAATATCTAACTTAAAAGTCAAAGAAAATGAGCAACATAATTTAAGGTATATAAGTTACCCCACTACCCTCAGTTGTGTAGCAACATTTGGCATGTCCCAATTAACACTTCCTGTTTTGAGTAGCATTGAAAGGCCCAACTTTGGCTCTTAAGAGGACATCTTCTCAGCTAACAGACCACTCAGCATAGGCAAAACAGCACAGATTTTTTTTTTTTAAAGGTATGAATTAATACAAAATAGAGTAATTTAACAGAGCTGAAAAAACAAGATTTAACAAAAAGTTGACTAAATGCGTGCACTACAGAAATAGGAAATAAGCACAGTACAGAAATACAGTAAGTTGCACAACTTTACCTACTTATTTTTGAGCATATGCATAGATGGATGTCTTATTTATGGTAAATGCCTTGTAATATATATACACACACACACACACACACATATATATATATATATATATATATATATATATATATATATATATATATATATATATATATATATATATATATATATACATTCCACTGTTATGTACTTCTGATAACTACAACTAAAAGAAGTAAATAAGGCAATAACTGCTGAATGTCACTATTCATTCAGTGACTTAACTACACATAAATGTACAAGTCCTTCATCACAAGCAGTTCTGGACAAATTCTGTATCATTTACTTCACTTTTATTTAATTTAACAACTGCCCCAAGAGTTTGAATCATTTGTTTGTTACATATTTGTTTTTACTTCAACTCTGACAAACTCAACTACAATTTCTGTTTCACTGTTTGAATATTTGTAATATCTATGTTTTTGTGTTTCCGTTCAATTCTCTTTATTTTTGAATAATTTCCTAATTATTTTTCCCCCATCCTCAGACACTATATCTGTCTATTTAAAAAAAATAAGAAGTGAGACATCTTGTCACTGCGTGACTTTGTGTAAAATGTCCTGTTTTCCTTGTCATATTGGCCACACTTTTGACCATGCTTTTCCGCTGTCCATCTCTGTTATTGGCATTGTCCAACCATTCTGTTGATGTCTCTCTCTGTATTTTCCTCTCCCAACACTGGGTAACTGGGGACTTGTGTTGGTCTGTGGAGACAGACTGTAGCCAGCACTGTGAGGGGCTCAACTTGGTTCTCCTCTGGTTCTGGTGCTGGCTGACCAGCAGGCCCCCACAGCTCAGGCCCAACTCCAGGACAGGCAGTGGTGAAGCGGACAAAGGACTTCATTCTCTACTGGATGTGCGTGTGTGTGTATGAGGGGGGGTTATAGGATGAGGAGGCGTTAGGAGATGAGGAAAGCAAGAGAGGAAGGGGGGGGGCTGGCGCAAGGGTCTTATCCTCCCGGCTCAAACACATGCCACCAGCTGCTGCCCCCTTCCTGTGCTTTCATTAAAAAGCCTCCCTGTGTTTCGCTAGGGTAATCCACATGCTTTCCTGAAAAAGTGTGCGGTAAATTCTGTTTGTCTATCCACTGTGCTATTTTGCCATCTCTTTCCCTTTGGTGCTCCCTTTTTCACTCTTTCTATGATGTGCTTTGCTGGCCAGTGGAGAGCGGTCCATTCTCTGCATGTCTGTGTGTGTATGTGTGTGTGTGTGTGTGTACCTGTATGTGCGCCCATGGAGTCTGTCAGACTCTCAGCATTTCCAGCACTCAGCCCAGAGCCAAGGCAAGCATTGCCAGAGGGAGTGCCTGCAATGTAGGGCGCCCAGCGAGCTGGACGCAGGCAGAATATCAACGCCACACGGCAGACACTCCTCCCAGCAGCCCACCTGCTGACTTACGTGATCCAAATTTGAGGAGGAGGGGGGGGTGTTTTGGGGAGAGAAGGTGGTGGGGGAGGATAGGCTGCAGGAAATTGCCAGGTAGTTTCCAGACCCACTTCCCTGCGTTGCGCCCAATTAATCAGGGCTACATCTGTGTTGGATGGACCTCTACCCCAAGGGGAGGGGGTGGAGCAGAGACGCTGGTGTTTTTTGTCTGTAAATGCACATGCATTTGTGTGAGTGTGTGTATACTACCTGTGAGAGTGCACAGTGTGTATGTTGTATGGGAGCGAAGGGGGGTTTGTGTGTTTTGTATTTACCAGCAGAGATGGGAGGAGGTTGTTGATGCCAGGCTTGTTCTAGCCTTGCAGTCAGAACTAGAGTCATGGGTAACCTTCTTCGGTCCACTGTCCTCTTTATCCACATTATTCTTCCAGTTTCAGTTTCGGCTATACCCCCACTCATTCCCCCCAACGCATACACAGACACACACTACACACATATGCACACTTCCCTGGGTTTCTGTGCCTCACAAGGAAAAGGGTCATTTTTCAGCACCTGCGTAGCTCAGTGTCTGTATGTTTATTTCCTGAAGCTTCTGGCACACCTGGACCTGAGCTACCCCTCCTTCTTTCATCTCTGCTCTCTGTGTTTTTTCCTCTTCTCCCTGTGTTTGGCCGTTATGTCGCAAATCCCTTTCCAGGTTTGTTCATATGACTAACAAATAAAATAATATAAAGCCAGGCAGTGTGTGCAGGCTTCCACAAAAACCAAAAACAACTCATATTCATTTTTTAAAAATCGTCAGTTAAACTGATAAATCCCTCTGTGAGAAATAGAAAAAATGCTTGTAAAGGGCTTGGAATAGACAGGACAGACTCAGTTTATGAAGATGGATGTATAAGCGTACTCTGCTATTACTGGGGGCTGTTTATATTTTTAAGAAACACCAAATATACATGAGAAAGATTTAATGAGCCCTCGCTTTCACATATGTGTTTCATTTGACTGCAGCCTTTTGAAAGATGCCATCGGAGCAATTCGGTGGTCTGCATCACCTGATTAAACCATTCGTGAAAACCTTTTTGTTTAAAAACTATGAAGACACGTCCCATCGTGTTTTGATGTGTTTTAATGCTAGCGTGCATGTGTGGCTCACGATCCTGTGTGGAGGCCTGGCATAGTGTGGTGCAGTGCAGAGTGGAGAGGAGAGACAGCTGCCCTGACAGATGCCGGGAGGCAGGACCCCACTGGGAAGCAGAGGGAGGGAGCTGGCACTGTCTCACCCCAGCGGAAACACCATAGGCTGCAGAGGAAGTGGGCAGGGGGACAAACCAGGGGCTCAGTGTGTGTGTGTGTGTGTGTGCGTGTGTTTGTGTCTGAGCTACTTTAAGAGGACCTTGGCAGTTGTTCATGTATGTATGTATGTATTTACATCTGATGCACCATAAGAGCAGAAATCCAACTAATCAGGCAGGCTACACGCTCCATGCTGCAGCCATGTTATTCCAGCTCACTGTGGCTTTTTGCAAGAAAAATGGATCGCAAGTCAGCTTGCAGCTGCGTGACATTAAAACTGAAAATAACTTAATGAATCCTTAATGAAAGTACATTAACTACATTTATATACTGTGCTATTATGCTAAACGTTGTTATTGTAAGCACCTTTCCTTCTTAATGTTGTATCCTGGACATGTTGCTGAATCGATAATTCAAGATGAGATACATCATTCAGGTGTAACCCAACAGGGTGTGGAAATGGCCCAATTAATTTTAATGGAGGGACACGAGTGTTGGTCGACTTCAAAAACAGAAAGTTGGGATCAGATGACCGTTTTTTTTTTTTTTTGATGGCCGTGATTCTATTGATGGTATTGCAGTTCTACAAAATCATCCAGGATCAGTTTCTTACGCTCGTTAAAAATAGTTGAAATGGCAGTAAATGTACTATGATGCTTTAATGTCTCTCATAAGCTCTTTAAAGCACGATCAGTACTTAGTTTCAAACTTTAAGCCTGGATTAATTAGAATATTTAAAAGAATATATTTGAGCTTTATTTAAATTTCACTTTAAAGTTATACTTTGACCTTTATGTGACCTTAAGGGTCTTTACCTTGCAGTTGCCATTGTGTACAATGAGCCTATTTGGATCAGACAGCGGTGGTGGTTCTTAGTTCTGTAATCCTTGCACTACTGTGTATTTGTGGCATTTTGTATTCACTTGATTCAGTAAACACAGAATATCTCTTTTGACTTTTTTGTGTATTTCAATAAAGACTGTATACAAATTGACAGACTTTTTTTTCTTTTGCAATTGATCACACACAAGACTGCATACACCACTGTGGCTGAGGCACGCATTCACATATTTTTCAAGTGACTGTATATGTTACAGAATGAAACAGACAGACCAGTTCAAACCACTGTTGAACCCTGTGCACCTGGCAGAGACTGCAGCTTTGGCTCGTGATCAATATATTTGGAAAACTGACCTTGTCCCCTGCCTGTCTCCTTTGAATAGCTTCTAATATTAGCAATGTGTTTTCAAGAGAAAAAAATGAATCTGAAGAAGTTCAAAGAGGCTTTATAGAAGCATTCATACAAATAGGTTGGCTGAGTTTAGCTGATACTGTGTCACACATGTAGTTAACCAGAATCATGTGTTTTATACAGTTTTCAGTGGTAGTATGAGCTCTCGGAGTGTTCACTATATACAGTCTTCTTTGTGCTGGTTATTTGTTACTTCCTGCGTTATTGTAAGATGCGCTTTACTATTTCTGAGTGTTGTTTTGCTGAGCCATCTCTGAATTGGCAGCGTTATTATTTTGGGAGATGAATGAAAGCATCGTCTTTTAATCAATAGGCAGAGAAGTTGAACTCTTTATCCTGCTAAAAGTGTTGCTTCTGTTGAAATCTCAAACATCAGTCCTATAAATGTGTCACATTTTTTCCATCTGGAACATGCTGAGCATACAGATTTATGGAGGAGAGTGGCTAGTTTGAAGGCGCTGTTTGAAAAATTTCTGTTGACATTTTGACTCTTTCAGTGTGAAAATTTTGGATTTCATGCCTGACATTTATGACTACTTGATGACTCCCTTTCTTCTCTAAAGGAGAGTGAAAGAGGCATGAACAGTAAGATAAATTTGCAAATAAAGACATAGCAGATATGTACGTGCTGTAGGTTAAGGTTTTAAGAAATCTAAGTTGTATTAGGTTTCAATATCATGTGCGTATTTACGTATTCACCAGTTAACTGCAATCAAAGTGCAGTAAATCAAGAGAAACTACATGATCATTACTATTAGTTCTCCAAGTGCACATTTCTTTAGTGTACTTAGCGAGTAGATTGTTCCAAGCTTGTTGGAGAACTGTCCTTTTTTTAAATTTAAGCTTTCTTACTGTTTCTTGCTGTCTTCTGCCTCTTCACATAATTAGACCCACCCACTGAGTAGACAAGGGGTCTATTTGGATCCATACCATCTGTTCAGAGGACAACTTATTCTTCTTGTTGCTGAAGATAGTTTTCTGTGACTTGCTGCGCGTTCATGCAGCAGAATTCATTTGCGATCAATCAGATTTCTCCCTGATTGTACTAGCAGAGTCTAAGCATCTTGGTCGCCTAAAACCTTTGCACAATACTGCACATTTTTACTCAGAATTTGATCCCAAGATGTATTTTTGGTATTTTCCCCCCTTTTTTCACTGCTAAAATATCTCCTTTGGAAAAAGAAGTCAAATATCTTTGATACAAATTATAGACTTTAAGTCAGGAACACATGTTGTGAGCCATTTGCTGCACAAAATGTTACAAAGCTTTCATGTGGGTGCAATGTGCTCTGCTCTCCAGGTTGTTCTCCGTGTGATTCTGAACAGCTTAGGCGCCATTATAACAATACATTTATATGACAAAACCCAGTAGATAGTGCTCATTTTGTAATTCTACCTATAAAGGCCACAAACATGTACTTGCAATGACATTACTGATTAATGCTATGAAAGAAAAGTGAAGTAGCTCGCTGTTAAAAAGCCAGACTGGTGCATACAGATACTGTAGTGCATATTTTAGTTCATGTATGGAAGAAGAGTGTAAGACCTGCTGAGCACACACATCTTATAGCCACAGAAGATATAGCACATAATTGAGCTGGTATAGGCTTAAAAATCAGATTTTTAAGATATTGCCACAGCATAGTATGCCACAATATTAAGCAGAATCAAGGCCAAGTACCTTAAAGGTGACTTTATTCGTAATGTTACATTTTTAGAGAAAGGGTATAACGGGTTTTTAATGATTTTCTGGCCAGATAGCAGCAGGTGGCCCCTCTGGTCTGAACCGCAGAGGCAGTAGTATGGCTTGTAGGCAGCTGCTTGTTCAGTGTCACTGACCAAAGACCCCAAGCACTTTGAACAAAGTACAAAGCACTGATTCAACTCTTTATCCTTCATCTTTGACAAGATAAATTCATGAGATTCACAAGATTGAAAACTAAAGCTCTTTAAAAGAATTCCTGTTGTTTGATGCTTAAAAAAAAAAACTTCACTCTGAAATTAATTCCACAGAAATAACTCCCGCTCATAATAACTGCCAACAGCAGAGATAAGTATGGAGTTTTGAGAAAACTAAATGTCACTGTAGCCAGCTGTTTTTGTTCTAATTATGTATGTGCATACATACTTGTGAAAAAGATGTGTTTGTGGGTGTATGTATTCTTTAGGGTCTCTTTAGGAATACTGGAGACCTGGTTTGCATGCTGTGTGCAGAAGACTAATGCAGCTGCAGGGCCTGCACAGTGGGAAGTGTTGCCATGGTGAGCTGGGTTATCGGGCCCTGAGAGAGACCGTCCACACAGTCCTCATGGTCAGTGCAACTGACTTTACTGGTAATGCAAATGGTGTGTGCATGCTGTCTGTGCTAGTGTATTATTCTACACAAATATTCACAAATAGTGAATATGTGTCAGTGTGGTTTAAACCCTTGCAACAGAGAAACAGCCGTAGCGGTAATGTTCAAACCCAATAGCTACTTCAAACTGTGCTTCCTCCTTTTTCCTTTCTTCAGACACAGCAGCTGACAGAGTGAGACGTCCACAGGGATCATGTCCACTGGGAACAGTGCTGTGGAGGCAGAGCCTATGGAGAGCCACAGTGACAGTGTCCAAGAACAATGTGTCTGCTAAAGTCATCCATGTGTGACGGGCTAAGGAAGAGGGATCTTACGAGGTGTTTGTTTCTCTAAGGGCTGTCAAAGAAGGTAGGGTAGTGAGCAAATATGTGCGAATAGTTATAAGATTCATTGGACATTTGGGGAATATCCTCATTTGCTTTTATCTGAAGAGTAGATGTGAAGATTGACATGACTCATATCTGTGCTAACTATGCAGTTTGACTTAGCAGTCTGTTAGCTTAGCATAACAAAAGACTCCAAATAGTACCTAGCCTGGTTTGTCCAACTTTAACAAACTTCATCTAGCAATATCTTACAGCTGACTAATGAATAAATAACATCTAATTTGTTAAATATGAAAATCTGTTGCTGTTAGGTGGGTGTTGTTGTGTTGTCTTTCGGCCAGCTTTCTCCAGCCAGTTTTTTTCCCTCAAATCGGATCATTGTACATTAGAAAAAAAACATTTGGCTGCAGGTTCTAACTTTATTTTTACTACACATAAACATTAGAGAGGTATCACAAATTTTCATTTAAGTATATATGCCAAAATGTTGAACTGTTAACTTAATGGCTGAGAGTTGTATTTCTGGCAGATAAAGATTCATTACACAGGATACTAATACAACACTGCTTAAAAAATGAAAATAGATACAAACAAGACTAAAAATCGAAAAGAAAGAAAGAAAAGAGGGACAGAGCTTGTAGTTTAACCAGGGCGTAATAAATACCCTTTTTTACAGAAAGTAATCTGTACTCAAATCTAATGGGTTCTTTCATTCACCCAGCTGCATGTCTCTGCCGGGTTTCATGAAATTCAGCTTTTTAAATTTCAGCGTGAGCCACACAAGTATTCATATTATGGACAGGGCAGAATAATTTGGGCCAGGCCTTGTAACTACAGACGTTAATACTTTTAATCCTACACCTTCTATATATTATTGCTGGTAAAAGTGTGTGTGTAAATTAAGAAAACAACAACCAATCTATCATCGTCATTTTTGCTGTGGATTGTGAAGACCAATACATGCTATCTGTTCACTTAAACACTGAAATGCAACGTGTAATTAAGTAGATATCTTATCCGCAGGATTACTGTCACATAGATGAGAGAAACAAAAAGCCTGCTGGATGAGCGACACTGTGTCATATCAACAGAGAGAGAGAGAGAGAGAGTGATGCACTGTGCTGTAAATTCATTAACTTATCTCAATAGAAACCACCTGTGCTTTCAAGGAGAAAGTAAAACAGGCAGACAGCTCTGACTCCTGTCTGTTCTGTAAGTTCTTCTACTTTGAACAAAAAAAAAGACTATTTGCTGCAATCAGTGAGTTCATCCACACTGATTAACCCATTACCCACCTTCTGTGCAGCCAGAAACTGAAGGAATATTTCTACTGTAAAACAAAAATAATAGTACATTATAATAATAATTACACAGTGGCCAACAAATGGTGTAAACTGGGGAAAGCCACACAGGTTGAGTAAAAAAATCACATCTGTATACAGTGCAAATTAAGCTAAGGAACTTTTCATCCTCAGCCACCTCTGAACCATGGTGTGTTTGCTCAGATGTAGCAGGTGTTGGTCACTGTGAAACAGCTTGTTGCGATTGGTCAGAATTTGCCTGTGATAACCTAATAGGTTTGCTGTTTACTTATTTAGAAAGACAAACACATTAGTAGTATTTTGCTTACTAATACTACTAATGCTTCTCATGGGCAGTCAGGATGGGCCTGTCGGGTGGTCCCTGGCCCCTTAGGCCCACAAACAATGCTCCAGTATCCATTATCTTGCTGATAGACAAATTCTTGCTTAGCTGGAATAAAAAATATTGAGAATAAAATATTCTCAAATATTGGCATAAAATATTATTTTTCCTCCAGTAAGTGATTCCCAGAGATCTATTAGCTGAAAACTTAGTATAGTGTATCTCAGCATGATGGGCAGCGTGTCGTTAAAACAAGAGGAAACTGGACAAGTAGAGGACAAAAGATGAAGTGGCTATCTACAGAAGATAAACAGTAACTGAAAGTCATGGCTTTAAACAGAAAGAAAATCCATTTGAGTGATGAATCCAAATTTCCAAATTGTCTTCAATATGGACAGAGCAGGTGAGGAGAGAGGTACAACAGTGAGCGTCTACAGCCATCTGTAAAACACGGTGAAGGCTCGGTCATGGCTTGAGACTCCATTTCAGCCACTGGTGTTAGGAATCTTATTTGAACACAGAAAAATACCGTCCAATTTCACCCACCATGCAATACCATCCAGAAAGCATCTGATTAGTTATAGCTGCATTTTTCAACATGACAATAACCACAAACATTCTGTCAGCGTATTATTAAAACCATACCTGGATAGAAAAACAGACAGTGGAGCACTATCAGTTATAGATCAGCCTCCCCAGAGCCCGGACTTCAAAATTATTGAAGAAGTGTGTTAACATCCAACGAAGAGCTTTGAATGTCCTTCAAGAAGCCTGAAGACCTCTTCCTGAATAGATTTTTTTTAATTACAAGAAGCTTGACTAAGAGAGTTTAGGCTGTGTTGAAGAATAAAGGTGGTCATACCAAGAATAGGCTTTCAAGCTTGTAAGAATTGTACAAATTGTGGTTTGTTGTTGCACCTTTCCTAGCTTATATAAGAAAATGAAATGGGGCTCAAGACTTTTGCACAGTATTGTAGGTTTCAAGTACTTTACTTTACTGTAGAACAGCAAACTTGAGGTTAGTTACAGGTGGTGAAAAATATTTCAAACACTTCCTTGCACACTGCTTTTTAAATGCTGTCCTAATCCTTAGATGCAGAGGATAAAATAAAATATATAAAAGATATCAAGTCTGGCTCTCGGTAGCCAGGTCAGTGGAACAGGCTGTGCTCTGCTGAAGTTTGATGATTGAGATTTCTCTAGACATATCTGCTTTCCTCTGAAAAAAGAGCTAAGCGCATACCACCCAACTATTGTGGCTCTGATTGAAAAATAAAATGAACAGCAAGTGGGACTGAAACTTTCACCAGCTTTCAATCAGAAGTCACAAACTTTTGGCGGTCTTGTCACGATATTATGGAACCGCATTGTTTCTCGTCGATCAGTCAAAGCCTGTCATTTAGTGTGGAAATTATTTAAGACTTCACAGCCTGAGTGCAAATCGTCTGAAGCTGTAGCTGCTGCTGCTGATGATGCACCCTCTCACAGTATTTCCGTGTAACAGCATGAAGATTTGTCAGATCAGACTCTTTTGTACTGGTGAGCAGCCACAGTGTCCTGTGCGTCAGATTTAGACATGCTATGACAAAGATGCTGAGAACTCAGTACATGACATTATCGCAATTTCAGGTGAAATTTGTCCGTCCTGGCAAGACTTTAAAACATGACTCATGCTGACTCATCCTCTTGCCTCTTTATTCAGCCATGATCTGCAGAGGGTGTAGCCCCAGTGTCTGCAGAACTCCTCTCAGAAATCAGAACATCTCAGTGTAAGTTTGCGTTGTCCTTTTATTCACTTTGCTATGTTTGTCACAAATGTGGAGTCTTCTAAAGGCCTCTGTTAGAGAAAAAAGCCAGTGCCGTGATATAATGTATTGTTTTTTATTAATTATATAAAGACTGAATTTGTGTTACATGTTCGTCATGTTTGTCTCCATGTTTCACTGTTTGTTGTTTGGTCTTTAGGTACTTTTTGGAACACGTTTGTAAGGAGAACTGCTTACATATAACCTTGCACATGTGGTCTTCCTTTTATTCATTTATATGGGCAAAAATTGACATTTGTAGGACTAATAACTTTCACACAGACCTTTAAGTGCATATAAAATCTTGATATACTGTACACCCCACCCCCCACACACACACTTTTTGTTTTTGGTTACCAGTGTCCTGTAGTGTCCAAAGTGTTCTGCCTCTGCTTCCATTTAGCTGAGCTGTGATACGAAGCTCTCAGGTGATGTGACGTGCCTGAGCAACTGGCTACCACCCAAGCTTTCTGATGCGTAAAAATTAACATGGCAACTGCTACCATGTGCAAAATCTTGCAGTGCAGTGCAGCTGGACCGGGAACAAGTAATGACTGAAGGTTCTTCACTAATCATCTCTATTTGCCACATAAGAAAAAAAAAGAAGCTATAACGATCGAGCATGTCTTCCAATTTTATAAAATCAAGTTTAATAAACTCCAAGAGATCTTTTGATAGCCTTGCTTTTTTTGCGGACGACTCATAATATAACAGAATGTGATGATATAGTTACAGTGTTAACAGTGACTCACTGAGGCATCAGCTCTTTTGTAAGCATACAGTGCATCCAGAAAGTATTCAAAGTGCTTCCCTTGCACCACATTTGTTACGTTACAGCCTTATTCCAAAATTTTTCACCTAGAAATTCCTTACTTGAAATTACTGAAAATTTATTAGAAACATGAAACAAATATATAACATATATAATATAATCATTTACAGCTTTGCCTTGACACTCAAAAATGAGATCAGGGGGATTTGGTTTCCACTGATCATCTGTCCGATGTTTCTACAACTTAATTGGAGTCCACCTGTCGAAATTGCACAGTTGTGATTTGGGAAGGCACACACCTGTCTGTATAAGGTCCCACAGGTGACAGTGCAGGCCAAAGCTCAAACCCAGTCATGAAGTCCAAGAGATTGTCTAAAGACCGCCAAAGCAGGATTGTATCCGTACAGATCTAGAGAAGGATACAGGAAATGTTTTCAGTATTGAAGGCCCCAGTGAGCACAATGGCCTCCATCATCCGTAAGTGAAATAAATTTCCAACCACCTGGACTCTTCCTAGAGCCAATCTGAACGAAAGGAATAGAAGGGGTTTAGTCAAAGCTGCAGTGTTGCTCTGTGGAGAGATCCTCCCAAAAGGACAACCATTTCTGTAAAAGTAATCACATGACAGCCCACCTGGTGTTTGCCAAAAGGCACCTGAAGGACTTCCAAACTGTAAGAAACAAAGTTCTCTAGTTTGATTACACAAAGATTAAACTCTTTGGCCTGAATGTCTGGAGGGAACCAGGTACCACTCATCACCTGACCAATACCATCCCAACAGTGAAGCATGGTGGTGGCAGCATCATGCTGTGGGGATGTTTTTTGGCAGCAGGAACTGGACGACTAGTCAGGCTCTTGAGGAACCTGGTAACCTTGATGATAACCTGCTGCGCAGCACTCTAGATGGTGTGCCAAGCTTGTAGCATCATATTCAAAAACACTTGAGTCTGTAATTGCTGCCAAAAGTGCTTGAAAAACATGTTGAGCAATGGCTGTGTCTTTTTTCACTTTGTCAGTATGGGGTATTGTGATTAAACTCATTTTTATTTGAGAATAAAAATGAGTTTAATCCATTTTGGATTAAATAAAGCTATAACATGACAAAATATGGAACAAGTGAAACAATGCTGTGAATACTTTACTAATGCACTGTATGTGGAACAGCCTTTGACATGAGCTTACAAAAGCAAGTGAAGATTTTTTCACAGGATGCATGAAAATCTGTGTCCCATCATTCTGACTGTTGCTTTTCATGTATTTCTAGTGGTTTCAAAGGTCATAGACACTTTCCAGAGTAATACTGAATACAATTCCACTTAAACTATTAATATAGTGTCAAAAGGCTACACAATGAAAATTATAAGTGAAACAGAAAGCAGACTCCACAAACTGAGCAATGTTGGGATCCAACATATGCATAGCCCAGCATGAGGCTGAGTACTAATTCAACCTGACAAAATCGTTTTTATGCTGATCTCAATTGGAAACAAAGTGCTTGTTTTCTTGAAATCACAGAAATGTCAAACACCCTGCTTCAAGCATCAAAGTAGCCACCTTCTTAATGGTGCCCATTGTGATGTAAAGTTATCCATTGTGATATAGGGGTGCATGCAATCTTGTATGGCCATTTGCTCGTACATTAATATGCAAGAACAAGTACATTTCTTTGTTTTTGTCTTCAGATAGAATGAAATTGAGCCTTCATGACAAAAGGAAAAAAAAAAACAAGACCAGTGGAACTGGAGTTAAACAGCTGGGTAAAATATATAGTCTCCAATTAATTTGCCAGATGGATGCAAGCGTAACACATGCCAAAATCAAGGTTATTAATACAATTTTACAACATGTAAATTTAAAAAAATGATTTACAACATTTAAACTTGCTATATTTTGTTTAATTGCAGACAGTTTAAAAGATTGATGGTACTCTTACATCTGTGAGTAGAATAAACACAACTTAGCCATTTGAGGGTGACACGTCACTCCCTTATGTATCATTTCTTTCACTGGCTAGCTGCTTGTTTTCTGTCTTCATGGTGAGATATAATTATGCCCCTTGTTCTTTTTTTAATTCTCTTTTCTTTTACTTGTCAGCTCTGGAATTGTTACGTTAAAAATATCTGAAAATAAACATAATAAAATCAAACTGGCTAACAAGAGGAGCCTATAGAGATTTTAAAGAGCTCTTCTTGCAAGCAAATGTATTTCGCACAAACATACATGCAGCATACAGACCATGCTTCTGCTTGCTAAAGCTGCCGGACAGGACCTGAACAAAGCAAACGTATAAAGTATATCCTCTTAAAATTTGATATCATATTTAGATTTAGATTTAGATTGATTTGCACTGTTAATTAATGATTAATTAATTAAAAATCAAGCAGTCAGTTGCCTCATCTGTATCTGATTTTGAGAAATATATTTGTAGCACTAAATGATTCATGGCAATGTTATCCCCGTATTTATGTTTCTACTGTAGATAGATAGATAGATAGATAGATAGATAGATAGATAGATAGATAGATAGATAGATAGATAGATAGATAGATAGATAGATAGATAGATAGATAGATAGATAGATGATGTCGTCAATTGCTTGTTCCTAAGGAGTCAACTGATTGTTGAGGTTTTCTCTGTATTATTATAGGATCATTACCTTACAATACAAAGCGCCTTGAGGCGACGGCTGTTGTGATTTGTTGCTATATAAATAAAAATGAATTGAATTGAGTTGAAATGGATCCACATGGGAAATTGTTGTACTGCTCTGTCTTTTGTTTCTCCAGAAGGAGCTGAACAAATCTGATCAGCTGACTAAGTTCACTCAGCGTTTGTCTAAAATGGAAAAAGGAGAGGAGTCAGAAAGGTGTGAGCCTACCAGAACTCTGTTGCCTGCTCCTCTTATCTGCTTGAGGCCAGAGGCTACATTAGGCGCTTCTATCACAGAACAACTGAGTTGTCACTGTGGTCAGGTTGCATTGTGGGTAATGTAGGCCTTAGGTCTTTGAAGCGAAAGGACAATCTGCAATATGATTTTGATTTTGGCTCTTTTTTTTCTATCATGAAATGAGCGAAACACTTTTTAGACAATCAAATTCAGAATTGTGTCTCATTGCGTCATTAAAGAAATTCCACGTGACCATTGGCGACCGGACATATCAAGTACAAAACCATAATTACGTGTTGCTGTTCACTTGGCGATTCCTTGAGATTTTCGCTGCCAGCCATTCTTTGTTTGACTGTGGACTCATGGATGCCTGACTGTTGTGAGGAAGGACAGACTGCAGCAAAAGTATTGTAGGGACATTCACACGCATCTCCTCCCTGCACTCCTGGGGGAGGATCCATTCCCTTCCAAACACACACCATCGCCTGAGGGGCAGAGTGACCGCTCAAGCAGTGCCTGCCTCAACACTTGCACACACACAAACACACACACAGACACAGAGGCATGTTCATGTTAGACCGTTGCAACATCCTAGCCAATTGATTAGACAACAATGAATGCCTAACGGACTGACTGCCTATTAATGATTAGCAGCAAACCGAGATATGTGTGAAGGATATGCTGCTCTCCAAACAAAGGGTGATTTTAGTTTGACTGCTGTGAGTGCTCACGCTTCTCCTTCTTCTTCTTCTTTCTTTTTTTTTTTTGCATTTTAATGCAACACCCTTATTCTTCCACCCTTTATCTTTTTTTAAGTGAGACCACATGTTCCTGTCTGTATTTCTTTGCTTTATACAACTATCAGTCCTATCAGCACACACACACACACACACACACACACACACACACACACACACACACACACACACACACACTTTAAGAACAATGCTCTACTCTTCTTCCCCGCAGTCTCTCATTACCCTGCTGTTTATATCTTTGTCTTACTTTCACTTTCTAGCTCTATCTTCCTTGTGCCTCGTACTTCTTTTTCATATTATATCCGTGTCCCCAGTCTTTTCTTTACCTCATCCTCACTGGCATGTTCCCTCCTGTCTCCCACCCTTTGTGGGTCTTATGCTTGACACCTTCCCCAGCCCTTTGACATGCTCCACTTCATATTATGAGTGTCACATGCCACCTTGTTAGGTTTTGTGTGTGTGTGTGTGCGTGTCTGTATGCACACACTGACTGTTTTCCGCAGAAGGTGAGAGTGAAGCAAAGAAAAAAGAGAATGAACAAGGAGGAAGAGTTTACGCATTTAGCCCGAGTTTGTTAATAATTAATGTGTCACAGGTTTGCAAAATTGCCTCACGCTCCCTCTGCTCAATCCTCCCTTCTCCCTCTCTCCCTCTGGCTTTCCTTTCTCTCCTTCACTCTGTCTTCTTCCTCCACCTCCCTCGTGGCGTTGGCTACCTCGCCCTCTCCATCTCAATCTTTCTCCAAACACAATGCTCACTCCGGTGTTGCTGTGTGCCTCAAGGGAAGATGAAATGTTAATACACTCGTGGGGAAAGAGGCACCAAGCGTCCAGCTAAGATGCCCACCATGACTCCATCTTTCTGACCAAAGTCGTGGGCAGTCCGGGTGACAGTGTGCTGCCATAACAACGGGGGCACATCCAGCTCACAGTGGATTTTGGTAGCACTGTCAGTGAGAATTTACTTGCTTTTACTGCCTCGTATGTTTTGAAGACCCTGCTGATGCACCGCTTGTTGCCTCCCGGTTAATTTTAGACATGAAACGAACCAGTAATTTGTATTATTTTTAAAAGCCGATCAACGAAACTAAACGAAAGACTTTCTTCGCATGTTTCTCCCTTTCTCTCCTCTCACTGCAGTGCCCGTCACTATGCCAGCCGTCTAATGCTTCAGGGTGCTGGACTGCGCAGGCGGCAGGTGACACGGATTTCAATAAAAGGGATTATAGATGTGGGGACTGCAGAGAGGGAAAAACAACACATTCATGTACACATTTGGGGCAAAAACATGGCTGCAAATAGGCAGTGTACACACAAGAAAGCATTTTGGCTTAATAATTTTAAGACTTATAGAGAATGGTCTCATTTTAAAAGAAAATCTGGGTTAAAAGTGCCACCAAAAAAGCAATATAAGATCCTGGATTCAGTCATTCAATCTGCTGTTGTAGTTACAATATGAATGTAAAAATCTGTGGACAGCTTTAGAACCAGCACCGAATGAATCAATTTCAATGGACCTTTTGTATAACAAAAAGTTTTGTTAAAAACAGGATTTTTTTTGAGCATGCACACAGTGTGAAAACATTTAATTTTTAATGATAGGTACACCATCTTAATTATAGTTCTTAATCCACTGAAAGAGGTGTCTTCCATTTATAGTGGAAGCCAAACATTCAATTATATAAACACAGATGCCAAGTGACAGAAATTTAATAAGAGCCTCTCAAGGTTTTCTCATATTTGAAACCTTTTACAGTGTGTCCATTGTCAGGTGCTGGACGTCTGTGTCTCAGTAGGTGGACAGAGGACCACAGAGTGACCTGCTCAGGACAGCTGCTGACATAATGAGGCCAGTAAACAAGCATCTGTCTCGCCCACTGAAAGGCAAACTCACTCAGACCAGGCCAATTCTCTCCCCTTCTTTCTCATTGTGAGTTTTAAGCTGGGATTCTGCAAATGGTCAGACTGGAGACAGTAAAAACATAGGATCTCCCATAAGCCTATGGCTATAATGGCTATAATGTAGAGATGAGAGAGGTCATAGTAGTATTTAAACCCCTCTCCTTACTGTTACACAAATGCAAATATTTAAGATGATTTATCAACTATACAAGGAAAAGAACTAACGCATGTTCTTTTTTCAGTAATGATCGAATTTGTGTGTACTCAATTATATTCAGTTCATTTCTGCCATGTAGCACTGCCGTCTGATTGGTTGCCCCTGATTTGTCGTTGGTTCGTTAGTGGTTTTTGGTTGTTTATTGGTAAAGTTTTCCAGGATGATTTTTAGAGGCCTGGACAGGACTGATGCTGTCCTCATCTAGAAAACATTCAGTTTTTTGTGTAAGGTCTGTGTAAAGGTTACAATTTAAAACTTAGACCATGTTTTTATACTTAAAAAAAAAGTGAAATTACAAGAGTCCAACTTGTAATTTGAACAAAAATTTGTAATTTTTATATGGTGAACATAATTATATCATGTAGGATCTGTATAAAATTAAACAGCTTAATTTATTCTTGTTGCAATGATGTGATAAAATCTAGCAAGAGTGGTTACTTGCCTGGACTCGCCATATCACAAGATCACACAAGATTTCAAACCATGGGAGACTTACTGGGGTTATAAGAGGCAGAAACCTGTCGTCACAAAATATAAAGAGAATTCTCTATCAACCCTGGTAATGATAGTTATCCTTCTTTATTAAAGTATGGATTGACGTCTCAGTGTCGCAGTGATTAGCACTGTTTCCGCACAGCAAGAAAGATCAAATCAAGAGTTCAACTCCACCAACTAGCCGGGGCCTTTCTCTGTGGAGTTTGCATGTTCTTCCTGTGTTTGCATGGGTTCTCTGGCTTCCTCCAAGAGTCCAAAGACATGCAGTTAGCGTGGTTAGGTTAATGAATGCGAGTGCCTCTCTGTGTTAGCCCTGTGATAAAGGTGTACCCTGCCTCTGACCCTGTGACAGCTTTTGTGACAAGCAGATGGATGGAGTGACAACTATGTGAATTTTAGAGGGAAAAAAGATCCACATGAGAAGTTTTATGTCAACACAAAATGCACAGGTTTATGAATATTAATAACTTGTGTTAATTTAACTCAAGTTAAAATTGCTTCCATAGCAAAACATTTGTGTGCAACCAATGTCCACTAATGAATTAAGTAAATCCAACATTCTTTTTTTTCTTCTTTTTTTCAGTGTAGGTTATAACAAATTTGTATTTTAAACCAAACATTGCTAACCTGGTTAGCAATCTTTTACAAATGCTAACCTGGTTAAAAGTTGGGTGTGTTGGTGTGCTGCTTCTACACTACCTGCTGCTTGATGCTGGCTTTGTCCTTTTAAAGTGGAAACACTCCTATGTGTCCTTTTAGGGGTGCTTACAAAGATGTTTCAGACAGTAGGAACAAACTACCATTGTTATTAATTTATCTGGAGGAATATGCTTTCAGGGAGTATACACTTCTTAGGTGCTTTGGAACAAACAGTTATGGGGACTACCTGGGAGTAAGTACCCACACGGGAGGTCCCTCATGAACTAAATAATTTCCAAGCCCTTTTTTCCCCTATTTTCTTTTTACACCACTAATAGGAACTTTGAAGTGCAATCTCACCTCTGCTAGTGTTCCTTTATTTTCTTGTTTCGGCTTGTTTCATTTCAAGTCTACATCTCATCGCTGTGTGCTGGATGCCTTGTAGCAAGTTGGGGGAAAATTAGTAAAGAGTTTTATATTGTAATCTAATGAGTTAAAATGGTAGAACTGCATATGGGTCCAGCTGAGCTGAGACTCCAACCAGCTTTTGTGGTGCATTCATTAGAAGCTGGAAGTTCGAATTTCCAAATTTCCAGTCAGGATTTTAAAACTTAAACGCCCCGTTGGAAGATGGACTTTCAGCTCAGAAAGTTAGAGCAGGTAAAGCTTAGTAAAAGTGTAAAATCAGCCACTGTTGTGTATTTGTGACTGGAAAAATGATCCATATGCAGATATTTGACCAGGGTCTATTTGTGAATGCGCTTCTGTATTTTTTTACTGCACAAAAGCAAGCAGTGCACTGTATTGTTAGTAATACATGAATGCCTCTACTTTTCTAAGGAGCAAAATAAATCCTGATTTTTCTTGTCTTTACTTCTTCGCCATGCTCAAATCAGGAGTGACGTCACTCCCGGCTCCGACATTTATCTTCAGAGGTTAATGGCCTGCTGCTTACACAGCTAATGTTTTACCAATGTTTACACTTTTTAACTCATCTGGCTGAAGGACCGATGAGCTAACGCCACGGAGAGGCATCCGCCTTCCTTCTATCCATTCACACTTCAAGGGAATCACTATTCCTCCGGCTGCGCTCGTCAGATTTTAGTGAAACTTACACAAAGTGATCACCTAATGGTTCTTTACCCAAACAAAGCTCATTGTCAAGGTCACATTTGTGGTTTTACAAGGAATAACCTGTGAATTCTGATTCGTTAGCTGGATGAGCTACTGCAACATTGATGTCTGAGTATTTAATTAATGGAAATTGCCAGTGCTGTATTTATGTGCGCTTCCCTTCTTATTTAGTCTGATTATCTTGTTGGACGTATGATTTCAAACCTTCTTCCTATATTAACTATGGCCAGTGAGAACCAGTGAGGGATGTAAACTCACAGCGAAAGCAGACTATTGTAAAGTATAAGGGATTGAGTGATATGCCAACATTTCATGACCTAGAGTTTGGTGAGACACACTAAATGTAAAGGAATGAACCATTGGTTGAGAGGTTACAAGCCAGCAAACGCTTAGGTAAAAATGTTTATTTTGGTAATAGCAATAAAATGCAATCCCATATCTATATATCTATCAAATGGGGGCTTTCAGATTTTTTTAAACTTGTAATTTTCTGTGTTAAATCAAGGTTATTAAATCTGCTCTCACTATTTCACTCGTGGTCCGACATCTCAAATAACAGCAACCATAAGCTACTAGGAACATTGTAGTATTAGTACAAAGAACAGTATCATCAATGCACCAGATAGCATCTAAAATGACTTGGAAGACAACTTACTAAAGCTAATTTCCATAATCACATTGTCTCAGCTGGGAAACCTCCACCCACATACCCAATGATGCAGTGGCTACAATACATACAAGATTCGGCATTAAAGCTTATCCTAACAATTCATGAAGAAAATAAAACAAAAGGGAAAAAATTAAGAACATTTTAGGAGACAAACATTAATACTTTTCCACAGAGAACAAGTAACTCAGACTACATTAATATTACTCTTAAATGGGGTCTAATGACCACACCCATTTTTGACAATTGCATGTGTTTATACTCCAGAGGAGGGGGAGAATTGTGAAAATTTATAATCAAAGTCATCAAAATCTTCATCAGCAGGTTTCCTTTATGTTAGCTGGCTCGACAAAACCTAAAACTACAGACAGAGAAAACTTTCTTTGTTAACAGCTGCTTTCTTCCTCAGACTCTGTGCACGCTCACATAAATAGGGGGGTGTTTTACAAGTCATTTTACTCTCCTTCCACTGAAAATGAACCGCTTGAGTGCCGCCTACTTCAGTCACAAGGTCATCGAGCGCTATGAAGATATATAGCAATATATATTCCTGAACACTATTAAACTTTAAACTTGATAGATTTAAACACAAGTCTCGAGAAGTGCACGCAGGTCTCGCTCTGTCTAATGAGTGAGACATGGAAATCTCTGAAGGTTCTGGTCAAACCAGAGTAAAATCATTTTTCTTGAATATATCAGTGAACACTAATCCATTTTCTAATGCGCGATTGTGCCGTGATAGCACACAGACAGACTCAAGAGGTGAAAACAATATCAGCCATGCTGTCAGTGCTGGTGAAAACTGTGACAAGACTAGACTAGACTTCCTTTAATGCTGCATTTATTGCTCTTCCACAGTTTGCCTTTACTGTATTTTAACCACTGGTAAGGTTTTATAAGTACTGAAAAGGACTCCCTAAATCACAACATAAATCATTTTGTTTTGTTGCGGAGTGCTACCAAAGCATGTATATAACAGCATGTTATATTCTTACAGCGCAGGTGCTGTCAGTGCAAATGTCAGGCAGCGTCCTGCGGTGGTAAACTGCACTGGAGTTTGCATTTCAGCTACACCTGCATGCCTTTGTATGAAGAAGGCATACGTGTGATACACATGTAAACATGCTGCCACTGATGATACAAATTACATTGTCTGCATTTGCATAGAGAAGGACTGGAATGAGGCAGAGGAGAGATTTATTGCTCCATAAGACAGTAACGGGGGTTGAGGTTGTTGGAGAGTGAGGGTAAGGAGAACTGTTGAGTCTTTTCCTGTAGTATGAGTCATTGTTGGCAACCTGACTCTCCAGTCTGATTGCCTTGTTGAGCTCGCTTTTGGCATGGTGGCGCTCTCACTATATCCTCTCCTGAGCGCCTGATCCATGATATTCATGAGGTTTCTAAGTTCCCCGCTAATAGCTGTTGAAGAAGTGGTGAATGTCACATTTTATCGTCTTTGAAATCGCGTTATGGTTTCCAAGGTAATTGTATCTTTGTATCAAGACGAGTGCAAATTTGTTTTGATTAAAGCGTATGATCTATAGTTCCTTAATTTTTAGAGATATGTAGGGTGAGACATTCACAACAGAAAAAAAAAATGATGGTGAGGTGTAAAGTAGAAAATATACTGTAGAACAAATCAAAGCTGTTTAGGGTCAATCTTGCTTCCGTAAAATGTCTTTTTTTCCCCCCCTAAGAACCGAACGCAGGTCGTGGCTGCTGTTCAGACTGTAGAGAGAAGGTTATTTGAGCATTTGAGAAGCAGGATAGAAGAGCCAGGGCTCAGTGGAGTGCTGACCAGAGAAGGAAGGGCCAGGCAAGAGAGGGAAGCAGAGCGTGGAGTACGAGCAGTGTGCAGTGTTGGAGCATTGCCTGGAGGTATGGGGGGTGCGGCTGCCTCGGCAGCACTATGTGCCTGCACCAGGGTTTACAATCCATTACGAACAAACCACAGGCAGCCAGTGGATTGAGTGATGCACAGAAATCGACATCACAGGAAGCAGCGAGGTCTGCCAGTCTACGTTTCACCAAAAATGTGATTATATCTCTGCTATGTACAACATCGTTAGGTATAAGATCTGCAGTGGCCTCTTAACATGTAGTGTTGTTCAAAAAAATTTACTCTAATTTTTTTTATTATTGACCTTTTTGTTAAATGTTTTTATGTAAAAAATCTGATTTGCAGCTTTCAGCTTCATTTGGGTGCATATTGTAAACAAGGTTTAAACTGCCTGAGGTTCTATACTCCAGCAAATGAATGACGATCCCCCACAAAATCACACATTTCCTATCTTGTTTCAGCAGTACTCCACTTCCCAACGTGACACCAAGTACTATGTGATTGCTTGAGAAGCTCTTCATTCATTTGCTTCATTGCCAAAGCTTGTGCAGTCCTGCAAAGCCCTGCGCATAAAATTTGATGAATTTGGACTTTTTAAAAACATTCTACATGTTCACACAGGAATTGATTGAAACAAAATGTAAAATGTGATATTTATCTAATACACACTATTATTTTTATACCCATAAAGCCTTACTAGACCATATAAATGTTCCTGAAGATTACATTTATCACAGGCTAGTTAAAAGTATATTAGCGAGTATATCATTAGGGCATGAATTGTTGCTACTACAGTGTAACAAGGAGTCTTTTGGGTTTGTTTTGTATCTGAGTGTTTTATCATAAGATAATACCTCACACCTCTGGGAACTTCACTGCACTATTTAATCCTGCTGGGCTCTTCTTGTTAATAAAATTGATTGTGCATATTGCATCATTATTTTTAAAAAATTCTCTGACTCATGCACGTCTCACTTCAAAGCAACAAGTGCAGCATGCGCAAGAGAAACTAGAATGGATACATTGTGTGTTATTTGTCATATTGAAAGACTTTATATTCACAATTTTGATTTTAGCACACTTTATTACTTTTTTGTGAAGTCATGTAGTGCTACTAGTCCTAGAGCTGTACAAGTTTAAATACTCATAAAAGGACAATCTAGAAAAGTCCATTGTTTGTCAGTGGTTCATTGTTTGGTGGGCAAGGGAGGACCCAAATACAGGACTCACTCCTGGTTAAGTCCAAAGATACGGACAGATGATAAAATGTTTCATTGTTTTGGGGGGGGGGTTTTACAATATATTTGCAACCACAAAAAGCGCAAAGGTGTCTGTAGCATGGCTCTTTTTCATCAAAATCCAAACCATTTTAGTGTGAGGAAATAATAAATACAATGTCTGAAAAAATTCAGTTTTCCATGATTTTATCCTTTAAAAGTAAGTCGACACTTAATATTGTGCTATCTAATTTAAACTTCTGACTCATGTGATTCGTTTTGCTGTGACAGAGATGAAAAATAGTTCGATGATGAGTTCTCCTCCTGATGCTGGAATGAACCAGGCCAAGTCTGCCAAAGGGCCAAGGGTTAGAGTCATCAGAAAAATATAATATTTATAATAATAGCAGAAATAAAATGTATTTTATGTTTCTCTTAAATGAAAGAAAATGCTTCAGTAATTTCTCTTCTTGGTCAGTCACAATTTGTGAGTGTATAAATACGTCATATCTTCAAAAATTATTTATCTATTCTGCAAAACACACACTGGAAAAACAGCTAACCTCTTATAATCAGTGCCTACCTCTATAAAGGCCAGTTAGCCATATAGTTGTGCAAAATAGAAACCTTTCCATATATCTGTAGTAGTATTAGTAGTAGTAACTATATTTTTTGCTTGTATATTGTTGTATTTTTACACAAATATCAGCCTAATTCATTTTGTCAGGCATACAAACTGTCTGTACTAAAGTTTATGGGCATGAAAAATGTGTCTGAGATTTCTCAACAGCATAGTGGAAAGGACACTGCCCTCCCCAAAGCCCCGCCATGATCTTGATCTCATTCTTGTTGTGAAATTGACAGAACCTGTTTGTTAGCAAACAAAACAGCAGAACCTCCCAGCAGCCTCTGGCTGTTATTTTTACACCTCAGGTACAATTAGTGCTCCCTTTGCCGAACTAAAAACCTCCATAAGTCTTTCTTCATTCTTCACAGGGCCTTAGTGAGAGTTGCACAGACACGGGGAAAAGGCCAGAGATGCAACACACAGTTTTCCCACTGGAGCGAGACATGGAAAAATAAGTTAGACAGAGCAAGCGAGAAAGGAATTGAAGCGAGTTGAAACGGAGTAGAGAATGATAAAACCCTGTTGGGGACACAAAAAAGAACAGGATAGGGGGCATTTCATCGGGGCATAATTGGCAGTCTTTGTCAAAGGAGGCCCTTGATTTAATAGGCAGGTCTGGTGACTAAACCACTGGAGTGCAAACAGTGGAGAAAAAGCTGTGGCAGATCTGGAGTTTCCTGACCAGCCGCCCCTCCCCTCCTCTCCCCTCCCCCTCCCTGTCTCTGTAGACAACCAAGCAACTAGCTCACAGCCTGTTTTCCTGACTGCTTGCACCCAAGCCACACTGCATATCTCACCCTGCCACCATGTGCGGTGCACACTGCTACACACATTCACAACACAGCGCCATTATCAGCTCCCCACCATATTAAGATTTCATCCCTTCATTGACAAGAGGGAGAACTACAGACCAGAAATTTTATGTGATCAGTGCAGCAGCAGCAGCAGGTGCGTACACCTTAGTGTGGTCTTACCGTGTGACAGAGCAGCCTTTACTCAGTCTACAAATGGGATGTGATACCCTCCAACCTTACAGTAGACTTAGCACAGCACAGATGAAGGAGCGTCTATAACTTCCTTCCTGAAACCTCATCAGGTACATTACAGCATAATACCAGCTATTGCAGAACTATATGGGGCCATGTACTTGCAGCTGTATGCTCACTCCCCATCAAAGCACCTTTTAACTTGAAGAAAGGAAGATCATGGACCTGATATGTAACAAAAGCTGGATTTCACTGCACATGGAGCTGCAGCGGGCTACCTTAGGTTAGCCAAATGCACAGAGTAAGCATACTGTAGTGAGATTTACATATGATGTACAGTACTGCCGGATCACATACAACTTGCTAGACATTGGTCTAGCACAGTCAAAGGCCACAAAAAGATAAGCAGCTGGAGGGCAATTTTCACCTATTCAGCATTAGAAGTGATGACAAAAGAAGTCACACCTTATTAATTTATTTTAAGGGTGTTATCCCCAAATTATCCCCAAAATAATTGCTTCTAACTGTTGCAGATTTAACGCTGCTGAAAAAAAACCAGTATCTTTTTCAATTAATTCATGCCATCATTAAAATAGACCCTACATGTCAGGCTTGAAAAGGGTAGATTAATATTACTTGATGTACTACATGCATTTAGTTCAACTAAATGCATGTAGTAAATCAAGAGATAGAGCATGCAAAGCTGCACAGGTCTCATACATGTATTCCACCTCCTCTGGCTGTGGCTCACGTGGTACAGGTTCGATGCCCAGTACCACAACGCGGTGAAGTGTCCTTGGACTGAGGAACAGCTAATGCTAAAAGCTCTGATAAAAGTACAGAGTCATTTACAATTCCAACCAGACCCTGTAGTCAAAAATAGATAGATTTGCTGGTAACTGCTACAGGGGAGATATAAATAAACCCAAATCAATGCACACATTTTCTCACATTACAAAGCTTATATCTAAATCAGGAAATTCCTTGTACCGGGTATTTCCCACAGTACAACTGGTCAGCATTTAAGGGGTTAAACATGAATGTCTATACATAACATAACTTCACCATCTGAAACAGAGAAGCACGTCAAAAATCTTACCTTGTCAGAGTTTTGGTTTCAGTGCACCTTGTGGTCAAAACTGCCGGTCATACATCATTCATTGCACACTCAGTCTTATCTGAAAGGAACTTTCAAAACCACCCACAGGTTATGAAGTCTAGGCCAGTGAATAAAAGCTTGAGGAATAGAAGGAAATGATAGACTGCACCTGAACTGACCCAGTGAAGTTACAAAACCCAAAGCTTTGGTAAATTTGGTCCTTTTTTTCTCCTCCAGACAGCTAAAATATAACTTACAAATTTACATTTCCTGATTTTATGTAATGTGATGTGACAAAGAACAACATAAAAACAAAAGAAGCGATACATAACAACCCCCAAAGATTAAATATGCTTCCAAAATACACAGTTATGATACAAACCCATAATTCTGCATACAAAGCCCTAAAATTTGTTTTAAAAATCCAAAGAAAACACTGCAGTGTAAGATAAAGATATCACAAAAACTGATTTAAAAATGCTATTATGTTTTGTATGTGCTCTCTATTTGTGTGTTTAGTGCTCGGAAGGAATTAAGGTGCTAAAAGGTGTGACAGAGGAAGGTTAGGTGGGGATGAGTGGCGATGGAGGGGGGTGGGAGGGCGTGAGGTTGCGTCAATGCTATGATTAGCGCGGACCAAGCTATGCTGTTATTGATTGGCACAGTGGAGACACTGGGCTGCCTTCCACTACACTCTAATGAGAAGCCCTGACCTCCACTAGTCAGCAAGGTCACCAAAGCCTACTGTAATTGCACTTTCTCTAATGGCGTCAGTCACGCACGCACTCCAACCCCAGTAATGACAATTACCATAATGTCACCAGGCTCTGCGGGGGCCTTCCAATCATCTGTCATTTTGGGAGAGGGGATGTTAGTCAGCTGCTGCCAGAGATTCAAAGGGTGCAAGAGTGTATTTGATTATGATACCTTCACACACTGAAACCTGTTTCTTAATCACCAGGGTGCACCAGATTTTATACCGACCATGCACACACATGCGTGCTGCCTTAAAAAACCAAAAATATATTAATCTCACATGAAAAATAAATGGCTCGCACTACGTTTAGCTACAAACTCATTTCCACGTGCAGCCTCTGGGAAAGCAGGACACCAGTGATATCGATATTTTTTCTTATTACTAATTATTTTTGTCCTGCATTGTTTGTGTTCTTCTGCTTTGTTTGTTTAATTGTTTCCTTTCTGTAGGTGAAAATGGTTTGTCTCAATGTCAGAGACTTCAAAGACCTCAAAGACTCACAAACTAGCCAAATACTCCTCTTCCATTACATGAAAAACACCCCTATTTTACTATATACTACACTATACTATACCATATTTTATATGTATTTATCGCCCAGACTTATCAGAAAAATGACAGCACTGATCAATTGTTTAAGGGGGTTAAAACAATCAGTGTTGACGTGCATGACCTCTTAAGAGCATGCGGATGCTCTATGCGTCAATAAGCTAAGCTCGGTGCATGTTTTAACCCCTGCTGAAGAGGTCCATGTTACCAAAGAAGTCACCTTGAAACATCAGAAAAGAAATTGCTACATTTATTACTGAGATTTCTTTGGGAGGTGTCAAAAACCTACAAAACAATCTAAACCACAGATGGTCAAGGGCCGCAAACATCATCCACTTTCCCAGTACGAAAGTGTCAGTGAAACCTTTGTCTGACTTAAAAAATTTTTTTTATGTGTTTTTGATGATTAGGCTGGAATTTGAAGAGTATTCTTTGCAAGTTTCCATTGCATTAACTTCAATAGTTACAGTTAGGACCATATGATTCTTGACAATGAAACTTTATTGTGTACTTTTTTTTGGGACACAACCATAGTTAATGTAAAATTTTTCAGTGTGTGATTAAAGTGCAGACTTGTGACCTGTATTGAGAATTTCTAAACACAGTCTCCCATTTTCAGAGGCTCAAAATCAATTGGACAGTTGACTGATAATCAGTTTCATGGTCAGGTGAGGCCTGTTTCCTTCTTATTAAATGACGCTATTAAGCAGATAAAACATGTGGAGCTGATTCTAAGTGTTGATCTTGTTGGTAATTGTTCACTGGAAATCTCGATACAGGAACAATCTAGTGCGCTCTTAAAAAGAATGAATGCACTGGCTAGCTCAGCAACACCAAAAAGGCCTGAAAGAAGACCTCGAAAGCGCATGATGATGGAATTATTTTCATGGTTAAGGAAAACGACTTCACAAATCTATCCAAGTTTCAAACACTCTTGAGGAGGTGGGTGTATCATTGTCTCAATCTACAACCAAGAAACACCTTCATGAATGGAAGTACAAAGGTGATTTATAACAAGGTGCAAATCACTTCTTTTTCCACTCAAGAAAAAGAAGGTCACACTTGGTCTTTTTCAGATCTGTGCCGCTTCTTTGAGATGTTTTCTGGCAAAGTCTAAGTTGAACTTTTACCAGAATGATGGGAAGAGAAAAGGATGGAGAAGGAGAGAAACAGCTTATGATCCAAAGCACACCACTTCATCTGTCAGACATGGTGGAGTCAGTGTTATGGCATGAGAATATATGGCTGCCAGTGGAACCGGTTCACTAGTGTTTATTAATGATGTGACTGCTGATAGAAGTAGCAGGATGAACTGTGAATTGTACAGCGCAATGCTCTCTGCTCATATTCAGCCAAATGCTGTAAAATTGATCAAATGGTGGCTCACAGTCCAAATGTATAATGACCCAAAGCTTACTGTAAAAGCAACCCAAGAGTTTCTTGAGGTAAAGAAATGAGGTATTTTTCAATAGCAAAGCCATTCACCTGATCTCAGCCCAACAAAGCATGCGTTTACTGAAGTTACTCTAGAAACATGAAGACGGAGAGAGACTTAAGTCATTGACTGTTCTTATATTTAAAACAATGCTAATTTGTTCAATTACTTCTAAGCTCTGAAAACTTGTGTCTGTGTATAACAATGGCTGTAATTCCTAAACATTTAATTCAAAACTTGTGTTAAGTCCCTTGAAGTAAAAGTAAAAGTCTGGACTTCAATCACTTCTTGGTTGTTTTTTTGTTTTGTTTTTTAATTATATATCATGCAGAGAGGGAAAATTTTAAAAGGTGTGTCATTGTCCAACAACTTGTTGACCTTACTGAAAATCTGCATGTCTGAAACTGCGAGGTGACTGTGATAAAAACAGAGCACAGATCGCTTAGTGTCGTTATTATTGAGGGGTCAAAATTTGGTCAAAATACAGTTTTAATACAGTTTGTTTGTTTGTTTATCCCCACTTGATTTTTCTCTGCAGAATATTGGGTTTCCAGTAGAACAATGCCAAATGGCTCTGTGGGTGTTTTTAATAGCCTACTGTGTTTGGCTTGTGTTTGCTGTTCAGTGTTGAAAAATCAATCTTCCTTCTACTTTTCCCCGTCTCATGAGTACTGTCGTGCATTACAGTGATTCAGTTTGTTTTAATTAGAAATGCAAAGAATAAACTTTTGTTTTCTAATATTTGTGTTCCCTTTATTTCTTTCTATATGATTAACATCTGGTGGGTAGGTGTGAGCCGCCTGCTGCTGAGATTTTTTCCTACCTCTACAAAGAGTTGCATTGTGGTAAAAACTGTTACTCTTATAATGGAATAAAACTGCTACAGCTAATAATATGATATTTTTATAAGTAGAGCAGCCAAAGTTAAGACTGTAACACAGGTTTAATCTTAGCTCACTGACCAAATCCTTATTCATGTGCTCATATCCAGCAGCTATAGTTAGCATTAAAGCTGTAGCATCTTTTTTATAATGACGCTTTTACACACACTTCAACACCAATATCTCATGTTTTACCCCTTAATAAAAACTAATCAGGCATTGATGTTTTCAATAAGTCACCCTTTAAATTTTGCCTTGGTTGTCTTTTGTCAACCTCAAACTGGACCATTCAACTGTATTTGTTGTCCTTTTGTCTTTAGCAACATTTTAATGCAGTTGACCAGCAAAAACTATGGTTTGATGATTTGTTACTTTTACTCAGACATTATCTAATAAATATCACTTAGCATGAATTTGCATATGCGTTTGTGTCTGTGCGTATGTGTCCATGCACCCATCTTGGGTAATAACTTAGCACTCCACATGCTCATCCAAATATGGTAACCTCTGGCTCCAACGAAACTGACACAGCACATATCAGTGCTAACAGTGAGGCTTTAGAGTGGGACCTTCACAAACCAGCAGCTACATCTTTTATGTACAGTATATGTATAAGACACGTTCTTGAGATTTAGGTGTCCTTCGCTGTGTATTATACCTGGATTCTTTGCAAAGTTATGATGCATAATAAGAGATCCATAATGAGATTTTAAATGGGACCTATTTTGCTTTTCTTTATTTTATTTCAAATACTCATATACAAGCTTGGGCAGCACAGACTGCAGTAGTTAACACTGTCGCCTCACAGCAAGAAGGTCTTGCTGCTAGTGCCTTTATGTGTAGAGTTTATATGTTCTCTAAATTGGCCGTAGGTGTTGTCTGTCTCTCTGTTTTAGCCCCATGATGGATTGGCAATCTATGGACTGTTGTATCCTGGTGTATCACCCTATGAGAGCTGGGACAGACCCTCAATTGGAAAGAAAATGAATGGATGGATGGATACAAGTATTCTTACAGTGTTAGATGTTCATATTAAAAATGGGCAGAAAATAATCCCTGTGAGGCAAAAGCTAATGTTTAACTCTGCTCTAAATGCTCAGTTTCAGACTTCTCCTCTCAGTTGCTCCCTTTAGGGGTCAATGCATTGGACAATCTGCCCCATCTAACCCTATCCCTATCTTCTTCTGTCACACACTCTGCATGTCCTCCTACACTACATCCATGAATTGTCTTTGTGGTCTTCTTCGTTTCCTCCTGCCTGGCAGCTCCATGTTTAACATCTTAGCTCTCTTATGTCTGTTAGGATGTTCTGAATATTGCCAACTGAGGCACAAACTGAAGCCCCACTCATATGCTGTTTAAATCTTTTTGCTTGTGAAGCGCGGCCAATCAAAGGAAAGTGACCTTAAATGATGAGGAAGGGAGCTAAAATCTCTTATCTTAGTGACTGAAATGGGAACATTAGAATTATTTTGGACCAGAAAAGCTACTCCAGTAACAACCAAGCATAAAAACATGATGCTGGAAATGAGTATTAAAGACCAGGACCTCCTCTAAAACCCAGTCCCTCTTCCCACTGCAGTATTTTTTGTGCAATCCCTTAAGAAATGGCAAGGGGCTCAAAGCCTTCCAGGATTACAAACAATGTGAAATATATTGTATTGACAAAACTGGTCCAAAAGTCACCAGATACCACCAACAGACTGTTTTTGTGAAATGGTGCAGGAAAGAGTCACAAAAACCGATCATGAGCAGCAGCAGCGTGAATGTGCTTCAGGAATGAGTATGAGCCACGTTGGCTTAAACAGACCGACTTATTGTCAGTCTGATTGTAACTTGGCTGCTCATGGGTCAGCTGATAGCATGCATGACTGAGTGTCCTATATGAACCGCTTCAAGCTTGACTTTGAGCTTTCAAGAGTGGACTTTTTAAACTCAATCTGGCCCCACCTACACGTGAAGCGAAGCGAAGTTCATTATGTAGTTGGCCTGAGCCAAAGCCATTAAATGCAATAATCACTGAGTAAAGACTGTGTTTAGCTTTAGTTGTACTTCATACTAGTGTGATTCATAGCGTCTCTCTGCAACGTGAAGATGAGAAGACGTTTTCGCAGACAATCGGCCACTATGCGTTCATCTGCATGCGTGATGAGGGGAAAAGGTTTATGCTATCTGGCAGAAAGCGTACGCGCTTTCCTTCAGATTTACTGCAGCGTGTCTCCAGTTTTAGGAGGTTCATGTATTTAAGTGAGAGCTGGGGTCATAAAAAAAGTGGGAGTGAAAAAGAAAAAGTTAAAAAAAAAAAAAAAAAGATGGCCAGGGTAGGTGGTTGCTAAATCAGTGAGAGCACAAAGAGGCAGGCGTCTGAGAGGTATTGACCCTCCATTGATCGTCAGAAGCTGCGTGGTGGTATTGACCAGATAGAGGAGAGACCCGGGGAGGCAGCACACAGCTCCACTGCTGAGAGAGAGAGAGAGAGAGAGGGAAAAAATACAGAGAAAAACAACCATATACACTGCCTACTCTGACCTTGTGGGCCGTCGCTGTCCTACAGCCCACACCACTCTACCCCCACCTCAAACAGAAAATGTGTGTGTGCGTGTGTGTGTGTGAGAGAGAGAGAGTCAGTGGCCCCTGCAGAGAACCATGCAGAAAGCTTGGCTTTATCTTACTGAGGCCATTTCCTATCGTGTCTCTCAAGAATCTTCACTGTAACGCCGGGAAACACCGCAGCAGATAACAGTCCGCAAGGGCCTTCTTCTGCTGCCTCTGCTACAAAAACACCCAGTCGTGTCCGTATGTAGAGCTGGACCTCGGAAAAATCGCTGAAATTGGTCAATATACAGTATTTGTTATGATCCTGATTTGATGGTTCATTACTTAGTAGCAGACAGTTTTCACACTGTAAACAGAAGGTGGGGGGCAGTGGATTTTATTCAAATGTGTTACAAAACAAAGCAATGTCTCCAGTCAAATATGAATGCAAGTAATTTAAAGAACACTTATCTTTGCCACAGTTGAAGCAGTAACTGGGAAAATGTGGTGCTCAAAGAGGCAGGCAAAACCGCCCATGGTAACCTGTAGCATAAGCTATAGCATTGTTGATCTCAGCAATGTATGCTTCCAGAGGTGAAGGAGGGTGGAGACGTGTGGTGACAAAGAAAAGGTGCATACAGTATTTTGTCACCGTCGGCTGTGATGTCAGTCAACACAACATTTTTTTAAAAATTTGCATACATGAATGAATAAGATGATATCAGCATCATGCAGGCACAGGACTCTGTGCTCGGGGCTCCAAACTCAGGAAAGTCATGGGGTAAAAAAAAAAAAGGAAAAGGTGGAGGGGAGGGGGGGTCATTAAAGTGAAAACCAGGAGCCACATGGGAGGCAGAATTTTAAATGACTCCCCTTGTAGCAAGACTAGCCCAACAGAAGGACTAAACCTCTCTCCCTCTCGCTCTCTATCCATCTCACTCTCTCCCTCACAGAGATGCAATTAATTCGGATGGAGCGTGCCAAGTGTGCAGAGATAGAGCGAGCGGGATGCGCCCTCGCACATGCCGGAGGGAGGACAGTTTCACATTCCCCAGAACAAATACAGATTTGGGGGGCTTTCAGCCCAGCGCGTCACGACCAAACTTCATCCCATCATTTCCACCTCGTCTCTCCTGAGTTCCTCCTCACTGCAGCAAGAGCACCACCCAAGCTTGCTTCACATCTATCACGCTCGCGAGCTCGTCAGCTAATAAAAATGCTGCACAGCCCAGAGTTTAAACCAACTCTAAAAGAGAGCATGGTGTGGAAACATGTGGGTCGTTCACATGCTTGCTTATACCCCCTCCTCCAGAACACAGTTACCCAGCTGTTGACATTTCTCAAGGCCAGGATCGGAGGACTGCAGGTGGTAAAAGCCCGGGGTTGGAGTGGGTGGGGGTGTTGGATGTGGTTGAGTGTGAGTCATGTCATGGTACACAAAGCACGTACCATGCAAAGTGCAGGAGGGAGTGCAGCTCGGGGCCAGGGAGGCCATCGATACCAGGGAAATTGATTGTAATCAACCAAGTTACAGAGACTGAGCAGGGATTGGCCGACGACCATCTTTCCCCTCTTCTCCTCACAGTCCCTCCTCCTCCTTTCTTTTCTCTCCTCTTCTTCCTCCATCTTATGCTGTGGTTCCTGACGCCGGTTTTACCCAGACTGAAGAATAATTGCTAGTCAGCAGATGGAAACAGGTTGCACAATGTAAACACCAAGAAAAAAAATAAAAACACGTAGGAGCAGGCAGGTATGGTTAACGCAGGCTTTTTATTTAAACGTTCCAACTTGTCTGATAGAATTATCTTTGTCCCGGTCTCTGTGTGGGAGTGCGTTTGATCAACCAAATCAAAAAGAAATCACACGGGAAGAAAACAAAGAGTTCTTGAAAATCAGTTGCATCTCCTCTGCTGTGGCTCCACTGTAATTTCTCATTTGAAGACAGTGGCATACCTGGCAGTGCAGCTGCACCGTTAAAAACGCTGCCCCAATTATAGCATAACACCTAGCCTTATGGTTTCCATGGCTGCACGATGCATTTTCCCGCAGGACGCACCGTGGAGAAACGAGTGTCTTATCAACCATCACCCTGGTAATAACACTCCCTCGAGCCTTTGCCGCATGTGTCAGACCTTAACGAGAACCCTGGGTGAAATCTCTCTCCCAGTCCAGCCACAGCCATTGATTTGGACTTAATCTGTTCCTACGTGTTCTCGGGTGTGTGTGTGTGTCTGTGTGTGTGTGTGTGTGTGTGTGTGTGTGTGTGTGTGTGTGTGTGTGTGTGTGTGTCTGTGTGTGTGTGTAAGAAAGAAAGAAAGACTGTCTTTGTGTCTGCTCAAAACTGTGTGTTTATGTGTATATTTCTGTTTGTATATTAGTGGTTGTGCATGCTCAAAAGTATTATATATATATAATACGTGTATAATACATCAGGTGTATATTATAGGCCTGTTATATTGAACTGAATTGTTTCATGTTAAGTGTTAAAATTTTTAAATATACTAAGTTGGTATAAAAAAAAATCATAAATACATATCAAGTCCATTTTTATTATTGCCATTTAGGATTCAATTCTATCTTCAGAGAAAACACCAAAACTAGAAAGGGCTTGTGAGGCTCAGACCCAGACTCTGTGGCTGTTGTATCATTGCTGGAGCATGATCTTAGCAGCGTGCACTGCTGCAGGAGTACATCCCAACCTGCCCAAGCATACCAAAAAACTGCGTTTTAAAGCTTTACACAGAGATGGCTTTATCCTCATGCTTGTCCCAAGCAGCGTCCCTATCAGAGTTGACATGGACATGTCTTCAGGGCCTGTTTAATAGGATTTTTTTTTCAAAGTTAGATAGAAATTGTAATGGGTTGCGCAAGATTGTGTCACTGTGCTCATTCACAGTCATTTATGTGTAAAAAATCTGGCCTAGTGTTGTTCAACTCACATCCTATTCACCCCCAACCTTTTTAATCTCACAGTCTGGCCAGTGTCACAGAGTCATTGGTCTGTGTGTCATCTTAAGAATGTCATACATTTGTAGCCTCAATTGTTTTGTTTTTAACTGTATGTGTTTGGAAAAACTTTTTTTTTTTAAGTACAAAATGACTTAGAGGTTCCCCTGAGCAAGGTCACTTTAAATTGTGCTGATCCTCTGTAATTTTCCTAATCATGAACATGCCCTTAGTCAGCCCTCTGGTTATCAATAATATATTTAAATCCTAGAAACTGGTGGTGAGATTTTGACAGATGAACTTTAGTTACTCAGTTCTTTTGCTTCCCAGTTTTAGATAAATGAAAGCATAAATCTGATGATCAAAATTGCTTTTAGATCATTTATTGCACATAACAATGAACCGTACTTTCATAATCCAATCCATTCTCTGTAATTACTAAGAATGGATTGGATTAGCAGACTCATATAACAAGTCTCAAGCCTTATATAGAAAATGTGGTGATTTGTCCAAAGGTAGAGTTTATGAATGAAGTTTGATTATATATTACAGCAGAGCAGCATGAAGTATTCTTACAGCTTCTCGCAGCAGCAGCTTTTATTGTAATAATTTCAATAGAAAGGTTTCATTTACAGCTCAGCGTGGTTTTTTTTTTTTTTTTTTTTTTGGTCACCACTTAGAACAGAAGAAGTTAAAAATACTGCACAGTGCTCCATTAAATTCAGCCACCAGCTCATATTTTAACGACATTTGTGCTAAAACACCCACAAACAGACTTTCCCTGATTCCATCTGTGTAGAGTTTCAGGTTAAAAAGTTACAACGGATCTTCAGTCTGACTCCAACAATTGAGACTCTGCTTAACGCATCATTTTTATTTATGAAGACGCAGCTGTTGGCTTTTGTTTAGTTTACTTAGACTTCAGCAGGAAGCACCATAATGCCTTTGAGTGACTTTTACATACTTGTCGAAGCAGCTCAAAGTAACTTTGTTCCATCCACACGTGTCAAGAGGACAGGGCTGCGGTGGCAAAGGAGAAAGTGACTATTTTCCTCATTTATACCCAAAATGAGATGAATCCTTTGCTATGCTTGATTCCTCTCTGATCTTATATGTGTTTATTTGTGCAAGTTATTATTTCACACATACAGGTAGTTTGCGAAAGTTTGATTCAGCTGCACTCCCTTGGTGACAAAGCGTTGATTTCAACACATCAGCTTTCTGTAAAAAGCCAAAAATGGGACTAACTTTAAAATCCTTTCTAATCGCTTTTAAGGCAGTTTGGTTTCACCAAATATCAGAAAGCTGCTAAACTGTTTGGGGTTCACGAAGGTTTCTTCTGTGTTATTGCTTCATTGTCTTTGGTGACTTGATTAATACTTATGTAGTTCTACTGCATGGACATAATAATCTATTTTAAAAGAAGCATGATGAAGGAAAAAACTAAGTATAAAATGTATTAACTGTGATTTTCCTTCTTTTGTTGACAGTTTTTGTTCTTCTTCAGTACAAATATGAGCAACGGCTCAAATGGGATGGTGGTTGATGAGCCTTACAACACAAGTGTCATCTGCTATATTTCTTCAGGTTTTTCTACAAAGCTTAGCTCCCCTTTCAATGTAATTGGTTTTCTAAATACCTGAAATAGCTTCTTTATGAGTCCTGTCATAGCTTTGAGTGTTACCATTAAGCCTGTATGTTATATCTTTAATAGACCTCTAGTAAAAATAATCATAGGGCAAAAGACAGTGGAGACAGATAATTAGAAAACATCCAGACTCACATTTAACAACTGGAGCTTCAGCTGGCTGACATAATATCACTTTGATTAATTTCACTATGGCTGTAGTCTGCTCTGATCTATGACCAAGGGTTTCCAGATTAAACTGTAATCATGCGTTGCTTCCTTCATCATGAATTTGTTCCTTGAGGATATATATTAGCACATACATACGTTAGCATTATCACTAAGTTCATGAGGCAGCACTGGAGAAAAAAACATTAGCTTCATCAGACTTCTTGTGTTTTTCTACTTGAATCAGGTGCATCAATGCAAAGGTAGTATTTTATACAAGGTTTTTATTATTGTACCTGTTTTCACACAAGTGAAGAATCAATTTAACTTAGTAAGTTAGTTTATTTACTAATATAAGCTATTCATAACTATAGTAAAAATGGTTGTGTAGTAAAAGACTCAGAGGGGAGCTTTTGTTGAGGATTTTACAAAAAGGCGTGCACGGTCTTTAAATTGTATATCCTATGCAGAAGAATCACAGAGAAAATTCTATGAAGACTATATTTTCTTTACCTTTACAATTAAAAAGGGTCTTGAGGGAGTGTCGTTGTTGTTGTGACCTGGCACTATATAATTACATCTGAATTTAATTCAATTTTTTTCAATAGCAATCAACAGTTGGCGTAAGGGGAAACAAATGTTTTGGGAGCATCTAACACTGGGATCGTTTTTTCCAGTGAACAAATTTAATATTAATACGTAAAAAGTCACTGAATATTTTGTAAGGTTGGCGATACAAGTTCTAACACAGCTGTATCATAAATGACCTTTGTTGCTGCTGTAACTGTTCTGCAGAGCATGCAGTGAGACAAAGAAATGGTCTACCCTAATGAGACCAATTTTTCATCCACGTTCCTGCAATACGCCGAAACAGATAAATAGCCTAAGATAGTTAGAATCGCTTTATTAAAACCGTTTACAGTCCCCCTACATTACATTAAGAGAATATAGAAATAGTCCAATTAATGGGGCATCATATTGACTATTTTTTATGAAGGCTAATGTTGTTTTTTTACACCACAGCTCTAAAACAACAATGTTGTTTGGTGAGATTATGCTTAAAAAAACAACTTTAAGGACATATGTCTCTTTAAATAGCCTCTTGTACCTCATTCTGCTTTTTACCGTGACTTGACTTACATTCGGTCAATTACTAAAACCAGGGTTGCGCCTTGTACTTACTTGAGGAGCTTGTGTTTTTCTTCCTGTTAGTCACATTTTACAAGCAACATTCCTCCCCTCCTCAACAATTGGACTGCATCAGTCGCTGCTATCTCCCCGTTCGAAGAAGGTGGCGACTGAGCTGAGAAGGGGCCAGCCTGTGCAGGGGCATTTGGATGGGGGAAGGGCATGTCTGCTGGCAACAAGGGTGAGTAGATCAGTGCGGCTCAGTGTCTGTGAGGCGGTGATAAGATTCCAGGATTTTCCCAATGTGACAGGCCTGCTCACCAGCCGTACACCCCTCTGTATGGAGACAACCGCAACCTCCACCACATGACCCTCTCACCCCAGCCCTTGGGCTGCTACAACTCAGCAGGCAGGAGCCACTGTCACCTGCAACCACACCCAGAACCTCAGCACTCACGGTGAAAAGATGTTAATCTGAAATCTGCTAAATGTAAAATCCAGTTTCTACGTTACACTCAGACGCTTGCACCCTGTACACAAGTCGTGCTGTCTCTTTCTTTCTCTCTGGCTCACTTCTCTTTCTTTATCTCTGCCTTCTCAGTCCCCCCTCCCCACTCCCTCTCCCTTGGATGGCAGGTCAGGCAGTGAGCTGTGCGGGCTCAGAGGAGGTAAGGACGCCGCGGTGCACATTAATAATGAAAGGCCTCAGCCACCACCCCCAGACACACACACACACACATACACACACACACACACTCCCCCCATCGCCATGGCGATGGCACTAGCCCAGCACTGTCACCGGGGGGGAAGCTGGGAATATAGCTATGCTCTCCAAGTCTCTGCTCACCAAGCTGATCACAAGCTCGTACACAAGCCCACCATACTGGGCCTTCCACCATGGATATTTGCTAATTAAAAACACTCCGCACTTTGGCTGTCTGTATCTACTTCCCCACCTGGATAACAGATAGTGAGTATGAAGCTGTAAAACTAAATTAATCACAGAATCATTGCATAGCAGGGAATGGAAATCAACTCAGTAATTACACTAAGACCAATGTGATCAGCTCTGCCTTCTCTTATCCGTAGATGAGTCTCAGAGTCTTGCATGCTTCCATCGTTATTCTCGCTATCTTTAGTGCATAAGTGTGTTCACACCAAGAGCCAGCCTCTGGGGCTGGAAACGCAAGCCAACGTGGAAGCTTCATAATCTTGCAGTTCCTGGAATGGCCACTTGAGGCTTACTCAAAAAGCAAGTCAATCCCCGTAGATTTTTGTGTTCACCATCTTCACAGCCTGATATAAAACAAATTCTCTGTAAGCTGTTTACATCTTATTTTATCCTAAAAGTTAGACCACGTTGGCTGAGGGACGGGTGTTGACACAGGGAGCTTTCCACTGGGCTTCTACTTCACGAATTTGAGTCACAGAACCAGACCTCTCAGACGGGTTTGTGGTGTTGGTGACTTTTGGAGTTTTAAAGGAATTATCTGCCAAATAATATGGCTCACTGTGAGGTACAGCCCATCCAAGAAATCTGTGCTCCAGTTTTGGAGAGTCTGCTTGGATTTTATTGGATTGTTATTTAACATTAATTAGTAGATAGCTGTGCATTGGAGACAGACAGTCTCTGGATACCGCTTTTAGCCTTACCTGATCAAAATTCAAAACACACACACATATTTGACAACTTGTAAATTTTCAATAAACTAGTCTATGTCCATGCGACAGGTTATTGCTAGGCAACATGTGATCATAATATACCCTTCATAATAAAGGTTTTGTGGATGGATGTTACTGAAGAGAAATTAAAACCATATGATGGTTTTGTATGGTGTTACAGGTGCATAAATGCTACAAATGGGTCAATTTTGCCTATTGGTAGGTGGTTGCTAGGCAATGTGATGACATCATAATATCTGATATAGATAAGAACCTTCACGGGCCTAAGATGTACCTGTGTGCCAATTTCGGTTGCTCAACTCCAACTGTGTTTAAAGGAGTTGGGAGACAAGCAAACAGACAGTGAGTTATGTATTATAGTAAAATGCTAGCGCAACCATTCCCATAAAGTGAACAACTTGCTGCATTCAATTTAAGATGACACTAGTGTGTTTAAATTCACATACTGCATGTATGCAGAGTACACAGTGAACTACATGGAAGTGTTGAGATCCAAACTTTTAAAGTCTGTGTACACATGATACTATCAGCGTTAAGCACCACAGCCTAAATAGGTCTGGACACAGAGCTTGCAATCATCCATCCGCAAATATCATCAATTTTCAAAACTTCTGTTTGTGTTTTCTGGTTCTAAATGTCAAGAAGTTGGGCAAATGTCACAAAGATCTTGTTGAGAAAGAAAAATCCTCGTAGAATTAAAAAAAAAAAACATTTACGTGGAGCTTCAAGAGGTCTCATGCAATTTGAAGAAAAACTGCAAACAAAAAGATCTTATTCAAACATCATTTAAATCATTTTGGTTACATTTTAGCATAGCAAGGGTCCATTGTTCCACTGTAGGCAGATACACTATATGGGCAAAAATATTGATATAAAAAGTATAAAGTGTAAGAAGTAAAGTGGGTAAAAGTCACCAATGATCTGCTGGTTCAATAACTTCAGAGCTCCAAAGCTCTTCTGGGTTTAACATCAGCACAAACACTGTGTGCCAGGAGCTTCATGGCATGCGCCTTCACGGCCTAGCCGCTCCTGTAGGGTTCATGTGTAGATTGCCCAGTACTTTTGTCCATATAGTGTATTACATAGGCAGTAAAAAAGAGATCTCAGTCAACCCAAGAACATCTTAGCGATTCATACCACCACCTGATTTACTTTAATGAGCTGTGTTTGAGTCAAAATTATGCTGCAGCGTCCAATTGTAAAAGAAAAGGAAACTTTTTTTTCCTTCTAATTTGTGGAAAATGTATGCTTAATATTTATTTTGTCAGTCCAACCATTTTTTAAAATCAGCTGTTAAAAAAAACAACATGCAAATAGACAAGTAGACAAACATCAGATTTGTAAATTTTGACACGAATACATGCATTCCTTTTTATTCACAAAACCAGTCCAATTTTCTAAACAAATACAAAGATTGGTTATTTTTAAAAGCTGTAGCTACCCAGCAACATAACTAAATCATGAAAATATGACAAATAAACAAATAAATTTAAAAAAATGCTTGTCCCAGTGCTTTCAGTAGGGTAGACTCAGAGCAAGTGCTGTCTCTTAGTGCTTTTGCCCTGAGCAGTATTGGCACATGCTCAGTAGGGCCACAGTAACAAGGCTGCCAGTTTCACTAAAGGAACAGTTTGGAAATGCAGAGGAGGGCTGATTGAGGAGATTACAGTAGTGACGGCTCTGGCGAACAACATCTTCAAGCCAGCGAAGAATCTCAGGTGATCTGCCCATTAACATGACTTTTTTTTTTTTTCGTTTTTTTAAGTTTCATTACAATCCAAAATGGACAGCACCACAATTTGAAACATTTTCTTGACTGTCAAAGGACAACCACTTAAATCTTTCTGGAAAGTAAAATGAAATCATAAAGAAGACGAGGGCTTTGAGTAACATAATGGTGAAGAATTACAATAATGTTTACCATTAGCCACTAGTTTTTAAAATATAGCTGTAAATTTACATTCTCTACACAAGTACTTTATCTTTCCACACATGAACAACATTAACACCAAACACAGAAATTAGTTGATTGTCCACACTCAGTCCGTCATTTCTGTTTCTGGCAATGAGCAGTTCCATGTTTAAGCGACAGAAAAAACCTGCTGGGATAAGGACAAAAGGTACCAAAATGGAAACATAGAAAAGGGAATGAAAGTTGCCATAGATGCTTTTCTTTACGTTTTCATTTTTGGTTCAAGGAATAAGTAGGTGCATCCATTATCCGGCTGATTTTTTTTCCTCTTTTTTTCTGCTTTTATTAGTTTAGTTTTTTTGTTTTTTGTTGTTTTTTTTTCTATAATTTTATTTGTTGCTAGCTTGTTTATTAGCCAGTGTCTGTTCTGGAGACAATCCAGGAGTTGGCATTGCACTTCATGGCAGAGCTTTGGGTAGGGAGCGGAGGAGGAGGAGGAGTCCTACTGGAACCACCGGAACGCCGCTCCTGTAGGAAGCATCACCTTCTTGGAGAAACAGAAGACAAAGAGGGAGGAAAAAGGGGGGAAGGGGATGGGAGAGGAGAGGAGCAGAGAGAAGATGCGGGTGTAGTTGTTAATGAAAAGCAGCACATTCTATTTGGCGTTGCAAAGATAATGTCAAATCCACCACTTATCTGCTAAACATTTTTCGAAACTTGAAAATCGAGGCGTGTCTAATGTTTCCCTCCAGTTAACAGAGAGTTCCTCTGCCTCATTTTTGGGCACCAACCAGTGATTAGTTAATGAAACAGTGATTGCTTAATGCATGAAGAAAAATTGTTTGCTACCAGAGGCCATAGTGTGACAACTTGTTGAGATTCAATTAGCAATCTCACACCAGTCATACAAGAGACGAGGACAAAAAACTCGAGATGAAGGTGAAGTATTTCCAATTGACAATCGACTGGAATGATTAATGTAAATTAAGTTTAGCAGCTAATCAGTCGTCCAACACTTCTATCCCCCACCCCTAGATGACTAGGTCTGAAATCTTCACATCTTTATCCTCGGCAGCACCACAGGAACAGGCTTCAGTCCTGGCTTCACACAAAACCCAATATGCCACATTTATTATTTAGCCACCACACGCGTTGCTCTCCCACACCATCATCAATGATGGTGCCGTTTCCCGTCTCCCCCACCCCTTCACTCTCTCTCTCGCTCGCTGTGGTTATCTGTGTGCCTGATTGAACTGAGCAGGAGTGGCACACATGCATGCAGCTGCAGGGCTCAGCAGCAGCCTGCCAGTCGGGAGATAGAGAGCAGCTCGGGTCCCTGGAGCCGCAGCACGGCTGGCGTCCTGTAAAGTGCAACTCGATTCTGCAGCACGGATTCTTCCTTTAGGCCGGCTCTGCCTGGAGCGAGGCAGGAGGAGCTCGGGAAACATTTATGCACCCACACACACTCTCGCACCGAACCAATATGTATTCAAGTACAGTCACACACCTCCACACACAGCGGCACGTTAACCGACACTCACAATACACCCCCGAAATCGCACCAAACAGCGAGACTGTTGAACTAAAATTCTCATAAACGCTGGATTCATTTCCACTTCTCCATCAGTGCTCAACAGCAGAAGGTTTCATAAGGAATCATGCATACTGCGAGTGCAAACACAAAAACACACGTGCTCGTGATGGCACGGAAAAGTAAACAAAAGATGCACTAAAGGTGCGTACCAGCCTCATATTTATAGTTCCCCTCAGAACAATTTTTTTTTTCGATTCTAATGAAATTCAAATGAAAAAATTATTTGTAACCTGAACATAATCAGACTTGATTTTTTTTTTTTTTTTTTTTTTTGGGTAAACTGTTGTGCAGCTCTTTTTCACAGCTGCAGTGAAATTATAAGTTTTTCAACAAAGGCAGCTCGGCAGCAAATGGCCCATTAGTTCAAGAAGGTTGTTTGAAACCAGAAACAATGCCAGCTCTAATTACTTTTCAGGCCCACTTAAACCATTCCTCTACCCTTGAATCAGCAGTACAGTGTTCTTTTGACTGCTATTGTTCATATCTGGACATGAAACTGAATGACAGCAGGGTTCGTGCTCCACAGGTTTCGTGTACTTTCATTTTGAAAGTTAACTCCCGCTGACAAAAATAAAACACTTTTGCTTGGGTAAAAAGAATTCAAACAAGGTAATTATTCTGGTGGTCTCAGCCAAATATAACCCACACTGTGCTTTATTTGTGATGTTGACTCAAACAGGAATAATCTGACAGAATATCACAGCGCTGCTCGTAGCTCGCGCCTGCCTCTCAACGTCTCAACTTCTCATGTTTACGGATGCAGGCTTGAATTAAGTATAGCTTAAATTTTCCCTACAGCTTTCAGTCCTGTCAGCAAATCCTTTTTGGCTCAAATGAATATTAATACAATCCTCAAACCCAGAGGTTAACAGCCAATGTACATCTAAGATGATTTGATGATCCGTGTGTTAAAGTGTGCTAGCCTCTCATCCATCTCTGTGATGACCTTTCTGTGGTGGTACTCAGCTGTTAAGAAGACAGACAGAGGACACAGCAACATCTGGCACTGTCGCAGATGTCAAAAATCTGGTAGGGGCTAGACTGACCATGACGTAATGTGTGTGGAGGGAAAAACAACACATCCCTCGACCGAACTGTAAACGCCGTTTTTCCTCATTATTAAACATGTGCAATCAATGGAAAAATGGCAGCGTTTCAGGAATAGACCCCTTTTTTCACCAACACTGATTGCAAAGGTTCAAACAGATGGGATCTGTGGGTGTGAAGTGGCCAATCACTAAAAATCGATGGATGTGTTTTTTCAAACAATGCATGCACATTTGTCTTACCGGTGTGGACTATATCACAAAAGTCAAATGAAATTAATGTTTTTTTTAAGCGAGCTCAGGTTACGCTGCTTATTGTTATGTGTTACTGATCCCCGGAAACCAGTTTAACCTATCATGAAATCATGTTTTGGCCCCAGGGCCTCGCTGAATGTTCTGGCTATTGTTTTCATTGCTTTATCATCAACAGTTTTCACTACTTTCTTATAGACACCCACAAAAAAAGGAATGAAACACAAAGCATCTCTGCACACAATTGCACATGTGGGATGTTGCAGCGTCTGTAGCTCACAACGACCAGGAAAGAAAAGAACCTTTAAAACAACTGAGTCAAAAACCGCGAATGACCTCCAGCTGGCATAAAGATTCACTGTTTGTCTGGCTGAGGGGATGATGCATTTTCCTAAGCAAGCGCTCTCTTCCAAGAGTCGATTGTGATTGATTGTAAATACATTTGATACGATTCCTCTTACTTGACCACTAAACACATCTCACAGCCAGGATCGGAGTAATAACACAAACACAATCTGATCTATTAACCCAAAGACCTTGAATTTATTATTTATTATTAAACCATACACATCCACTGACATAATCAATTGTTGTCTTCATTGATTTGTCTGCCGATTATCATCTCAGTTACTTATTAATTGCATTAATTGTCTTCTTCAGACATGGAATATGGAGTTGCTAACTTCAGTTAAACTGTTAATTTTGTTTTATTAGCCATGCCTACAAAGACACTTTACTAGAGTTCAGTAAACACATCAAACCTTTACTGAGGATTGCAATTTAACTGTAGCTAACAGCTGTTTGCTCTGTGACTACACAGTGTCATATTTGTTATTAGATCCTCAACCATCCTGCCTCCACGTCTGGGGTAGACTAATTTATCAAATATTTTCTCAGGTTTGTGCTACATACGAAAATGTGCACCACTCTCATGGTTGGACCCTACAAGTATGTAAAAAAGCCCAGGGGACTCCCGCAAACTGACTGTCTCCTGTCCCGTCTTCATTTTGGTAAAGATGTTACCCTTAAGGTTGTGTTTTACAGATATGTCACTTTAACAGATGTGCAACTACTAAAGCACACCGTCTGGGGGGAAACTTCAAATAGTTGTAATGTATGCCAGCTGAATGTATGCTGCTTGGGGCATCCTCCAAAACAATCATGTCTCGTAGTAAGCCGAGCAGCTCATGAGGTGGCGCAGGAGAGATTTGCAGATACCACGACTTATATCTTAATCTTGTGCGTGAATCGTTTCATGCAGTTCACACCTGTGGTTTGTTGAAAAGGATATGTAAATGTTACCCGGTCCAAAGTACCGTGGTTAAATTGCCTTTTGTTGCAAAATAGTTGCAGATCACTTTTCTACTCATCATCTAACGTATCACTTTATCATCTTAACTTTAACCTTTCAGACCCACGGCCATTAATCCCAGATCAAAAGACACATGGACATCTATCTTAAAGCTGGGTTCAAACTGAAAGATTTTTAGAGGCCTCTACATATCGTAGCTGTTCAACAGTGTTTCTAAACAATGATACCTGAAGATTTTGTTGTGTTGTTGTGTATAACATATAGGTCTTAAAATAGTTTTAACCAGCCAGCATTTATTTTAAAAATATTTAAAACTACTGTATTTAAATTTTTGAGCTGGACATTGGTATAACCAAGGCGACATTACTACTATTACTACGGGCCCTTCAGAAATATCAGCCATGCATAATTTACATTTACAGCCGACTATAACCACAGACGTACTGATCATTCATCGCGAGTTAAAAAATATTAGACCAACATCAAGTTATAAAGTGTCCGATTTTTTTCTGTATGCGATGTGTACAATTTCGACAATATTTATAGAGATCTGATTGCAAAACCATCAATTTAGACGTCAGTCCTCTCTAGCTCAGACATCTCTATTGTTTTTTTTTAGACTGATTATAGCACTGGATGCACACAATACTATGCTGCATTGATTAAATCTGTTCTACTTTTTATATCTTATATTAAAAGAATACTCAGTGGGAAATGCTACAGCAGAAGCACTATTATAGATTGACTTAATAAAATGTTAAATACAGCCTACATGGCAATCAGACCTTTTTTTTTAAGTATGAAAGAAGCCAGCCTATTGGTCGGGTTATTGCCCATTAGTCAGTCGGGTAGTTGTATTGTGAAGTTAAAGTGAAAGAGAATGCTGCAGTTCAGGGAAAATAAATGCGGCCTAAAGTTGCAGTAACTGGGATATTCTGTGAAATTCAAGATTTTTTTTGCCCCCCGGGGCCTCATGGGTCCTTTTCGCTTATAGCAGCAGTGAGTACGACACCTTGGCTGCCTGAAAACCTCGTCTCTCTCGTTGTACCTACCTCTCCCTTGACTGTCCACTCTAACTTGTCCCTCTGCCCGCCCAGCAACTTGCCCACACGTCCATGTGTCTCTGTGTCAGTCTGCATGCCTGTCACTTTGTGTGAGTCGCTGCTGTCCTGACTGCCTGATGTACAGTGTCTGGGAGCCAGGAAAGACCATGAGGGAATATGCTGCTCCCATATCAGCGTCTGATACTGCCAAAGTGGCTCCCAATGGAAAACACTTGTATGTTTAGGTGTTAGCTGCATCTGAAGCACACAACCACTGAATTTCATAACAGAACACGCTCTTCTATGAGTAGACAAAGACAAAAAAAAACAGGTGGTCTTATCTTTTATGTAGTCCCGACACTCCAGTACAGTACGTCCCAAGCACACGATGACATTCAAGTAAAAACAAGGTACCTAACCCCGGCTTTCCTTTTACTTTTTTTATGCCAAACAGCATCGCTGAGACTTACATCACTTGAGGGTATTCAGACATAGCGCAGAAAGGAACTGCCTTCCCACTTATTTCTATCAAATGTAACATTCCCAGAATAAATCCAGACACCTTCAGCCAGTGAGCTATGAGGTGGCAAAGGCCTCAGCATACTGACTCCCCCTCACTTGCCAATTTTACGCTCCTCTTTGAGCTGCCATGAGCTTTCAATGGAAACCGTCAACACCCTTAAAATAAGCACACTGCTGCTGGACTGCACTTGTGTACCGACGTGTATACGCTCATAGGCTCGGTACAAACACGAGAAGAAAAACCTTTCAATGCAAATTCAGGGAAGCGAAGCCAGGATATTTCTGCCAGTCTTTTCTAGCTGCAGCTGCGCGCACACATAGACGAGCCGAAAAAACAGTCAAAACCATCTGATAAACTGACCGCGCAACGTGTTAAATAAGACATAATGCTCCTTTAGAAACTGTGCGCCGAGTATTAAAGCCACAGCAGACGGGGATGTGCTGCACTATCTTTGATTGGAAGGAAATGTGACACTTAGGGGCTGTCTGAGCTACAGCTGAGCCTCACTGCAGCTCACTGTGGACTGTGAAAGCCAGGAGGATCTTCTGTTCTGGCGCAGGTGCTTCCCAAGTTGCCCTGAATATGCATTAACGGAAAGTAGAAAGTTCTCTTCTAAAGCCCGTGTTTAAAAAATAAATAAATTCTGCGTGAAACACATTTTCACAGCATCTAGTCGATACAGACATTAGTGAATTACGCTGAGTCTCTGCTCTTTCTTCTGACATGATTCCCACCTTGTGAATCTCAGTCTCTGAGTGTGATGTACTGATGACATCACACTCTGACAGTGCAGTTCGGGCTTTAATCTGTGATCTCATCACCTGCTAAACAAGATCTGCAGACTTAAGAACAAAGACAGACAAAAATGAAACTTTTGTAGTACTGGCAGAGCTCTGCTCCAAGGGAAAAGATATCAAATAACATTCAGGGCAAAGGCATAACAGCTCGCGGACGTCTTTGAATTAATAAGACCACTAGGTTTATAAAGCAGCATCAGAGGGATTACCTCAAAAAAAATGTGAGTTTGTTTCTCGTGTGGGTAGACTGCCAGTCACCTTAACATGAACGTTTCCCACCTTTCCCCAAATGTAGCCTCGCTGCACCTGTGGATCTGCAGGAATACTCACACATCCAAGGTGGCACTGCAGCATTGTTCAACAGAAGTCAGACTTCATCTGTTGTACAACAACAAAGCACTTGTTGTTCTCTTTAATATCTGATGTACCGGCCAACTTTATTGTGGCATATTCAGTGAATTGAAAAGTGACAACATTTCATGTTTACTCCAGCTACTAATGGATTAGGTCAGGCAATGCTTGACTTTGAAAGCACACGGCTTGCTCTGGTCAACTACGCTGCTCTGCAGATGCTATCATGAGATGATGTAATAGGAGACGCTGACAATATTCATTATTCTTGTATTGCTGTATTATTTTTCACATTTAATTAAGCGGCAATAAAAGATTAGCCTTCCCATATCTGGTCAGAAAAAAAAGAGGAAACAGTGTGACAGGGTTATTAAATAAATTAGTTGCAAGTAATTACTAAAGCCAGTAATCAGGCTGCGATTCTACTTAAAGCTTTGACAGGTTTATGCTGGTGTTTCTTTCATATGAGGTGGTCACTAGGAACATCAGCAGGCTGCGCCCTTCCAAACAACACGATGACCCGTATTACCGTCAACTACCCTGATTATTCCAATCCCCCCGGGTTTGGCATCCGTGGTGTGAACAACTGGTGTTAGGCTAACTGCCATGACAACATCAATTGCAAATCATAAATTAAAATTAAATCCTTTCCTCTAAGAGACATTGAGCCGCACCACCTACATAGCAAGCTGACACATTTCACCATTTTCGGTGAATCATCGACAAAGACAAATGGATCTTCTCATCAATTTGAATCTGAACAATGCGAGAGGCAAAAGCAAACTGATAATATTCATACAGATCAGTCTGATTTTCAGCATCAGGGAACATCTGGCTGTTTTCCCCTAACAATGGTCGTGTCTGACCAGGTTAGTTTCACACTTTCAGCTCACGGAAGGGCCAGTAATAAGTTATGGCGTGTTTGTAAAAGGTTTTTACTCCATTAGCATTTATGTAAACTTTTTAATGTTGCCAGTTATTTCCTTTTTTACATTTATTTACATGCTGCATGAAAACTATTGCCAAGGATGCTGTCAAAGTACAAATTACAGCTCCAAGTCAGTCAAACCAGACACAATCTCCACTCTGACAGAATCAGTTAGTCCTCTAAGGAAAAATAAGATCAAATCAATGCTGAGTCACTATTCTTTCAAATTACACATACAGTAGAAGCCCTTTTTCAGTCTGACATGCTGACAACCATTGCAATGGATAGGATTTGGGGAGGTTTCCGCCTTGTTATGCATGGACTCTGATCTCTTTTCTTTTTTTTTAGGTATTTCTATATCATGGCTATAATAAAAAGCATGTGGTTAGGGTTGGGAAAGACTGAGATCATTGGACAGAGACAGCATTACTGACTGTGATGCTCTAAAATAGGAAATGAGTAGTAGTAGTACCTCTCTGTGCAGACTTAAGGGGGAAGAATGAATAAGAAAAAGATTCCTGAGTTCATCCTTTGCTTTAGACAGACAAAATTAGGGCCACACAATCAATCCAATTGTAATCTTGATCACAGTTTTGGCTTCCCACCATTCAATGAGCATGACTGAGCAATATTATCAGCACTCAACACGTGCCAATCACAGATGTTCCCTGCACCACGTCGCTTGAAGTTACCTGGACTAGTCTGGACGCGTAACAGCGCACGAAAACAGATAAACAACAGGGAAAAAACCTCAAACGTCCAGCAGGCCGTTTTCTGGAAATACTTTTGGGTTTAACTAGGAAGAAATCACATGCACAGAGCGCTGTGTGTCTGCCCCATAACAAACAACAACAACACAACAAACTTATTGAAGCGCCTGAGAAGCCACCACAAACTGCAGCGTTTAATGCACATAATTAAAGCCAAGAAAAACAACGTATTGTTGCTGCTAACATAAATCGTCCAGCATCAGCTCAGATGTCTGTGAAACCGCAACGATGTGTCAACGTATCCAGCTCACGGAGATGCACTGAAATCACCAAATATCTTTGGCCAAAGCTGTGTGTCCACTAAACACGGTGAGTAACGACTGTTTCCAGAAAATGGTCAAGATACTGGACAAAAGCTACATTATCCCATCGCGCAATTATTTCAAAGTGGTAATAAATGCACTGTATGCAAAAGTTTAATTCACATCCATCATATAGGAACAATGAATGTAGTGCAAGATTTTCAATTATTTGTCAGTAAAGAAAATTTTAAAGAATACTAAAGCACAGTTTATCAATGTAGTACAATGTAAAGATGATGTTAACAGAATTTTGTTCTATGCACTTTTTTATATATATTTTTTTATATATTACTTATATATTATAATGTTGGTTTCTTAGCAAGACATAATCTTAAAGGGCTAAAGAGCTACATTAACCTCCATTAATCAAGCTAAACTAAGCTAATCCCTTTCTAACGTCACATTAAAGTGTACACACAAGCTAAAAAATGTCTGCATTACTCAAAGTGTCCAGTGAACATGCTATCAAGTTTGACCGTGGATGGTCAAAGTCAGAACATGGAGACTGAACACCTTTAGCCTGCTAGGATGAGGCCAAGCTGTCACCCTCAATCAACATCAGAAAGCGAAAGTGGTAAAGCTATTAGCAGTTGGAATCATAGATCCAGTTTGTGTCAATTACACCAGCGGCCTCTCTGCTGGTTCACAGGGTTACATATCTGTCAATTCATTATGTAACGGCAAAGCGACACTATTAGGCATTGATCGCAAAAGTTTATTTCCTTTGAGATGGAACATCTGCTGAGATGGATTCCATGATTGGTCATTCTGTCACCGCAGCCAGAGTTAGTTAGGCCGCTGAGTGTGACGGCGGAAACAGACAGGAAGTTCAGAGTGCCATTTAGATGAACAGGAGTGTCACAGGAGAGAAGGACAGTGGCGGCGAAGGCTGCCGGGGGGAGGAGATGGGGGTTAGGTGGGGGTGCGTGTGCCACGCTGACACCTGGTGCTCCAGATGACAGCTCTGTAGCCAGATGGACCTTGTTACATGTGTACACATACACAAAAATGCCCACACATGTATGCTTACATGCATACTGTACACATATTCACAATTACTTCCACTCTGCCTCCACACACCATTTTATTTGCATTTCCTGGCAGTTAAACAGAGGAACACACAAGGCAGTTTTATATGGGATCAAATCCAAAGTGCTCTAGTAAAGGGAACTGCATTAAGTAGCATCATTTTAAAATGACATGCTTGTTTTTTAGCCGGTGAATCAGTCTTCCAGTAAAAAAAATGTGGACACGGCGCTTGTTAGTTTTGGTGAACAGATTAAAGAGACCCCATGGCATGAACTTACCCACCGCACTCTTCACCACCTGTCATTTTCCTGCTTGTGGAGCCATCACCCCACCAAAAAGCCTCCCTGTACTATCCACATTAAAGGGCAAGGACATTCAGGTATGAATCTCATTTGTGCCTTCCAGTGTGATTCTCAGATTTGTTTGTAAAATTTAAACGCTTTTGTGGCAACTTTTACAGAGGTTTTGGGATTTTCTCTGCTAACTTCCCAGCTACAAATCTTAAAACCAATAATTACAACTGTGTGGCTCATATTTCTTTACCTTTACAGATAATGAATGGTAAATGCATCCAAATAGCTTTTTAATGACCTTTTGCATCAGACCTTTTGCATCAGAATGGCCTCCTAAAGCAATGACACATCATAACAAACACTGTCTTACCTCCAGAGCAGCAGAGGGCTTCTTCTTCAGTTCCTCACATTTGCGAAACTTGCAGATCTGGTGGCCCGTTTTTCGATTCCGGCAGCTGCTGCACTGCTCACAATTAATCCGCCGTCGGCAAGGTGGGCACATCCCACAACGTTTTCGCTTCTTTTTACCGGAGTTGATAGCAGAGGCCAGCTCGCTCTGCACTGGGTACTCGGCCAGGCCGGCCATGTGCAGCGCGCTGTCCGCCAGAAACACTCCAGCCGGCGTCATGATGAAAAGCCCCGGGTTGAAGGGGAAGCCACCCCCTACTCCATATGGGAAGTCAACAGGACCACCTACGGCGTCCGTGACAGACGTACCCTCCAAATCGCTAGCCCCCGAGCCTGCGTCTCCACCGCCAACTCCCACTCCCATTCCCCCAGGCAGGAGCATGTGCTCCATACCGGCTCGCTTTAACAGTGCTGCTGCCTGGGCAAAGTGCAGCAGGCCATTCTGTCCTTCCAGAACCTGTTCTAGGGTTCGGTCCAACTTGGCTGCTGTCAGTGCAGAGACAGTGGGTTGGGGCTGCGGGGTGGGCTGAGGCTTGGCCGGGTGGCTCTTAGTCTCACTATTGTCTGTGTGTCCATTGGTGGTGGCAGAGGAGACCGCTGTATACTGGGAGAGGGTGCGGGAGTTCTTAAGGCTCTTACTGAGGGGCTCACTGATGATGCCACTGCGGTTTCGGCGCTCTATAACAGGAGAGTCCTGTTTGCAGCTACTCCGCTCCAGGTCCTCTGTCTGGCCACCCTCCGATAGCCCGCTAGACATGGTCCAGAGCGTATGTGCCTGGGTTGGGGGTGAGGGTGGAAAGGGGGCAGGGGTGAGTAAGGAGGGACCTTTCCTCGGTCCGTTCTGTGCCCCAGTGAGAGCGGTACCTCACCTCGATGGAGCAGTCAGCCAGGCGACGACAGGCAGGCCTCGAAGCCCTCTGTCCCCACTACAGCTCAGCCCTCATCCACGCTCTTCCATGAGCCATCTGGAAACTTTAGACAGGGAGAGAAATGTGTACATTATGCATTGATGATCACTTCTCCGAAACACAAATCAACTCAAAAGTACAAAGAACCAGTATATTGGGAGGGAAACAATATTGACATAACAGCACCTTACACTTCATTTCATATCAACTGTTTCTTTTTCACTGTAAGACTGGAGTTCATTCGATCGTGCTTCTGACCACTTGATGAACAGAAGTTTACTCTTCGCTCAATCAGCACGCTTTTCCTTTTGTCTGCACCATTTGCATCTCTTCAAACCCAAGATGCTGCACTGCTCACCAGCTAGAAGCTAAGTGTGTTTCCAGTACTGCACTGTGAGTTTCTGCTTTAAAAGACAAAAAAAACCCAGCTTCCTTGTGTGGACGAAATGATGTTAACAGAAACCAAAACGGCGACACTGTAGGCCACACAGCAGAGTAATGAGATGAAACTCAGCATAAAGCTCCTTAAAGAGAGCAACAGATTTGAGTGGCTTACTCAGGCTTACTCGTGAACGCTTTTAGATTCTTCTGCTCTTTTCACGTTACAATTTTATATTTAATCATTTGTGCTTGTATTAAAAAATGTTATTGTTACATTAAAAATATCAGGTTCACACGAGATCAGCTGAAGATCAATAAATTAGTAAATTAACAAACCCAACATCCTGTTCCAGGCCTCGCAAAACATGATAAAAATTCTCCAAATTTAACAGGAAAAAATATTTTATTAATGTTGTATAGTGTAATATTGTGCAAATAATTGAATTAAGTATTGAAATGTGAACTATTTTTGTTAGTCTTCTAATACTTCTGCTGCTTTGATACATAGTAATTAGCTTATGAGACAATAAATAACACTTCTAATAATATATAAATAAATGAATACCTGCAGGGATTAAAACTCGGATAACAAGAGCCAACTCATTTTTAGTTGAGGCAGAAAAAAAAAAGAAAGAAAACACCCATCGAGAGGGACCAAAATTTCGTCTCAGTAAATCAGCTTTAATTCTGATTCTTTTCTTAACAAACTACAAAAATCAAACCTCGCAGTTTTGGGCTGGTGAAGAAACACCAGCTCCCCTGGAGATTCTCTGATTGGTTAGCAACAAAAAGAAATTACAAGGTAGGGAGCCAAATCTTATTGTTATCTCATTATTGTCCAATTAACTTGTGCTAAGAACAGAAATTTCTTTGGTAAACAACACAAATTGCAACTCAAAGGTTCATTATACCTTCTTGTTTTTTCATTCTCACCTTAAATACTCTGAAGACCTTTGAAAATATATGAAAATATACTCAGCATCATCATGTTGTCATCATTGCCTACAGTGGAACGGTGCTCAGGTGAACTATATTCAAAGTCGACTTGTTGATCTCAATTATTTTATAAATTATTTTATACTTTTAGGTGAAGGTTGTCTTTCCAGAATTAATCATTACCTTTGTTATGTAAGTACAGGTGCATTTAAAGACCAACCTGGCAGTGAAAGTCAAATAGCATGTATTGACCCAAGCGCAGTTTAGTCATTTAAGAAAAGACTGGATTTATTGACAGTTACAGCAATTTGGTACAAAATATGGGAGAAAATAAATATCTGTGTTATTAGACTTTCTCACACAGCTCAATATCAGGTGTTTCTGCTGATAAAAATAAGACAGAAATCCAGGCTTCTGTAATGACCGTCCTTTTCATCGGAGCATCCCTTCATTTTTTTGTTTTTTTGTTGTTAAAGACCAAACATGTGGAGCAATAAAATTTGGCAAAGTGTTATTATCAAACGGGCAGGTAAGAGATACGAGGAGGGTCACTTGCAGCAGACTGCAAAGTGGATGAGTACACATGCATCTAGAAGCTTTTAGTGCAAGACTCCTGTGACTGCTATGAAAAGAGGAAAAAAACTACGCCGCTGTTCTCCTGACCTGTCCGTGTTCACAAACAAGCACACCACCTCCCACAGAAAAGCTGAGGAAATGGCCGGGCAAGTCCTTATAAGGGAAACAAAGGGAAAGGGAGGGGAAGAGGATTGGGGGGGGGGGTCTGTGCAGTGTGTGGAAACTGGAAGGCCAGAATTAGTGGGAGGTAAAGCTTCAAAGGCAAGAGCACAGCCCCCACATTCTCACCAGCTCAGGGGGATGTGGCGCCAGCGAACCAGAGCCAGCGCCGCAGCCCCTCAGCCCCATAGTTTCAGTTTCTCCCACTACAGCACTGACCGGGGTCCAGTTTCCCAGAAGCATCCCCTCACCGCCGCTATCTCTGCTCAGCTGTGTGCGAACAGCACGTGAACTCATCAGAGTAGTGCATGGGAGGTTTGTGGCTTTCATAAAATACTGGCATTGAAGAGTTATGATAGAGGTCAGTTGTGACTCTTCAGCGAGAATTTAAACGCATGATCCCGAATAAAATATGAACAGCTTATTGTAAAACTGAAGAGTTTCCTGGTTAATCGGGGCTGATCTGTTTCAACAGTGCTCTAAATACAGTAAATATGCTAAACGACTTGAGTATCCCACATAATTAATGAACTGGCTCATTTTCAATTGCTGGAATAAATGAGTCCTCAAGCTGAAAATCATTACGCATGAAAATGGCTTCTGATCACTCGTGATGCAACCCAACCAGAACACCAGCTCCAGTAACTGGCCTGTCGATGAAACCATTAGTGTGTTGTTTATTTAAGAAAAGGGAAGTCTTTCAGATAACACATTGGCTGTTTCAAATAGGAGCTCAGTCGTATTAGATATACCACAATACCTTTCATAAGTACTTCTGACTTGCTTTGTTTAGCACCCCTATCCCCCAACACCCACATACAGTATGTTGATACTAGAGTCTCAATAAGCTACTTTCAGCTCCTCCTTTGTCACAAGGTGTCGCTCTACGTATTTGATTTGCCAAATTTTTTATGCTGGACGCCCTTCCCGATTCAACCTCCAAGGGATTTGTGTCTCCTCCATGGATCTTTTACGTTTTATGTGAATGTGTAGACAACTACACTACAGAGCCGCCTTTCAGGAAACAGCTAATGATATTTAATAAGAGGGATTCGTAGGTAAGCATAAGTTCTTTTCGTACTCTAGCTCAAACATCACTTTGACAAGTGTGGCTTTGAGCTAAATCGTCTCCCTCGATGAAGCATGGTTAAAACCACAATTCTAGCTCTGGGTGATGCAAACTTTTGGTATGTCTATGGAAGAATAATCAGTAAAATATGAGTTAAATTATTATAATGGACAACAGCTGTCCTAAGATTTGCAACACAGGAATCAATTATTCAACTAATTTTCAGATATGATGGCGTGCAATGGCAAAAAAAAGAGAGAAAAAAATCAATGGCGCTAAGGAAACCAACCCGGAATGACAAACACATGTATGTAGATTTATATTTCACATGTTTAAAGGATGTGTGTTGCCCACCAAGGCACATTTATTACTTTGGTCAACCACATTATCTAAGAAATGACAGTAAGGGCACCTATCTAAAGACTCACACTCATTCTCCTCTGCTGTGTGTGTGTGTATATGTATGTGCGTGTGTATGTGTGTGTCTATATGTGTACACATCTGCCTTCCATCTCACTGCCCTATCAGTCACACTCTTTCCATCACCATAAACCCTGAGCATGGCATATAGTCTTTGGCTAATCATCCTCCTCCACTTCCAGCGTCATGGCTCTTCAGATCCCCTCACCGCATCATTTACAGAAAAGGTTTATGTCCTCATGTGAACTGTCTGCTGAGCCACAGCTGCATCTTCTACTGAGTAACTATGATACTGCTCAACTTCCTGTGATTTTATTGGCCTGTTGCTGTGATTTACATTATGGACGGCTAGTAGGAATAACCCCTGTTTTTCTTTTCTGAACTAACAAGTTTCTGGCACGTTTCAAGCCTGTTTTCAGAACAACATGACCGGGTGTGCATCAGAAGTTAGTAAAGCTGATCTCTGCCTATACAGCTTAGTAGGGATAACCTCCTCTAATGAACATCAAACCACAGATTTATTGATATATACTAAGGTCAAATGTTGTCTTTAAGGGGGAATGAATTAAAACTTTACATCACAAGTTTCTGTGACTTGGCTTGACCCCTAAACTGTAACTGATAGTAACATATTAACGCCAGCATGAGCCAGATTCCTCCTTTCCAGCTCCTTCAGAATAAAAAAGAAGAGTAAAATGTGGCTTGTCACCTTCTCGAGTCACTCTCTTCCTCTTTTTTTTTGTTAATTTATCTTCATGCGACACGCTGCACAGGACTTACAGAGAAAGGTGTGAACAAAAATGATCAATAAGGTCCGACAACTGCCTGTGTCGCCCCTTTCAGCTTAACCGGTGAGGTCTGCGTGAGATTTCAGAGCACACGTTTATCCTGAGAACTTGCATTTAAACCATCCACAAAAATAATTGGTGGCCTTTGTTTAAATACATTCAGACTTCAACAGGACAAGCGTCACTGTACATCAGTGTGTTTTTGAGCTGGTTTTGGTACACCCTCACTGTTATAGTCAAAACCGAATCGCCTTTTTAAGCTCTTCTTGCACAACTGGGGAAGGATACATGAGTGTAGAATAAATTTTGGTTTCAGTGGTCGGTAAATCATTTAGTGCAGCTGACAAAATATTTACTAGCCTGTAAAGGTACGACACGGGGCGCTTAATGTGATTATAAAGGTTGCTGTTTAATCAGAAAAGACGGCAAAAATCTGGACATTAATTAGAGCCATGTGCACGCTTCGTCATCAGCGGCCGATCCAGTCCACTGATTTGAACTCTATACTTTCATACTGTAATAAACATGACAGTGTGATACATAGAGAAGCTGTTGTGCACTGTCACACAGGGCGTCATGTAAAGATGATTTTTTTTCTTAATCCAGATATTCCTGATCTAACAATCTTTATTAAATTCACAGCTCAGTATCAGTGACCTTAGATTCACAGTCAAACTAAACATGTTCCAGATCAACTGTATTTCTTGCTGAGAAAAAGCTAAAAATATCCCTCATGGTTGGGTAATTATGAACCTAGGGCAAGGAAATTATTAGCTTAGCATAATGACTGGAAACAGTGGGCAACTTAGTCCAAAGTTTCAAAAAGTGACCTACTTGCACCTTAAGCTGACGACTTAAAACATTACTTCTTTTCAAAAAAAAGTGGATGTTATCTACCAGGATGATTTTCTAGCCAAGAAATAATAAGGATCAATAACACAGGTTCCTTCTCACCAGTAAGTGGCAAAATGACTTTTTGCTAGAGGTGGCTTCATATTTAGGAGTGTGTGTGTGTGTGTGTGTGTGTGTGTGTGTGTGTGTGTGTGTGTGTGTGTGTGTGTGTGTGTGTGTGTGTGTGTGAATGATATCAGTCTTCCCATAACTCTTGGCAAGAAAGCAAACAAGTACATTTCTGGAAATGTCAAACTTTTTTTTTCTTCTAGGCCACACATGGTCAGTACAATCCAATCTTACCTGAGGCAAAGCTGGTCATAACACTGTGTCAAAGCGTTGTAAGAACCATTCAAAAGCCCACATGATGTCAGGTGTATGACTGATCAGCAAAAATCTGGTGCACACAAACCAAGTGGAGTTTTGGTTTGGAGCCTCAAAAAAAGACAACTTTCAGGCTTGAAAATCATTTGTGAATGAAGTAGCACTTTAACAGCGCCATAAAAAAGGGAAGACTAGTTGTCAGCACTGCTGTATGAACATAAACAGCTCATTTAACATTCAGATGCTGCTCTCAGCTTGTTACAGCTTAAAACCTGACTGGCTTGTCACCTCAAAGACACAATTTTAAACTGATTTTTCTTCTCCGATTACACACCAGCTGTTGCGAGAGGATACCAAGAGATCCGTATATATAAATGAAAGCCGGCCCACAAAACAGTGACAGCCAGCTGACTGATGGATGAATGGTTGGCTGGTTCAGTCATTGACCAGTTGGATCAATAGGTGATGGGGGAAAGGAAGAGAGCATTTAGGGCCAGTGTGCGTCTCTCTTTTCCGCTATTTCTGGAGCTGCGCCGTGAAATTATCCAGGTGTGAATCTCTACGGCACTTTGCGTCATCCAGTGATCATTCCTGATTTACACATTTAAAAACTGAAGTAAAAAAACAACTAACCTGGAAAAAAAAAATCACAAAAAGATGACAAAACGAAGCTGTGTGACACATTCAGGGGGCACACGTCCGTGTGTAAATCACGGGATCTGAAGTGGGCTAACTCCTAGGTAAGTTTCCGTCACTGACGTCACTGCTTGCGCACGTGTCAGGTAATCGCGGTGAGCTTTTTGACAGAGGTGGGGGGATATTGTGTGATTTCCTGCATGGTTATGAATCATTTGGTCCCCCCACGAACTCCGGAGCAGCTGACTACACCTCCAGACCTCCAGAGAGACTGCTTAATGCGTTCAAGCGATGCGCGACGCAAATGCACTCCCTCCCTCCCTTACCTCCCCTTTCAGACGCGCTGTCTGCGGACTCTTTATTTGTCCACGGTGAGCTACACACTCTATTTCTCCTACCTCCTATCGACTGACGCGCGCACACGGGCGCACACGCACAAAAAGGCAGAGGGAGTTAGAAAAGCCTGGTGACAATAATTAGACTCAAGGCTTCATCCATTGTCCACAACCTGCTGCGTTTCTATTCTCCCTAATTAGGCAATGCACACAAAAGTTAGAGGAGAAAAACAACCACGCCGCGCACACTGTGACTTCAAATTATTCGCCAGCATATGGAGGACTTGGAGCTGCGATATCATCGGTGGCGGATTGCAGGCGGTGAGGAAGAGAGGAGGAGGGGGGTTGACTGTAAAATCTGCAGGTAGCTCGAGAAACGCTGCCGGGGAACTTTCTAATGATGCCCGGAGAAGAGGGGGGGGGGGTTAAGAGATATAAGAATAATATATGTTTAAAAAAGAAACAATAGTCTCTTCAGGTCTCAGTGAGAAACTGTGATATTCGTTTTGCGGTTAATGGTTTGGGATGACTGCTGAATAAAAGTTTCGGTTATAAACAGACAGTCTGATGTCAAATATAAGCGTGACCTGACTCCAGGCATTTCTTTCATTAAGTGTAAGCGTCAAGTTTGGCGCGCATCATTAACAGCTGATTCACAATAAACCAGCGGACTTTTTGCTCCGGTGGTGTGGCGATCCGTATCGGCGCTGAGGGCGACTTGTTAAATAAAGACAAATGACGAATCCTGTTGACACTGGCTTCTAGGAGAAGCTTGTAAAACATCTCCTTCAACCTATCACATTAAACTCATCAGCTTTTTCCCCCTTCATCATTTAATCACTAAACAGATCCAAATAACTGGCTTCTTCCCGGACTCTGTTTGAGCACAGCCTATCTGCGGTACCAGCATATGCTCTGCAGTCACACAGAAGCTCCCAGGTTCACCCTGCTATAACTTGATCCTATACAAAGATGACATCCCAACTTTCAGCACACTTCAACAAAGTGTGATTCCCCCCTCCATCCAACCCCTCCTCCCTCCTTTTCTATGTATCTGCATATTTGCAAACACGGGCCCATTTTATTCGCACCTACCAAAGCAGATCCGAGCAGAGGGGAGGGCTCCCACAGTCCGAGCGGTCCGTCTCTCAGCCTGCCGTGCAGAATGGTGACAAAAAAAAAAGAAGAGGGCAGGGGGAGGAAAAAAAGCTTCTTCTCCGAGAACACAATCCTACAGAGTGCCTCTCTGTTAATGGTGAATGTGAAAAGAAAAAAAAAATATTCACCGTCAGTTATTTCGGAAAAGCGTACTTTCTCAGAGGCTGAACGCGTGGGTTCCCAGAGCTTTCTCGGTCCTTGCAATCCCACCTCTACATCCCCGCTTGCGGAGAGGAACATGCAAACACATTTCATAGATTTTTGGAGCTTCGCGGAAAAACCGACCTGGACTTTTCGGCGGTGCGCGCACTTCAGCCGAGGCAACAACAAAACGAGAGCGAGGGTTTGGTGTGATTTCAGGACAACTGTGGAGAGAGAGCTGTGTCAAAAATAAATAAACACAGCTGACAGCACCAATCTACGCGACTGATTACTGGCTGTGTTTATCCTGTCTTCAGATACTCGGTATTGGCTATGATAGTAGTATTCCGACATTATAACAATTATTATTTGCTTTTTGCCCAAACAGCAGAGACACGTGGGCTTAATTGTGTGATTTAAAGAGTGATCTCTGTTATCACGAAGGATTCGGGGTAGCTGAGAATAAACGGGGTTAACCTCAGTTCACCAGTTGTGTTTATTTGGAGCACAGAGGTTGTGCAGAAATGACGCTGACATAAATCAGTCTCATCCCCGGTTGCTCTTCCTTTCCCTCAGCTCCAGAGTCCAGTCCGCCTTTTTCGACTGTCCTGTCTGCTGGCAGGCGGCCAACCCAAGTGTGTGGAAATGACACCGCCAGGGCGGCAGAGATTTTCCTTCATTTCTCTCCTTCCCGATCGCAGACTGGCTGACATTGGCTAGAAAGTGGAGCAGCTCGTCAGGGACAATCAATGCGAATCGATCGAGCTTTGCGGTTGAGGCTCCAGAGCTGGAAAATATCGCGGCAGCTGAAGAGAGGGAGAGGGAGGGAGGGAGAGGAGAGGAGAGGAGAGGAGGGGGTATTCGCCTAACTCTGCCCGTAGCCAGCCAACCTCCCTGCAAACAAATAACGCTACGGCTTTCATAAACATGACACTCACTTCGTAAACACTGAAGTCAAAAAGCCGACACATGCGTAATTACGCACGGTATTTGTGCTCTAAACTCGGTCACAATAAAGGTGTCCACCCACAGGCTAGTCCATATTCTGTGCGTGCGAAAACATTGACAATAACGACTTTGTTGAAGTTTTTGCGCTTCTTTCCACAGTACTTACCTCGTGATGAAATGACTCTGACGTGAATACTTCCGAAACACTTTTCTCCGAGCAGGAAACATTTGAAATAAAATGCCAGGAAACGATTGGCTCCTTTAAAAAAGAAAATCTGTTTAAAAGAGCGTCTGACTTTGCATTCTAACTCCTCATAAATTAAATTAAATCCCCTTCAAGAAGTGTTGGGTGAAGCGTGCGTGTCTGTGTGTTATTTTGACATTAACAGCTTCTCCACTTCAGCAAAGAAATGTTAATGCAGCGGGGATTCACCCTAATGTGACTTGGGATTAATATAATTAAAGGCATCTTTAATACATTCCGCTTTTAGTCACTTTCAAAACTACAATGGACCTACTGTGGACACCTGGAAGCGGCACTTAAACGCCACATGTAATCATTTTGCCCAGTACTCACCAAATTTAATTGCAGAAACATTTCAACACACGTTTTCTGGTGACACGGGGATTCAAATATATATAAAATTATAAAAGTCTATATTTACACTATATTGTTTACGTTCTGCCTTTTTACACCTGTTATTGCTTTTGATTTTAGTCATTGAAAGATTATCCCCTCTTTTGAGCATGAACAATTCATCAAAGCAAGCAACATGGTTCAGATCGAGAACTCAAGGCTGTAGCTATGGTGGCAAAAAAAAAGAAAATCCAGCTCTGGGTGTCTATCTTCTCTGAGGCTGCCCAAAAATGAACTGAATATCCACTGTTCCACGTGCTCATGATTGCACTCACAGTGAATGAAAGTTGGCTTCGATAAACCTGCTTACACTTTCATAAAACACGTGATAGTTATACTGTAGCTACACTCGAGGAGTAGACATTAAATTAAAGAGAGGCCTTTGCTCTCTTCACAAATTATAGTGTTTATGTAGACAGCATTAATGACTCCTTACTCAGACGTGTTTATTTTATGACTAACAAAATGTAATGCAGATATAAATGTTAGATGAATATACATGTGAGCACGTCAATGTGTGGCTAATTAACTTTCCAGATAACTTAGCAAAGATGGCTCAGATATGGTTCATTAATGTCCACATTTACAGTTCCAGTGCAAAACAATTGATTAGAGCTTCACTTTTCTACATTTTCTGCATTCAGGGTTTCAGACTATGTCACTGCCATTCTACATTCACGTGGGATAAAATGAAGCGACCATGTTCTTTGACTCTTTTGTAGCAGACGTCCTTCCCTTTTAACCTCCTAAAGTCCTCTATTTGTGTCCGGAAAAAGCTGGAACGTTACACGGCAGCCCGCAATCATACGTGCTTTTCTCGGGTTGAAAAGAGGATCAAAGAGAGAAAGCATGGGTTAGGAGAGTCATGCATGGATAGATGGGTAGGAGTGAGCAGCAAGCTGTGACTCTTGGACATGTTCTGGTGGGTGCACTGAACCCCGGAGGCTGCAGCCACACTCAGCCCTTTGTTGTTTTCACTCTGCACAGGGAGGCAGGGTACTTTCCTGAGCTGGGGTGGAGGATTAGCGTTGCATGGCCTCCATCTCCAGCTGCACACATGACCAGAGCTGTAGGAAAGCCCCCAGTGATGGCCCAAAAAGAGGTACGTAAGTGATGACGGGAGCAAGCAAAGCATGAACATCAGCTTTTTCCAATTACAAGCCCTGTAAACTGCCTAAATAATCATTGTAACACACTTCACACATGCCACCTACGGTATTTCTGAAAGACTGGCTTCGTGTTGAGTGTCTCTCCCATGTTACCATATACAAGTTTTTCTTTTTTCTCTCAGTTATGGATTCTTTAACCTCTCACGTATATCCACATCAATACGTGTAATCATGCCACCTAATAATCGCAGTTCACATTAGTCGTAAAAGCACACTTTTATGTCTCCATGGGACCCACTGAAAACAAAGCTCTCTCATACTAGCTGGTCTTTGGTGCCAGGTGACGTCACTTAAAATACCACAGATCATCTGTCACCAGAACTAACCAGTTGTTAGAGCGGAGTGTTCCAATAGCTCTTTCTTTTCCCTTGCCAGGAAGTGGAAATGCTTTGAATTATTGTTTTTTTCCAGTTGTTTGGTTTTTCTCACACATGGAAGCAGCTATAAAATGTCACAGACTACTTTATCTATTTAGTAAAAACTCCTATGTGTCAATTGCAGTCTGCCCCTTATCTCTATGCACTAGCTTCAACAGGCCTGGGGTCCTATCAGAGACTCCAAGAAGTCACCACAGCCATGGTGAGAAGTAGTTCTCTCTGCCAACTCTTCTTGTTGTTTTCCAGTTACAAATGTTTAATTAGTGAGTCGTGGAGATGCAGGTTGGCATATTTTGGGGGCTCGGAGAAAGACAGGTTGGTGGTTTCCCTCTTCCTTCTTGCTCCTGATCGTCGTGTTGAACTAAACTAAGTGCCTTCGGGCTCTGGCTCAAGAGCTGATGCACAAAACAACTCTTGAGCCAGAGCCTGTGGTGTCAACATACTCATGTAATTCATGCTAGAAAAAAAAAAAAAACCCAAAAAACCCTAGTGACTATTGGTCAGAGATTTTTTAAGGTACTCCTAAGGCATAATTAAACATTTTTTGGTGTATTTATACTGGTACTGTGGTTTTAGAAAATGGAAGTGAGGAAGTTTAGCCAAATTAAAGGCCAGTTTTTGGAGCATTACATATGGATGACACAGCTTTCTATCAGAAATAAAACAATATGTATATGTATGTATATATTTACATAAGTATTTCTTTAAACTATTTGGGATGACAGTGAGAGAGACAGAGACACGGGAATCAGCATTTTATTAAACTTGGGAATCAATAGTATTTATGAAGCAAGGCAAGTTTATGATCTGTATGAGTCACATGCAGCATGGCTTGTGATTCGATGAACTGTCTGTGTGGTGACATGACCAAAGATGCTTAACCTCCAGCAACATTTGTAGTATACTGAAAACTTTATTGTACTTTTAGAATATATAATGTCTGAGATGTTGATAAATAGACCCCCTTTTGGTAATTTCCCGTTCTCCTCCCTGCATTTTGATAGTAGTGCCAGAAAGCCCTAGTGATGTGATTGCGAGAAAATGACTTAGAGCAACTTATGTGGGGGCTTACAGCTGGATAAACTCCAGCACATAATGCAGCTCCTTTCACAGTACCGTTTTCTCCTACTGTTGCGCCAGGACGGCACGCCAGTAAAAATAATATTTAGGTTCTGCACGTCCAAGGATATGTCATTACAAGATCATGTAATGTTTTTAGGCAGTAAATCAGGATTGGCATTAAGTTTCTGAAAAAATATTTTTCATTTTGGTGTTGTTTTTATTTGTTAGTTTTTTGTGTTTAAGTGAAGCAAAAACAGGAACATTGGCAGAAAACCGTCTCCACTCTGTTTTTTTTCTGTCCTGGTAATAATGACAACTCCAAGGACATCCCATGTGCAAATCCAACATGCAGTGGACCGACTTTTGAAAAAAAAAATTCAGTTTCTAATGTGGTATGGATTTTGTGTGCCGTGTTTTCCTGTCCTACTGAATAGGCCTAAATCAGTCACACCTTGTGTGAGCCTGACAGCTGCAAAGGCTTTCTGCCTGATGAGCAACACTTGTTCCATTTCTAGAGATTTATTACTCATCCTGCCACTCATCACATGTTCTGCCTCATCTGTCAGCGAGGAAGTGCCTCTGTTGTCTTGACTGACAGTATTAGGACAAAAAAGCATGACAAAATCACATCAACAACTGTTTAGCTTGTGCCACTAAATAAGCGGTGTCACTGCCTTCTCAAATTATCACGTCTCATAATGCAAAGCAGCAAATGCTGCCCCTCATGTAACAGTACCAGAGAACCAGCTGTTGCTGCTGCTGCTGCAGTTAAAATAAAGGTTAGAGCTCCATCTAGTGGTAAGTCTTCAAAGTGACGACTGTATAAGCAACCATAAAGTTTCACGTCTAAACCAAATAAAACTTGTCTTGGACAGAGATTGGCATCAGCATCTATCCAGCTCAAAATGTTATGAATCAAAATGACATCTGTGAACTCTGTTTCTGTTTCTCTGTTTCACTTGAGATTTCTTTACCTTGACTTTCTTCCAGTTTGTTTGTTCCACATTATGTGGATCTCTCAAGTTCACCCTCAACCTTTACAGATAGAAGTTCAGCAAAATACTTACAAATATAAACAATATAAAAAAAAATACGTGCACCATAATATAAAATATACACTTAACATAGTAGAAGATACATAATGCTGACACTGTCACCATGAATCATGGGACCATATCTTGTTCGCTTATCCAATGAAAATGATGAGGTCATGGCACGGCGTCCGCTGTCTGTCCATGCATCCACAATTCACAAGACTCACTAGTCCTACAGTACTGGTCTGAGGGCAAGCTCACATCTGTCGTTTTACAGACACTTTTCCATTTTCACAGCATCACCTTTATGCTGCACAGGACTACAATGTCAGTTTCTTAATGTATTAAACAATATTAAACTCAAACCATTTAGCAAAGTCATCAACATAAGATTTTTAACGTTGATACGTTTTGCATGCACACGATGTCATGAATGATAATAAAAACTGAAATCGCTCTTTGCTATACGATACATAGCATTTGTATCCTGTTAGATGGTCCTGGTTGGGGCCTTCATTTCACCATTAGCAGTTTGGTCAGTGCTATGAAATGCACCACATATTTTCATGCTTTTTAAGGCTATATGTGGTCATAACAAGGTTAGTTGCAGGTAGCAGTTAACCAAAAGTAGTTAAAAAAAACATTTTAGTTAACTACAATAAAAAAAACGAGACTTTTAAAATTACTTTAAACTACCTGAAATGATTTTGTAAACTTGGAAAATTACCTAAAAAAAATATACTACAACTAATAAAACAAGAAGCACCTCAAGAGTGCCAAGTACTGCTGCCTGGGTAGTATTTACATTTAATGGAATACTATTGTATTTTGTTTTCTTTGTTCTTTTTAAATGAACTTTGAGATGTTTGTAGTGCATTAGAAACAAATGCAAAGTGTGGGTTTTTCTTATTTGCCCTTTTGAAATTTATTTTAATATACCTGACATAACTGGCAGAAATAAAACGTAAAAGTGAGGTCAGAGGTCAAAGCTGACATGATATATGATATGTGGCAATGTGATATTTAAAAAGCAGATATCCCAGTATCACTAAGTGTTGCCAATACAAACAAAGGTAGTAGAATTTTAACCATAATTTTAAAGATAAAAGATATTTTAGGAAAGTTTGACTTTGAAGAAAAGGTCAGAGGTCCAAAGTAATGCATCATTATATCATTGATTATATGCCTATATGTTGTTAATTCAAACAATGGCAGTAAGAAACAAAGGTTTAAATAGCTCTGTACAGCATTATCCCCTTTGACCTTCAGCTCAATCTACTGACCTTGAAAGGGAGGTCAAGTGTGACATGTTATTTTAAATCTTTATACTAACATATTTACCTTTTTTTTTAAGTCATAAGGCTTTTTGTCACTTTTCAACCACTAAATCATTAAGTAGACCTTGAAGACCTCGGTGGATGTATATGTTTCATGTTTACAGACAGAGTGACAGGCACACATGCAAACGCCACCAAAAACATAATCCATCTTGGAGGTAATAAAGCAAAAAAAATGTAGAGGAAATATCCTTAGGTTTAGTATTTGTTAATTTATTAAAACTAATCACATGAGAACTTGCCTGAAGAGGCATTGATCTCCGTGTATATTGACACTTTAACTGTTTACAAGACTGTGAGTCAGCTGCTTTGAAAAAATTCTGTTTTCTTTCTTTTTTTTTTACTTGTGCTGATTTTTCTAAATACGCTAACACTTAAAAAGGCTAAAACTGAAACTGGAACTAAATAAAAATTAAACTGAAAACTAAAAGTCAAAAGTAAAACTGATTAGAAAATACAAAACTAGAATAACTCAGAGTCATAGTAATCCTGGCCTGAAACAGTCTCATTTCTGCCAAAATTGTTCACAAGCCTCTTTGACTCATTGGAGTCTTTGGATTTTAGTTCTAATTAGTTTGTGCAGTGTAGCCAAACAATAACATGAAAACGTATCACTTTCTTTATGGACCTCGCACATTATAATAATCTGTGAATTGTGGACTGTGAGCTGGATAAGATAGGACTAACAACAGTCTATTAAATAGTAACATTATTATGGAATGAAACCATAACTCAAAATCTAAAGAGACGACCCTCACTTTGTCACAGATTCACAAGAGAGGACAAAATTGCAGATCAGGTGAACTGAAGAGAAAGTGGAGCTTTTATCTGACTGTTGCAAAAATCCAGAGAAGTACAAAGTCCAAAAAAGAAAAAGGTGAAACAAAACAGGAAACTAAAACAGGAGCAAAGAGAACGCTGGGAGACACGTGAAGTGCAAACAGACACTCTGACAAAGACACAGATAAGATTATATGCACAGAGAGGGCTGATGGCCCAGTGAGGTACGGGCTGGAAGAGGGCACAGGGGGTAAATATTTAAGACAGGGCAAACAACTCACACAGGAGAAACCATAATACAGGTGGAAACTATCAGAGATGTAGTAGAAAGACAGAGAAGGCACATAACGAGAAACCAAGGTGAACCAGGAAGAAACTGCACGAACTTAAACATCAACAATGAAATAAAACACTGAATTGGTCTCGTGTTTCAGAAAGCAGAGACCTAACACAATGGATTCAACTAAAGGAATAATCCTCATTCACTCAGGTGAAATCCTTCACTTGATTTCCTATAAAGAAAATAAGTAAGTAACATTTATTTTTAATCACACTATAGTGATTGTGTAGCTTATGTATGCTTGTTTGTACATTCCCTATCAGATTGCTTGCTGACGAGTAAAGTAAAAATGAAGCCCCTTTCCATCTTTGATTTGCTTTTTGTTCGTTTTGTTTTTTTGCTTTTTGCTATGTTATCAGATTTATTGTGATACAATTTAGTATGTAAGTTATAAATAAGTTTATAAATGTTTATTCTTGATTAATAAGCTTAATGTGCTCATGGTAACATTTCGAAAGTCTAAGTGATTAAGAAACTATTTAGATCTACATTTATATACATATAATGATTAAGATATGAGATTTGTTTGTAAGCTCAGTGCATCTCTTTCTCTTAAACCCCTCTTACAAACTTGGACTCTGGTCCTACCTAATACTTTTCAGTATTCTGCAAACCTCCGGTGGCAATAAATATTTGAGTGTTGTGTATCTCTCTGTGCTTTGGGTGACTCGTTTTTCTGTTGTGAAGATAGCTGAGACTTGCGCAGTCTTGGGGTACTTTAATTTTCATTTTTAAATACCTTAAAAGGCAAAAATACTCCTCACTTTAAATGAGGTCACACAAAAATACTTAACAACTAGTAACTGCCTGAATTAACCATGAATTAAAATATGAAATAAGTATTTATAAAACCTTTATTAACTCACTCGCAAACAATTAGTTGATTAATCAAGAACAAAAATATCTGTATTTATAAATTACATGCATGCTAATGTGTACATGCTAATGTGCGCCATAAATGATGCACCCGTGTTAAGTGTTACCAAACTGGAAAATAATTTTAACTCGATTTTCTTAAAACTCTAACTGTTCTGGCTACAATTTGTGCAGAGTTAAATGTGAAACTAGACTAAATTGTGAGATTAGATGAAAATACAGAACCATTATATGTGTCATGGTTGACAGTATGAAGAGTGTGGTGATGTGGGGAGAGCAACAACACACTTGCCCTTACAGTCTGGTATTTTCATGTGAAGAGTTCATATTTATAGATTGATGAATGATTTTTTTTCTTAAAAACTGAACTATAATTCATAATAAGCAAATCAGTCTGAGCATCAGACGACTAGTGTTAAATATCATTCATTTTAAAGTGCGCAATCACCATACAACGCGCTAATTTACCTTTCCTGTGTCCAAACGTGATTATCTCATCATTAGGATCCATAGTTAACCATATTAAGCATTTTCCTTGAAAGATCCATGGACTAAGTTGCTACTTTGATTGCTTACTTTGCATAAAACCTGATGGTTTGTCGCCACCAAGTGAAAAGTCTCCGCCAACATTTGCACCCGACTGCTGCTTTTGGCGCACACGTGTGCGCGCTGCGGGAATCAAACCGAACCCGTCTGATTGTGATGAACGTGTAACACGTTTAAGCCGAGGTCCACGCGCTGTCATTATCAGGCGTATAAATTTCGAGAATACCGAAACATGGCGCATCGTGCGTGCGTGGGGGCAACCCCGTCTCAGCCTCCATCTGATGGCAGCATCAGGCAGTCCCGTGAAACATTTGCGTGGGAGTTCCCTTCACCGCCATGTCGGGATAGTGCACGTCTCTCTCTCTCTCCCTCTCTCTCTCTCACTCCCTCTCTCTCCGCGCATCCTCCCCCACATTAACAGCTTAGGACAGCAGAAGCAGCTCCTACAGCATCCAGCACCCAGCATCCATCCCTGCCTGGGGAGCAGCAGTCCTACCCGGCGCAGCACCGACGCACGGAGGGGGCGCATCATCTAAGTGATGCCACAGCATCAGCCGCATTTCGACAACAAATACTGAGAGTACATCCTAAAGGAGAGGGAGGACGAGGAAACAGAAGATAAAATAAAATAATTAAAAAAAAAAAAAGCTTCAGCCTCGAAGACAGCAACTGCCCATGAAGATGTCTAACGCTGACATCGTCTTAAACGCCACGGATCGGGTGGTGAAATGTAAGTTAGCCTATATTTTCTGCGTGCTTATGGCTGTATTACATAACACCCCCGGTGTTTAGCTCTCTGCGGATCGGCAGGACGCGGACTTTATGAACGTGTCGCGCATTAATGGTGCATATGCGGCCATCAAGTTGTGTTCGTGGTGGTGTTGGTGTTGGTAGTGGGCAAGTGAAGCTTTGATGTTGATAAACAATCCGGGTTCCTCTGCTGCACAGCCCCCGCGGAGAGCGAGCAGAGCACACGGGCAGCACCAGGAAATATGAAGTGTAATACATTTTTAATTGTGCCCGCTGATTTATGTTTAATCGTATCTGTCATGATTTGACTGTACGCTGGCTTTCGCTCACGACGGGAGGAGAGGGGGAGTGAGGGGGGAGAAGGAGGAGGAGGAGGAAGGAGGAAAAAACAGCTGAATTGCCGAGCTTGTGGTAGAAGCTGGAGCAGTGATGCAGCAGGATTTCACGGGCTTAGACGGGGGCCAGCAAAAGGAGGGAGAGGGCATGAAATGGACATTTATTGGGGGGTTTATTTTACCGGTCAGGGTTTAATTTGATTAGAAAAAAAAAGGGTGGTGGTGTGTGGGGGGATTCCAAAAGCTGAATCAGTAGATGGATCAATGGAGGATGATAAAGTGCCCACAGTTGTCATAACTCACTTAGCCCTGCTCATTTTTCCCCCTCTCTCTTCTTTACAGTGGAGCAGCCAACAGTCAGCACTCTGCCTGAATATATATATATATATATATATATATATATATATATATATATATATATATATATATATATATATATATATATATATATATATATATATATATACATATATATATATATATCCACATTCCGTATATTATCATAATGTCCGAGCAGCTCAGTCAGCATTAACAACTTTGTCCTTTAGCCTCCGGAGTTTTAGAAACACCGTAATCTGCACTGTGAGATGCACTTACATGACAGTGACTGCAGGCGCACAAATGTACTGCGTGCACTAGCAGTTACAAACGAGCCTTAAATTGTCATTGATTACAGAACGTGAACTGTGTCACGTGAAGAAAATTTAAAAAGGAAAAAGACAGACTCTTCCTGAGCTGCCTGAACAATATTGTTTTCTAGCTTTATTTTAAGTGGAGTTTTATCTAACAGGCCATCTGAATAGCTTCCGTCTCATGCTGCGGACACTTTCGTTTCATTATACTTTTACTGTACTTTCACCTTTTTCACAGGATATTCGGTTTCAAACAGAATTCTGTTTCCGTGCTGTCCATCATAAAAGGGAGAAGTTGGATTTGATTTGCCGTGCTGTTTTCTGCACATTTGAACACGAATTTAAAGCAGTGACAAAACCATTGTGGTTATTTCCTGGCGCGGCTTCACTGACACCCAGGAATTCAAAAATATGTCAAACAGAAGGTTTATATCAGCGAACGTAACGCAGCCAAGAATTCTGACTCAGTTTTCTGCTTTTGTAACATGGTCATGTAACACTTTAGGATTTAGGACTTGATAAGTATTGTGTATTTTCTTTCATTTTCAGGCTGTGTGCCCTGGATACTTGTTAAATAGCCTCACCTGTGATTTCTAATACAGATTAATTTGGCTGATCATAGAGAAAGAATTATAATTTTTCAAAATCCTTTTTTTTTTCCATGCTCTGAATTGTCAAGGTGCTATAAAGGTTTGTTATTGCTTGGCCGACACTGGATGTTTCTTTTGTCACTTTTATCTGCTCTCCTATTCTTGCATACCACTTTGAAAAAGAAGTAAAAGCCATTTTTACAATCCCCAAAAGACTGAAAACTGGGGGGAAAAATACAAAGAAGAAACTGAATCTTGCATCCATCAGGTGATCAAAGGAAGCTATTGAGGTAGTGGCAATTTTGAGCCAGAAGACTGACATTTCCTGCTGTTTTTGTGTGCGCTGCTTGTAGTGAACTACCGAGCACTGACACTACAAGCTACTCGAAGCTATTTTTATCCCTGCTGTGTACATAGCTTCAACTTAAACCACAGCCAGTTTCTCGCTGGTTCTCTTTTAGTCTTACATGTCTTAATCTGACAGAGCATATTTAAAGTGGTACAGTAACAGTAACTGCTGGGCTGTGCAGTTTGTTTGCTACAGTACCGTCACCACAGGCTGTTTAGTGCAGGTGCACTCTTATATTTCACCCCGAGGTTTAATATGTCAGTGTAAAACTGTGTCACATTCATGTCAGCCTTTGGTAACACCATCCAAATATTTGTATTGGCATTAGTAATTTATTAATGGCCATGATGCAGCAGTAGTTAGGTTGAGAGAACAGACCTGCTCTGATAGCATCTAAATAAAAACATCAGTCAGGTGGTACATACAGTAAGACACTGAATATCATACAAAGCAAGCTATAGCAGAGAATATGGGTAATAAACCAGAATACTTATGTCATTGTTTTATTTTATTTTATTGATCTTTTAATTGCACTGTTTACTTTTGTGGAACCATCCTGCACTTCACAAGACAAACTATGGTTAACAAACACATAAACCCACCATATACTTATTAATTGAACAGTGCAGAGAGGCAGCTCTTCTTAGCAGAATGCCTTTTAACCCCATACAGACGCTTAAGATTTGACCACTGTGTGAGCATTTGCATCACTGTATCTACGTGAACCCCCAATGCAAATCCCAGTTTTCTGCGGAGCACAGCTACTGGCTGTACTCCAACAGTTAGCTGCTGCTGCTGCTGTTGCCCGGCAACGTACAGTATTTCATAGTTCAACTCTGCTCGGGTGCTGAGCAGAAGTCAGCTTTTCATCTCTCCACCATACATCTATATCAGGAGACCGCTCACATGTCTGTGTCAACATATGTGTGTTTCTTTAAAATGTGCCGTTGAGGATTATCTCGAAATAATCTCTGTTGGGTTTTTCTGATAGTCGGCTAAAAAAAAACACAAAAAACAAACAAAAAAAGAAACAAAACAGAAAAAAACAAAGCGTAATGTTCCTTTTAAAGTATCCACATGAGGCTCGTTTCAGCTCATTTTACAGTCAAATTGCTCTGCTAGTTTGAAGTTTAAAATGAAATAAGAACAGTTCCTGAGTGATCTGGGCTCCTGCACCACATTTACCTTTTTACGGTTATGTAAGGTACATGATAGCACCTACGCCAATGTATTTCAACACAGGTCATGTTTTCAATCTTTTCCATCTGTCAGATATGCTACGCTGACTTATGGTAATTATCAGCTTTAAATCAAAATGACATATTTTCATCTGGCCTGCCTGTAGCGATGTCTGGCTGTTCTTGTTTATAAGGCAGTGGATGTAACTCAACTGGTGATTCTCAAAGCACTTACAACCATCAACTGGTCCTCTGCATGGGCAGTGGATGGGACAACAGTAGATAGGCATTCCTATTCACCCAAGTGTAGTCTGTGAAAACTGCAGACCAAGACTTCAGAATATCGTTGCAACTTATTACACAGTCGACCCATGCACTGACTTGTAGCACATCAGGCTGTTAATTTTTAAATATTGCCACGAGCGCAAGCCCCTCATCATGGGTAGATGTTTGGTTTGGCAGTGATGCAGTGCACCTCAGTATAAAAGTAAATAGTTGGTATTTAAAATTGTTCACGCTGAGGTTTGTGGATTTTTCTTTTTTTAAGTAACTGGGACATTATTTTTTGGAAGGACACATTGTTGCTGAGTTTTTCACCACAAGACAAGTGCTACTTAGTTCCAGTACATTCAGGAGATGCAGACATTTCGACAGCCTGTGGATAAACAGGTAGGGTGTTTAAAGGTACTTTGCGAGCACTGTCCACATACCCCACAGGCTCACTTCACTTCCTCTCCGTGCTGACTGTGCTGAGTTTGTACTTGCTGGTAAAGCGTCAAAGTACATATTGCCATCACAGATACACGCTGCACACTGTGAAAAATTGGAGTCCCATTAAAAACACTCGCTGGGGCTTGCCTCATTATACCACGAGCGGCGACTTTGAGATTCCTCTAGTCAAGCATTCATTATTGAAGAGCATGTTGATCATGTTCAGTTTAAGCCTGAGATTTGAGACTCTTCCTTTGTCTTTTTTTCATTTGGCACTGCTGAGTGGCTCTGTTTGCTATGCTCTGCACAAATCTGGCAGGCTTACCTTTACTAGTACGTGTACTACGGCTGAATGCTTATGTTGTGCGCACCTGTTTGCGTGTGTGTTTGTGTCTAGCTTTTCAAATGAATTCTGCCACTGGACCTCATGTGATTTTTGTTAAGCTAGATGAGGCGTAGATTAACGTAAATACACAGGTCCTGATAGCTTGCAGTTAGAGTACACAGAGCTCGGCACCAGATCTAATAAATAACCTTCGCTGCCACTGAAGTAATGATCTGTGGTTGGATTTCACAGTTTCACAGGCTGTCTGTTGGTAGGTGACTGATGCATTTTAATGGGCAAAGGCTTTAGCGATCCAGGGAGAGTGTTGGATGAGTAGATGGCTTAGATATTTTATCTGGCACTCAGAAAATACAAGTAACCACATAAAGGATAGTTTGTCAGTATGCTAAGATAGATAGATAGAGAAGTCCTTGCATTTTCATGGGAGATTCTTTCAGTTTTAAGGAAAACTGTGCTCTTAAGAATGGTCTTCATGCCAAAGTGCACACACCATCAACAAAGATGAAATGAAGCAGCTGTGCAGTATTGCTTGCAGGCAAAACATGGTCGGGGTTTTCTCTTTTATGATTGCTGCATGAGTTCCTTGATAAAATGTTGTCAGTATCATTCCCAAGTGCTGTTTACTATAATAATGCAGCACAGTGGCAACAAAACAGTCGGGAATTGTGTCGATTTCTTTAAGAGTCGCCATAGTGACCGTGATGTCCCTGTGCTTAAATGTCGCTGCGTTCCTGTGCTCTGTCCTCAGCTGTCCCCTTCCCCTTGAGCCACCGCCTTACGATGAAGGAAGTATTTGACTGTGAAGGGAAACCTCGCGTGGATCTCCTGAAGGCCCATCTCACCAAGGAAGGTCGTGTGGAGGAGGCCGTGGCGCTCCGAATCATCAATGAGGGAGCAGCTATCCTGCGTCAGGAGAAAACTATATTAGACATCGAGGCACCGGTCACAGGTATGAAACCTTTCACAGACACTTACCTGAGACTTAAAGTCAAACTGCAGCATGGCGAGCCTGGAACTTGAAACGACTGAGTGTTCAGATTAAAGATGTAGATCTGTTTGGATGCAGATCAGGAAAAGAAACAGGTGTTTTTAATGTTGGCTCATTTCTGCTGAGTGTTGCAGTAAACCATGACAATGAGGCAGCCTGCGCAATAGCCAGGAGCAAGCTCACTTGACTAGAGCACAGTCATTGCTAATTTAGTTTACTTTAGTTTGATGCCAAGCTAAAATGTTTGCTCAGATATAATATGACATGGGGCTGGCATTTGAGCGTGCATATGAAATATTCTAGTTTTAATATCCTTTATATTAGGAAGTTAGAGGATCTGCTCTGTCTTGATTTTATTGGACAGCTGATATTCGAGAAGAACCGGAATCAAGTGTTAGATAAATAGAATTGAATATGTCTTTTTAACTTTCATCATCACAGTTCATCCATCATTTAGTGATTGACAAAAGTTTTACATTTTTAATTAATTCAGAAAATATTTAAAGAAAGCAGTCAGAAGTAATAAAGCAAAACCAGGCGATATAATGTCTTGTTGTTTTATTTTTTCCATTTCTCAGGCTATTTTTGATCTGGACTATATTTGCCAGGGAAACTGTTCAAATAAAGCGTATAAAAATGAGTCCTGTTTAAGTTAAAACTGTCTTGACTCTGTATAGTAGTATCATATTATTATGTATTACAAAAAACTTTAAGCTTTTTTAATTAAAAGTTGTATACAAGTAACTGTCAGTGAGACAAAAATGCAGCTCCTAACTTTAATTTCCTAAACATCAGCAGCTCTGTGACAGTAAACTTGAGCTAGCTTAACCAAGTACGTTTACCATGTTACATGCTAACATTTGCTAGTTAGCATAAAAGACAGCTGATGCTATTACCCTTATTTGTCAGGTAAGTTAAGACATTTTAATAAATTGTAAGGGGGATCGTAGATCAAATTTCTGCTCCTTTATGATCAGTATTTTTTAAAGAGAACAGAGAGCACAAGTGATTTTTAAAAATAGATAAAGGAGAATTCGTGTGAATACAGCAGGAAGCTGTCACTACCAGGCAGAATCATCATTATCTTGTTAAATAAGTTCATGTAAAGTAGTTCAGCGGTATCTCAGAAGCACTGTGTCTCTGCGCAAATTTCTGGTCTGTTAGGAAGATGTTAATCCCATAATGTTTCCTTCTTTGTCTACATTCTGCCACAATCGTGTTGGAAAACACTAGTTTGAAATATATAAAAATATATAAGTCAAAGCTTTAAACCTATATTTACTTTAGATGTAAGTAGAGAGTATAAAAGTTAAAACAAATGCTGAGTTTCTAAAAGCCTGAAGTATCTCTCATGTATAAACAGATAAAATCTTTTTTCTGCTGAACACCCTGCAGTGTGTCCTAGTTATGCTCTAAAATATTAACATGCCTCAGCCCGACACAAAAGTATACTGTGTACTCAACCGTGGCTTCCCATCAAGAAAATTTAATTAAGAGACTTAGTTTTATTTCTTTTGCATCATCTATTTAGCCAATTTTATCTTACTAAAGTTGTGAATATAAATGCATTTCAAATTAAAACTCAATATTGTTTCTTGTACTAGTGAAATGTCAGACTCTGTTGTAGCCGGTTGTGTTTCAGCTAAATTTAACATGATTCTGTCGCCAATATGATAAAGGGGTTATTTGGGGCTCTCACTGGTCTACTGCTTACCACACATACCGTATAATTACAACACCCACCTCTTCAGCTTTCAACCTTTGTTGCAAGTAATTTCTCTAACTTTCCCTATTTTCCATCTGTCGCTTTCTTACTTCTTAGTTTAAAAAAACAAACACTGTTTTTCGAAAAAGCCATTTATAGGGTTAACAGAAAATGGTCCAAAGAAGAGAAAGAGTTGTCTGAGTGAAAATGCATTGTTGATGCTAGAGGTCAAAGGAGAATGGCCGTACTGCTTTGAGTTGATAGGAAGCATAGTCCAACCTATATAGGATTTTTAACACTGACTCACATGTTTGGTTATTTAAAAAAATCTAATATATTGGTCATTCTTTTTTTTTTTCCCAGGCATACAAGACACAAACACATTTCCCTAACATTTGTTATGTACGGTCATTTGTTAGTTCGTACTGAGCTAATGTGACAGTGCAGTTTCAAGAGAATCTTGTCACAGAGTACTCGTTTAGGCGCTGGCTGATTCGGCTCACATCAGCTGGTTGTTGTGTTTGTGGCGTTCAAAGCTCTGGAAGCATAGCATGAACGTTCACAGCATTGTTAAAAGGTGTTTCTCTCATCTTTTTCTTCCTTTTTAAATTTCTCCTTTACCAACCTTTATAAATACAGAGACAGATATGTTGACAAATAGCTCAATTTGCCCAGAATAGCAGAAATATTGGGGTCTAATAGGAAGCTAACTCAAAAAACCACTCATGACAACCAAGATTTGCAGAATCAGGTGAGCTACAGCATCAGAAAACCACTCCTGTCAGCTAAGAACAGGAAACTGAGGCTAACATTCACACTGGCACACAAAAATTGGACAGAGAAGACTGAAAAGACTGGCTGGATTGATGAGTCTCAGTTTTCTATATTCAGATGGTAGGGCATGCATACGTCCTACCTTCTGTCAGACTCATCTAATAGTCTAAGTGATTACTTTGGGCCCCTTAGTAACAGCTGAACATCGTTTAAACATAGCAACTTAGCTGAGTATTGATGCTGAACGTGTTCATGTCCATTTGTGAGCACGGTGTACCCATCCTCTGGCTGCTCCCAGCAGGATAACTCAACATGTCACAAAGCTCATATCGCCTAAAACTGGTTTCTTGAAAATGACAGGAAGTTCACTGTACTCAAATGGCCTCCACAGTCACATGATCTCAGCCCAATAGCACCTTTGGGATGTGGTGGAACAGGAGATTGACATTATGGACGTGCAGCTGACAAATCTGCAGCAACTGTGTGATGTTATCGTGTCGATATGGACCAAAATCTCCTAGGAATGTGTCCAGCACCTTGTTGAATCGATATCTATGGTATAATTGAGGCAGTTCTGAAGGCAAAACAGGGCCCAACCTGGTACTAGCAGGGCAGGGTGTACCTAATAAAGTGGTTGGTGAGTGTATATTGAACATAAATGTGAATGCACATGTAATTATGCATTTACCTAGCTTCCTATCAGCTTAATGTCATCAAAGATGACAAATGCACTTCAGGAGAAGGCCTCAGCTCGACCTGCATCAGCAAAATGGAGGCTTTATGTACTAAGTATGAAATATGTATGACAAACTAAGTATTATGTCTGCACATTTGTTTATATCTGTGTGAGCGCGAGCAGTGTTTGAATGTCTCTGCAGCCGATTATGCATGTGAATCCTTCCTTGCACGCATGTTTTACGGGTGTTTGTGCATGAGCTTGCATGTATGTGCGCATGTGTGCTTTTGATTGCTTTAGTCACACAAGAAGTCTCCCACTCACATTGCTCTAAGCTTTGAGTGGGCGAAGGCCACTGTGGAGCTGATAGGGGAGACGGAAAAGCGAGAGGAGATGGAGGGTGAGTAGGAGAGAAGGAGACAGAGAAAGATGATAATGAAAAATTGAAGGCAGCGAGGAAATGAGATGTAGGTTTGCACTCCAGTGCCACAGTGTTCACTACGAAAAAGTGTATATCTCCCCGGGGGCTCGAGATTTTTCTAACTCTGGGAGGCGTGAGCGTCTCATTTCTCAGAAGCAGAGGACAGAAGCCTTTCAGCTAGAGACCTTAGAAATATCTCAATACAGCGACACCTAAAGAGGGGAGAATTTCTAACATGGCATCCATCAGATCCAGATGCACACGCAAGAATATTATTCTCATAACATGCCGCTCTGCTGACAGGCCGTGCTTTCTCTATATGTGAGCACTAAAGAGTTAAAAGAATGAAGAACACTTCCAGTGACAATGTGAATAATTAAGTGCTTCGAGTTCTCCATGGAAGGAGAGAAGAAAAGTGCACATAGTAGATGGAGTAATCCAGAGAGCTGATAAAGAAATGTGTAAATGCCCATTTGGTGAAACCATATTTTTCACCTTGCACAGAATACGCTCAGATCTTTATGCTTATGGCATAAGTAGTTATTTTTATTTATGCCTTTGTTTATACTTACATTACATCCATATTTCACTGTACGCAATACTGCATTATTAACAAGAGCCCGTTCTACGGCTACATTCTTAACTGTTGCAAAAGGTATTACACAACACAACGAACGCGAGACATTTTTATCAGATGCAAATAATCAATAGAGTTGCGATACAAACAGCAGCATCTCCATGCAGCTGCACAGCCTGGCTGTCTATTTATGCAGCTAACCTGCACGCAGAAAATGAAGACACACACCTCTGGTACAAAGTGTACTATTCTGTAACGCCATGAGCTCCTGTCACAGTGGTCTCTGCTGTCTGTCTCTCATCTTCTGTTCTTCAAACCTTCGAAAACAATAAATATCAAGCCTGGAAATGCAGGCGATACATATAGAAACTCACACTTCATCACTGTCGTGTGAAAAGACAACAGTGATGAAGTCAGAAGTATCGGTCGAATCTTGAATGTTTTGTTTCGTGACAGCACTGCAATGGCTGCAAATGGTTTTACAGGCTACAGTAGGTATGACCGAAATGATAATGTACTGCATTTTTTTTATCCTAGCAGATGGGAAAAAGATGCGTGCACATGTTGGCAAAGAAGAGAAAAGGATTTTCAGTGGGGTTTTTTTTTTTTTTCGGTTTCATAACATCTGCCTTTTTGGGGTGTTTTTCAGTCTGTGGAGACATCCATGGGCAATTCTTTGATCTTATGAAGCTGTTTGAAGTGGGAGGATCACCAGCTACAACACGGTACCTGTTCCTTGGTGACTATGTTGACCGTGGCTACTTCAGTATTGAGGTAAATCCAAAAGAATATTATTAAGAACGCCACACAGGAATCCAAATAGGAAAAAAAAAACATCACAAGTAACATTTTCTTGTGCTTGTTTCAACAGTGTGTTTTATACCTTTGGTCGCTGAAAATCCTCTATCCAAAGACACTATTTTTACTTCGTGGAAATCATGAATGTAGACATTTGACAGAGTATTTCACCTTCAAACAAGAATGTGAGTACCTCTCAGTTCTTCTTTCTCTGTCTTACTACGGTCCTGTGTAGCCTGGAGCTAATGTTAATGCTATATCAAGGTATATAAGGGAATGGAATTCACCTCACCCCAAACTGGTCATGGCAGACGGTTTCTTCCTGTTGAAAGGGAGTTTTTCTTTCCACTATTGCCAAGTGCTCGCTCATTGTTGGAGGTTTGTCAGTATTGCTGTAAGGCTTTTACCTTACAATATAAAGCACCTTGAGGTGACTGTTGTTGTGATTAGGTGCTACATAAATAAAATTGAATTGGAATTGCCTGTGAGAAGCCGAAAATGAAGAGCTACAAATGCAACAAGTTAAACAAATTAAAACTAAAAGAACTAAAAGCATGCCTACCAGCCAAAGTTAAACCCAAATAATTACCACTTGCTAACATTTCAGTGTTCAAAAGGTGACTCATTGAACCAAATCATTACTTTTTGTGTTGTGCCAGGTAAAATCAAGTACTCTGAGCAGGTGTATGACTCGTGTATGGACGCGTTTGACTGCCTTCCCCTGGCTGCGCTCATGAACCAACAGTTTCTGTGTGTTCACGGCGGACTCTCACCTGAAATACACACCTTAGATGACATTAAAAAGGTAACAGTCCGGTCACGCCTCACCACTACCATATCGCACTCTGCTTTCTTTGTGTGTGCCTGACATCAATTTCTGAATCCGTGTGTAAAGTTGGATCGGTTCAAGGAGCCACCGGCTTTTGGGCCCATGTGTGACCTGCTGTGGTCCGACCCTCTCGAAGACTTTGGCAATGAGAAAACCCAGGAATATTTCAGCCACAACACAGTGCGGGGCTGCTCTTACTTCTACAGGTGAGCTTTTTCTTTTGCTACCTGCAGCAACTTCAGATCATGTTTCATAGTGGAGGGAACTTTATTCCTCGCTTGCTGCAATCGTTTTTTGAGATATTTTATTTTATTCTAGGTCTCAGCGAAGCAGCATAATCTTAAAACAGAGAGCGCTTCAGCTTTATGGCCTTCTTAATGACCTTATGTAAGATTTGCCAGCAGCCTGCTGGTTTGAATAATGTTTAATACAATTTAATACATGTTCATTACTTGCACCCAAGACCATTTAATACAGTTAAGGTTGAAGCTGAAAAAGCTGTAGTAAAATGGTCATAAATGCCATAGAAAAATATTTAAGTCATATAAATATGTAGGAGAATATGTAGTTGTAATTATAGTCACATCTACTTGTGTCTTAATGTGGGGACAGATATAATGATAAGTCTCTTAGCACATCCGTATTTTTGTCTGTCCTGATTGTGGCTGCACCAAATGTATCACTTTCAATCTCTTTTACATATTTTACACTCCTTAAATCTTAGTTTTGGCTTGTACAACCGCAATTCCAAATTTGTGACTCTCATCTCGAAAGTTGGGACAGGGGCAACAAAAAGGCTGGAAAAGTAAGTTTTACTAAAAAGAAAGAGGTGGAGGAAGATTTAGAGCATCTTAGTGAGGCAAAGTTTCTCAGATATAAAGATGGACAGAGGCCCAATCTATACAAAATTGTGTCTACAAATTGTGGAACAACTTTATGTCAATATTTGTCAATGTGAAATGGTGAATACTTTGGATAACTCATCTTCTACAGTACATAATATCATACAAAAGGAGAAATCTCTGTGCACAAGGCTGAAACTGGGTGTCTGTGATATTTGGGCCCTCAGGTGGCACTGTGTTAAAAACAGGAATGACCGTCATGCATGAGCTCAGCATGAGTTCACGGTACTATCCACAAATGCAGGTTAAAGCTCCATCATGCAAAGAAGGATCCATATGTGAACTTGATCCAGAAGCGCAGTCTTCACTGAGCCTACGTTCATTTAAAATTGAATGAGACAAAGTGGAAAACTGCCCTTTGGTGATTAATCAAAATGTTGAATTTTTTCATCTGGACTAAAGAGGAGAGGAACACTGTTACACTGGAAAAACAGTGTTAATGCTGAAAGGTATATACAGCAACATGCCGCCATCCAGACAATGTCTTTTTCAAGAAAGACTGTGGATATTTGAGCCACATACTGCAACTATTACAACAGCATGGCTTCATATTAGAAGAATCCAGGTGCTGATCTGGTCTGCCTGCAGTCCAGACCTTTCGCCAACTGGAAACATTTGAAGCTTCGCAAAACAAAGAATACACCAAAGAAGCTGAGGGAAGGACTGTTGAGCAACTAAAACCTTTATCAGACAAGAATGAGAATACACTCTTCCCCAAAATGCAGCAGCTCAGTTCCCAGATGTTTGCTTACTGTTAAAGAGGGGAGGGTGCTAAACAGTACTAAAAATGCCCCTGCCCCAGCTTTGTTTTTTGAGATATGCTGCTGCCATCAAATTCAAAATGACACATTTTTTTCTTAAAATGTTGCATTTCCTCTGCTTAAGCATTTGATGTTTTCTGTGTTGTATTGTGAATAAAATGTGGGTCTATGAGACTATTTTTTATACAGCATCCCAAGATTTTTGAAACTGGGGTCACAGATTGTTCTTAGAAGAACAGGATATATCTATATTGCTCTAGATTGGTTATCTGCTGCCAGCATCTCCCTATTTGGAGAAATCTCTTAACCGCTTACAGAGTCGTGATCACAGTTGAGGTTTAGCAAAATTAGATAATAAAAAATACATCCTTGGTATGTTGAACATGACTCCCGGTCTCTAATTGTACTTAAGTTTTAAAGGAAAGACTGCAGCTCACACCGTGAAGCTGTCTACAATAAATCCAGGCTGATATAAATAGGGCAAGCTTAAAAAAAGGAAAGATAGAAGCACATGTGCTTTGATCTTGAAGTAGGTGGCTATTCATCAATTGTGTGTATGTCACACTCTTTCTACTTGGAGTACAGTTAAGAGATGGAAGAAGATGGGAGGACAGGAATGACATGCATTTAAAGTTAACACCCTTAGTTATCAGTGTTGATGATCTCATTTAATCTTTCGAGGATAATGTTGGGTGAAATTTGACTGTTGCACAGAACCCATGCAAATGAGCTCTTAATAGCAAAAATAGATGTTAGGATTATAAACTATTAATAGATATCAAACATTTTGTTTTTTATACCTGAGCACAAATTAAATACGGACACAGCTAACATGAACACAGATAGATTCAGACAGATAAGCATATCCCTGACCCTTACAGTGTCTATCAGTGAAGGAGTCCCCATGTCCCGAGGTTAACGTGGTGATAAAGGGGTGGTAAATATGTCAAATAAAAGCTGGGGCAGAAAAGATGCCCTGGTAACGTATCAAGACGATAGGAAGTCAGAGGAAGAGTGAGCTCTGTCCTAATGTTGTTGTGAGATGGAAGAGAGCTGTGGAAGTAGGTGGTGGTGAGGAGAAGAGATTAGGTGGCAGTTATGGTGAGAGTTTTCTTAATGAAGGTTCAGAACAGCACAGAGCCATGCGTGGGAGCTGCAGATCTGCTCAAATCACAGAAAGTCATGAAGACTTGCTCCTCCACCAAAGAGTAAATGGCATTCTGGACAGAGTGTATAGGATAATTGTAGTTCCCATTATAACCCATCTTTAATTTAATTCCTGTGTATTTTCAGGCACCGACACTAATATCTAAGAAAGTGTCCTTTTTGTTCAGTTGTAACAGTTTTAAAGAAGTCTTATCTGCTTCTGAGGCCTAACTTAAAACCGTTCTGACAGTTTTGTGTATATTAGTGTGTTAGAGTCCAATTTGCATAGCATTTACAACATTCCCAAAGCATTTTCATTTTTATTTTTTATTTTTGTTTGAGCTTCAAGAACACTGATTTGTGTTTCGGAGATCACCTTGCTGCAGGAGCAGAGGTTTTCAGATTTTTGTATTAATGTTTCCCCGCAGGATAAAACCAACTCCAATTAAACATATGAGATCTCTTTGCAGCAATAAGATAAACTTGTTTACTGTGGTTGAATTCTCTTATAAAGCAAGTTTCAAATGTCTGAAGGTGTTGATTATATTACAAAACTGAGGTGAACTTCAATATATTATTCTTTGGAAAATGGATAGCAGTTGCAGGTGCTTGAGAATAGTGAAGATGAACAAGCAGAAGCCAATAAAGTGTTTTAACTTCTCCTTTCACTCCTGTTAAATGGTCACTGATAGCTGTTCACCAGGAGATGGGAGCTCAGTGAGGATTATTCTGTGGATGTGTGGAGGCTGCTGCTATAATAGTCATCTATCTCCCCGTGGCTTAGTTCCTGCCTTCACTCTCAAACGTACCTCTCCATCATTATGACTCTCGCTAAGCATACAGGATGCATGCTACACAGAGAACCTCATTCTGTATTATTGACAAATGACAAAAAATGTAATAGAAATCGAGCAGATTAAGAAAAGTAGTGTATCGAAGATGCAGTCGGGTATAGATGAGGACAGAATTATTAGCCCCTCTATGAAAATGTCATATTTTCTAAAAGTATTTCCCAAGTGCTGTTAAACTGAGAAAGAAATTTTATGTCGCAGCTTTTTCACATTTTTTACATTATGTTACTTACATACACAAAATTATAAAAAAAAAAAAAAAAAAAAAAAACTGCCAGGGTTCAAAATTATTATCTCTCCTGATGCTAACAGTTAATTAGATTTGATGGTCATCTGGTATGGACCTTGGTCTTCAGTTCATGCCCATTCAATGGGATTCAAATCAGGGCTTGAATCACCCCATCATTAACGTCGACTTTGGTCTTCTGAACAAAGAGCAACATTTGTTTTGGGGCATTGTCATGTTGGGAGACAAAGCGATAACCCAGAGCCAGTTTTGTTGCTGACTGATTGATGTTTTCTTTCAAAATCTTCACGTCCTCCTTTTTTCGAGATCCCTTCTACTTTGATGGGAATTTGTATTCTAGACACATTAAAGCATTCCCACAGCATAATAGACCCACCACCGTGCTTCACTGTGGAGCCGGTCTTCTTTTGACCTCTCCCTTCTTTCTCTAAACATAAGCAGTGTTTTGACCTGCTCTCTCTGAATTCCTTGATGATGTTTCTCACAAGGTATCTGTGATACCATCTCCTGCTTTGTGAGCATCGACAATTCTTTTTCTCAAGTAAAAACTGATTTCTTTTGTTTTTGGCACGATGCTTTCTCAAGTGACAGCTCAAACATTTACAAGTTTTTATACTCTGTATAAATTGGAAGATAACCCCTCAGTTTTATTTCACAAGCTTTTGAGCATCACAAAGTTAAAGCACATCATTACACAGCAGTGGTTTGTGCAGTTACTCAATAAAAAGGTCAGTTTTTTCAGGGGGGCTAATAAGATTAACCCTGGTATTTTTTTTTTCCTGAAATCATTCTGTTATTCTTTGCAAATAGAATAAATAAATGCATGCTTTCTAAAGAAAATTAATAAGAAAAAAACAAGAAAAATATCTTTCTCTGTTAAAATAGGCAGCACGGTGGCATGGTGGTTAGCACTGTTGCCGCACAGCAAGAAGGTCCTGAGTTCAATTCCACCATCAGGCTGGGATCTTTCTGTGTGAAGTTTGCGTGTTCTCCCCGTGTTTGCGTGGGTTCCCTCCGGGTACTCCAGCTTTCTCCCACCGTCCAAAGACATGTGGTTTGTGGGGATAGGTTAATTGATTAATCCAAATTGCCCATAGGTGTGAATGTCCAGGGTGTACCTCGCCTCTTGCCCTATGACAGCTGGGATAGGCTCCAGTGCCCCCTGCGACCCTGAAAAGGATATGCGGAAGCGAATGGATGGATTTAAAAAATACTTAAAAATTTAGACAAAATCTTTCAGTTTCATGGGGGATCAAATCATTTTGCACATATAATTATTAGACTTCCCCAATGTGTGTTCCATGAACGCAGTTAGCAATTATATTGTTTTTTTCCCATAGTTTGGAACAGCATGCCTGCCTTTGGCTCCTCTGTGATACAGTTATCACATACAGGGAAATTTGCTTCTTTTTTTTCTTCTGTTGTTTTTGTTGTTGTTGCAGTCGGATCCTTTTTTGTTCCTCAAGTGACCTTTGATGAATTGCAGTTCTTAGCACTTGTACATTGACTTTATTTTTCAGCCTTGGAGGAAATGCATAAGTGCAGGCTTATCTTGTTCAGTAATGTGATGTAGTAATGCTGCATATGATTTAAGGTTCTGCATTAAATCTGCTGTCTCATACAGTGTAGGCACTACATCACATCGTATGTTTGTTTACCTTGGCCTTTTATTCTTGTCAGTCTTATTATTATGATATCAAAGCACTAACTAAACATTTCTCATGCGCCAAGGTGCAATCAGAAAAGTGTGAGTCAGCTAAGCGATTATGGATATGTTTATATGATTTCATAGCTTTTATAGTGGGGGGAAATGAGATTAATGACCACCAGCCTGGCAGATGGATTTTCTAAGGTGAAAGGAAAAAAAACTCTTTCACACTCACAACACGCCACTTCCATCTCTCTCTCGGTCTCTTTCGCTCATACTCACTTGTCAGATTCCTCGCGCTCTCTCACTCACAGGCTCACCGACACATTATTGTGTGTTTTCACAAAGGCAAGAAAAAGAATGTGAGCTGCGGGCAAGCATTGTGTGGGTATTCTTTTCCCTTGCAGTAATCAATAGATAGAGCGGACAAAAGAAAAGGAAAAAAAACGTACATCAGTGCATGAGGAGTTCTTTATTTTTATCTTGTTACACGACATGGAAAGAAAACAAAACAGAAAAATGCTGTTTGCAGCTGTAACAGGCTTAATCTTCAGTATGTGTGATGCAAAACTGCAGAAATGCATTGTGGATGTGTTTTTTAATAGAATCTGTTATATAACATTTTTTGAGAACACCGTTTTGCAGATCGGTAACGGTGCAGCAATAAGGGAAAGGGTTTCAATACGTTCAAGCTAATCCTGTGGTTTGTATATTGGCCACTAAAGGAGGGTTGCCCGTGCGACCTACTTACATATGGTGGATGGCATAGTTTCGCCAGGTGCTTAGGGCACAGCAGTCTCCTTGTTGTTTCTTCCGGCACAAACCTTTGAGCGCTTAAATATTTTAAACACTTCTGAAAGTTTGATGGGTCCAAGGATGGCAGAGACTTTAGGGAAGTGCAGGAGGAGAGGATCGTTGCTGGGGAGGGTTATGTTGTAGAGATTCGGAGAAAGATGAACGCGCTGAAGCGATTATGTTTACATGTTTTGAATAATTTCAATCAAGCTTTTCAAAGCAGCTACTTTTCTGACGATTATCAGTGTAAAGTGAAGATATTTCTATTTTAGACAAAACTAGCTAACTAGTTATATATCAAAGCATAGTGGAGAGATTAACTAACAATATAGATATAACAGTACAACATGGATGTAGCCAACGTCACATTAAATGAAGTCCCATTTTAAGTCCCGGAGATGAACGTTTTCACTCTCTCTGTGTTCTGAAACTGGATGTGATGAGCGAGAGCTTGATCTTATTGGCTAATGACTTGTTGATCACAAGTTGTTAGCCAATAAACACACCCGTTCGGACATTTAGAGTAAGGAGATTTTATAAAATGGACTTCATGTTTTATTCAACAGGCCCCAAAATGAGTGACTGAGACCATAAAATCACCAGCAAAGTTTTTTCATTAAGGTCGAAATCTGTTTAGACTTCTATTGAGGTTTCATACCATGACTTTATGTGCACATTGTTTGAGATTTGTTCACCAGATTAGATGCAGTACAACCACTGGTTGCTAGGGAAACATTCCCCAATTGGTTTGCAGTAGTTCCCGGAGGTTGTTGGCTCTCAATGGGTGAAATCAGTTGCAAAGAAGGCGGTGAACCAAAAACCTCCCAGCAGATTGCCATGGTTGCCTGCATGTTTGTCTGCAAACACTTTATCTATCAGCCAAGCAGTAGTAAAACTTGAAAAAGTGCAAGGCAATCTGGAAGTGGAGAAGGATAATGTTCAAAGTAAAATTTGTGCTTCAGAGCTTGTGAATGTTTTAAAAAGCACAGCTTTTACTTTAAAGGCAAATAGTTTCCATTTAATGTTACACTTATTCAAGTTTTAATACAGCTCAGCTCGTAGTTTTACTGCTGTTTGTAGACATGCCTTATTCAATTGAGCCTACATTGTCGCCATGATTGTCATGTTCAAAATGGCCAACAAGTTAGTGGTCACATGTCTACAAAACCTCAATAGGTCAGGATGTCGTTTTCAACTACACCCCTCATCCCCTAGTAGTTGTTTAAAAGAACTGCATTTGGTGAACATTCGTGTATGAAAAGCTGAACCCACCAACATCTGGGGTCCATATATTGGAGCTGTTTTGTAATGTTAGGCCCTTCGGTATCTACAGCTGTTGTCTGTGATAGGTCAATGGAAGAACATCAGGGTAAGAGAGAGTGAATGCCAATCAATTAAACTGGAAACAGCCTAGTTTGCGATGTGTGCGAGGTGTGTAGCTGGAACTGAGGGACTAAAATATATCATTCTTGTAACTTCTTGAAAGCAGCAGCTGAAATAAAGAGATCACAAAGGACTTTAAAAAAACTTTTTAGAGAAGTGACAGATTGAGGTGATGTTGAATCGAGGACAGTAATTGTTGCATTTAAAAGGGCTAATTAAACTGTTCTCTAAAATCCCCTTTTCTTTTTTCTTTTTTCTTTTTTTTTTAAATCTACAAGACTGAGTTTGAAGAGATAATGTGATTTTTGAATGACAACCTTTCGGGTGTTACAAATCTCAGGTGATAGCTGCTAAATGTACCCTACTGTGGCTGGTAGCTGAAGGTGATCCACTTCTCATTATTTCTCCCTCCTGTGTTAGGGAGGTCTGATGCACTGCTCTATGATTCATGGCTATGAAACTCTGGCCTGAACTGTAACACTGGAAGTCGTGTGTTAGCATTGTTAGTCTCCATGGGACAAATCCTTGTCCATCTGGCTAGAAAAAAATACATAAACCAATAAGGAATACCACTATTAGCCACATTTTAATTAGTTTTTTGGAAATGAACGTGTCATAAGCAGAACTAGAGAGGTTGTGTGACAGTAAAATCAAGGACTGGATCAAGTAGGTTCCATTTGAGATTATACTCATTTAACATGGTTTTTGTTGATGTTGTTTTTATAGCTGTAGCTGAAACACATACACTAATAGGCTGAACATTATGAGCACTCCTGCCTAATATGCTATCGGTCTTTTTTGTGCTCTGGCCTGCTTTACAAGACCTCTGAGGACACCTTACCCAGCACCAAAGTGTTTGAAGCAGATGCTTTAAGTCCATTTATAGTTTTTCCCTCACTAACACTGCCTGGGAGACCCCACATTTGTTATCATTTCTGAGATGTTTGGAGTAATGGCAGAATAAAAATATCAACTCTAGTTGACAGAAACACCTCAAACACTTCCAGTTCAATAAGGTGAGATGATTATAAGGAATTGAACTTTGATATACAGAACAGTGCACACAAAGATACGGAGTGAAGCAGCCCTTTTTTGCGAAGCACTACATAGACAAACAAAGCAGCCACAGTCTCAGCTGCACGTTTCCTGTCAGGACGGGGCTGAGAGGCAGGAAGGTCTGACCGCCGCTTACTGGGTTTTATATATTTATTTTATCACACCAGGTAGATATCAGATGCTTTTTCACACACTTGCATCACCCGTGTAGAAATCTGAGAGTGACAGACCTGGTGAGTGAAACCAGATATGAATTAGTAAGTCACACCTTAAATAAAGTTATACCAAGTCACTCCCATTCTCTGTTGCTAGCACCACTCTGTTATTTTTACCTGGTGTTAAAGTTTTGTTGCCGCCTCTTAACACAGTTTTCATTGACTATCTTTCAGTTATCCAGCTGTATGTGAGTTCCTACAGAGCAATAACTTATTATCCATAATCCGAGCGCACGAAGCACAGGATGCTGGGTATGTAATCGCTACAAAAAGCACGGAAAGACACACCTATGCGCACAAACAAAAATAAATGAATGTTTACCTATTTAAGAGCAATGCTCTGCTTTTCTTCTGTCTTCACCTCCACGTAATGGCCTTGAAGCTACCGGATGTACCGTAAAAGTCAGACGACTGGATTCCCATCCCTCATTACCATCTTCTCAGCGCCAAACTACCTGGATGTTTACAATAACAAAGGTCAGAATATCCCTTCATCTGTTTCTGCCCCATTTTTCATCATCATGTGCAGTTCTGTTGGGGTTTTTTTCCCTGTGTGCGATATTGTGTTGCTTTCTTGCTGCTGTTTTTATTCAGAATGACAAATATGGGTCCGAATTATATTACGTTATGTAGAATGAACATGTTCGTTTATTAAATGTTGCAACAGAGAATAGTAAAGTATGCTGCTGGAAAGGAGAGAGATTCCTCCAGTGGAACACCTGCTACCCCGGCATTTTAGCTGAATCTAGATTGCAACTAACTGATGAAAAATAACAACAGATTTGTAGATCATCAAAAGCACATTTTGGCAAACCTTAAAAAGTGGCCCTACATCTGATTAAAAAGATTGCCAATGGGCTCCTCAGACTTACGTATTAAAATGTTTTTAACAATACAAACTGCAGTGCACGAGTTAGTGCAACTGCATGTAGCTGTGTGCAGGCATAAGAATGCATCAGGGAGGCCCCGTTTGTTTGTGTTCTCAGATCTGTGTCTTGGTTGCCATAGGCTATGATAGATGGGGAACGTGGGAGGGACTGTCGGCATTGCTGACTATCTCCATGTGGCTTTATTCCTCCTGATATAACAGTGTCAGCAGTCCCCTGCCTCTACTAGGCCATCTAGTGGCTGACTTTATTTTATTTTTCTCCCCTCTCTTTAACATCACTGAGTATAAACATGTTATGGTTCCTCTGAGGACACGTCAGAATGAATCTCAAACTGAAGCTTAATAATTCTGGAGAAGGATATTAACACAACAAAAGTATGTAAATTTATCTCCAATAGGCTTATTTAAATCAAATAATACTCAAGATTAAAACTATTCTATGACTGCTTGAGTTGTGGTAAAGATGTGTTACAGTTATTATCATTAAATGATTTTAATCACAACTGTGATATGCTGTAGTTGCTATGCATCAACGGAGATGCAGAGAAATAAAGTTACTACCCTGTCCAGCAGAGCTGCTCCGACTCCATTGTTTACAGTATTGTCAGGGCTGTGAGCAACACATGTAGCAGAGTGTATCACAGCTGAACAGACAGAGGCAGAGTGCCAAGCAGTGTCTTAACTCTAACTCGCTTGTATGTAGCTGGAAAGTTAACAAATGATTACCTCACTCAGTAGAGTTTTAATATACCATATGTTAAATATTGGCCTTCTACTCGCTACATCATGCTTTCACTGGGCAGCAGTGGCACTACTGAATCTGAAATCTGGATAAGCTTGCTATTCTAATTTAGAAATCCTTATCCTCACATACAAGATGATAAATAATCAGGCCCTTTCATACCTTAAAGACCCCGTAGCACTACCCTATCCTAATAGAGCACTTTCCCCCTTTGCCTTCTGGCTTACTTGTGATACTAGGATAGTTAAAAGTAGAATGAGAGGCAAAGCCTTTAACTTCTAGTCTCCTCTTCAGTGGAACCAGCTCCCCGTTTGGATTCAGGATGACATATGCACTCTCTAATTTTCCGATTAGGCTTAAAACTTTCCTTTTAGATCAAGCTTACAGTTAGGGTGGACCAGGTGACCCTGAACCGTCCCTTAGTAATGCTGCTGTAGGTTCAGACTGCTGCAGGACTTCCTATGATACACTAAGCATTTCATACCTACTCACCTCTTCTCACATTTATATACCACTGCAGCATGCCATTAAATCACTGCGTGCTCACAGAGGTTCATCTGATTTTTGGGGTTTTCTCTCTACCTTGCACTCCTTGAGCACCTTGAGGCGACCATTTATGTGATTTGATGCTATATAAATAAACTTCAATGGAATTTTATCAAATTATTCGTCAGACATTTTAATGAACTCTAATCTCTTTTATATGAATACTTCATATCTGCTCTATGGATCTATGTAAAAGGAATTTTATGTTGCCTTCACCAGGTCTATAACTACATATTAATGCCATAAAATGTTATGAGACTTTATGGAAAGTTTTCCTCTTCTGTGTCTCACCTGCCCCAACAGCTGCCGTACTGAAATATGAAAATAATGTCATGAACATCCGACAGTTCAACTGCTCACCCCATCCCTACTGGCTGCCCAACTTCATGGATGTCTTCACCTGGTCTCTGCCGTTCGTTGGAGAAAAAGGTATTTGTATTTGTCTGGGTTTATTTGGTTTATTTGGAACAACTTGGTCGGTTTTCTCCACGGCTCGTTGCTCAGTGACTTTACCTTTGTTGCACTCTCTATTTTTTATCCTAGTCACAGAAATGCTGGTGAATGTGCTGAGCATTTGCTCTGATGATGAACTCATGAATGATGAAGATGAGATTTTTGATGGTAAGATGTTTTGTAAATAAACATGCCATTTTTCATTTTTTAGTATTTATTATTGTTCATTTAAACTTTTCATACACTAAACTACAGATCTGTGAAATATTGAAGGAAAGGCTAACATATTGTATCTCATTATGGTAATATTAACATTGATTGATGAACACAGTAATCACAGGTTTGTGGACAAAAACAACCACACAGAGACGCTTTAGAGGAGGTAGTGTATGTCTGATTTCAAACATACTTGCTTGTCCTCACGTGGTTTGTATTGAGCTAATGCAGTTCGCTTGGAGTTTCCTCTGTGTGAAAAGAAACAAAAACGCAGGTTAAAGGCTACAAGTTTACAAACTCTTCGACTGATTTAAACCACAGTAAACGAATTCCTGGTGTGAAAATGCCCTAACACGTCAATCTTGAATCTCCAGAAAAGGGTTCAAGATGTGGAGACTGTTAAGGCCATTGCAGTTTTACACTATTTTTAAACTTGTCAATACGATGAAGGTGATGACTCTGAGCAGCTGCGTATTGATTTACAGCAACCCTTCTCTAGAAGGCGACAAGTGGACCCAAACCATGCCAGCAAAATGCACCTTCACAGCATAATAAACCCCCTCGTTGTAGGGGTCGAGGATTGAGGCCTTTCTTTGATTTGTCGCCCTTTTGTAAATCTCCCAGTGAAATGTGGACAGTGGCGGTCAATGCTGGCCTTTAGTGACATTTTATGCAGCCCACGACTCTAGAAAGAAATGAATTTACTGGACATTTCATTCCTTTACAGCTCATCATCAAAAGCTATTAGCCAGCAAAAAAAACCCATCACATGTACTCAAATGGTTCGAGCATATTTATATGAACGCTCGCTAAAAAATGTGCATTTTTTTCTGTTTTGAAAACTTGAAAGAGCTCGCTGTAAAGCATGACAGTGACCTAGAACCCATTATAATATCACACATTATTATCAGTTCACAGATAATTAACAGAACATTCTTTGTGTCTAAAGGCTTCAAACAAGTTTTTCATGCACCGTAAAGCTTTATGAGACCAAAGCCTTTAATGACATGTTCCTTTGCAGCCAACGCAGCTGCACAACGCAAGGAGGTGATCAGAAACAAGATCCGCGCTATCGGGAAGATGGCCAAAATGTTCTCTGTTCTCAGGTACATTATTTACACGTGTATGGAGGTATGATTTCCCCCCCAAAAAATTTTCAATATAGAGTGCACTCTGTATGTATATCTACTGTTATGAGAGTGGGGGCATCCAGTAAAATCGTTCAGCTGCATTTTCTAATCTGTTTGCTGGCCTCTGTCTGTCCTGCAGAGAGGAGAGTGAAAATGTGTTGACGCTTAAGGGCCTGACGCCCACTGGCATGCTGCCAAGCGGGGTTCTTTCTGGAGGCAGACAGACACTGCAGAGTGGTGAGTACGAGGCCGGGCCTAAGCCTGTTCGCCATCATTCTCTTCATGACCGACATCAGTCCCCTCCATGACTCTTATCTCTCAAACTGTCTCTCTTCTGTCTTTTTTACTTCTCTACCTTAAATTAAGTTAGCTTTGTTTTAGCCTCTGACTGATGTTCTTAACAGAAGAGCCTAAGTTAACGTAAAGGTCCAGTCTTCCAGTTTTTTTAATAGTTTCACATGATGACAGTCATACAAATACGCAAGACAACTGCATCAGTGCTCAGAACAAGTTGTCTTGAATTCAAAGTTCAGACCTAACATTTAAGCTGCTGTGCTTTTTTGAGACTTATTTATAGGTGGCAGTAAAACTAATTCACAGCAGCACACCACTTTTATTTTATTTATGTATTTATTTTGTTCAGAACTGATGTGATGCAAATAAAGTTTATAGACAGGGGTGCAGATAAGTGCAGGTGCACATGCGCTGTCAAAATAAAAGACGCGCACCAGATAAGAAGTTGCAGCGCGCGTTTGCCTACATATAAAAGGCACTGTTTTTGTCCGCTAGAGTGGGATTTTCACAGCATATTCTGCTCCATATCTCTGTGCGTTCATCATTTGTTTGAAGCCAGCTCACCTCCTGCAACCACTTTTCCGAGAATACGCCTTCTTTTGCGGTTCAGACTCCTTCTGACATTTCTTTGGAGGTGGGGGAACACCAAAGTAATTGCTTAAAGGAGCTTGCTTCTTCGACATCTTTAAGAGTTCTAAACAAATGTCTGTCCTCCTCCAGAAAATCTTATGTACTCAAACACTGGTGCACCCCTGTTTATAGACATTGCTTATTTCCAAAACAATGTCCCTCTTTGGGCTTTTATGCCCATGAAGCACTGTAAAGATTTACAGCGTGCAATTAAATTAAATGGCAATACAGTACTAGAAAAATATAGTGTAAGACAGATAAATAATTTAAATATATGGATACGTAAATTCCAAAAATATAAATAATTATGAAATTATAGTATAATTAGTCCTAGAAATGCAATTACTTTCCTTCCTTTAAATGTAGCCTATTTATGCAAGATAATTCATAATTTTATTGGGGGGGTCATAACCCCCCTAACCCCCCTGGAAATTACACCCCTGGTAGAAATACACTTTGGGGCCAGACTGTTTATACATTTAACAATTAATTTAAGAAAACAGACATGAAACTCTCAAAACTAGGTATTATCATTTTTTAGAAATATGACAATGATGCCACCTAACAGGCTTTTTATCCATTATTTTGAAAGTTTGGTTTTATAAAGGTGATGTTTGAGCTCAGATTGTCATATGGCACAGCCAAGCTGTTACAGCAAAGGTATTAGTTCCAGAAACAAAACAACATGCAAATCTATGTGAAGCCTAATGTCTCACTTTTTGAAGTCACTCCTAAACTAACTACTGGCACAGTCTTTGAATTTTTTTTATTTCACAGTGTACGATTACAAATGACCCTACTGGTCTTTTTTTTCTGTATAAGATGAAAAAGATTTAAACTTTAAAATTCAGTTTTTTAAATCAGGAAAAACAAAGGAATTGAATATAGTGCTAAGCAACTACAAGTTATTTCTGTCATTGTATCTAATATATGTATATATATATGTATGTATATATATATATATATTTTTTTTTTTTCTCAGCCTACTACTTCTGCCATCTTATTGTTCCTCACAGTTTCTTTCTTCATGCCTCTGTCTTAATTATTTTTCATACAATTTTTCTAACCCCAGATTGACAGTATTTCTCTCAGTACTAATGCATGGCGCTCCTCTGAGTTTGGCTGCATTGCCAATATCTCATCCGGCCTAACACGAGCTGCCTTTTTCGCTGGGGCTGCATTTTACATTTGCATGGCTTAATCAGGAGTAACCCGATCCCCTCCTCCCCCCTCAGCCACCATTGAAGCCATTGAAGCCACCGAGACGCATGATGAGGACGGAGAAGGTAAACCCCCACCCATCTCCCACCCCTCTCAGTATATCATCAGGTTCTCCTGGAGTAGGAGCCACCTGCCACTAACACGTTCATGTGCACAACAGCCCACAAAATAATTCCTCCACTCTTATAACTCTTTAATATGGTATGGCTGGCACTTTACTTTGCAGAGATTAGATTAAACAGAAAAACCAACTAGATGATTGGATTTAAACTTTTAGAAGAGATGGAACTTTATAAAGGACCGTGAGCTGGATTTTAACACAGTTGTGTGTAATGTAGACTCTTTTATCACAGGGAAATATTGGCAGTGTTTGCTGGGTGGGGGGCTGGTGTGGTATCATGTTCTTGTAACTCTTGAGTCAGTGCGCTAAGGTTGGAGGGAACTGTTTCACACCTAATGCAGTATTCCTGTGGACAGATAAAAAGACGTTGATCCATGAGAAGTTTATATCTAGAGGTTCAGCATCCACAGTGGCTGCAGCATACATTTGCATTTAGTAATTAGAAAGTGGGCAAGAAAGGGAAAAACACTACTTAAAAGAAAGGAATTGCTTTTTAAGGTATATAAGGGATATATAGTCATGATAAATTAAAACACTGCAAAGTCAAGTGCTGCTAAGAGATGCATGACTAAAGCCCATTATTTTGGGTTTGGCTTGTAAATGGCCTCCATCTGGTACTAAAAAGTGTTGCATGCAGAAAAACAAGAAACGGACCAGCGCATCAACATGAAATATGCATCCCTGTGTCTGAGTTCCTGAGGTAATCTTAACTCATGAACGAAGAGTAAGAGATTTACAGCTTTGTTTATTCGACACATTATTTGTGCACTTTCAACAAAACTAAAGTAGCAGGATGACTGCCAAGGGACATTGTAGCAAGTGTTTAGAAATGGTGTTCGTTTTATTGAGAAAAAAGGGCAAGATTACAAACCATTGACTGATGTCACTTTCTCTACCATGCAGTTTATGACTGGATTATTAAAAAAAGAGGTATACCACAGCTTGAAGTAACAAACATGCAGACTTGTAGACTTTGTAGACATTTTTTTAATCCTCTAGGTCTGTAGGCCTTGAGACTGGGTGGAAACTGCCTGACAACTACCAGTGAGTGTTTGCTGGTGGTTGCCTAAAGACCAGTAGGTGACTCAACGGTAACCACTGCTTGCTAGTGAAAAATGTCTATTCCCTGAATGGCTGAAAAGTAGTTGCAGGAAGCTACTTGCTGTCGCTAGGTGACATTGGTTGCCAAAGTGTATACAGTGCTGCATAGAAAACCTTCTTTGTATTTTACTGATTTTGCCGCGAGCTGACTGCTGCGGTTACATGTACTTTGCATGGAAGATGCTAACTTGTCTGCAAAGACTCACTTACTGCTGTAATGCAAAGAGGAAACGTAGGCCGTTTGCCTTCAAAGTGAAAATTGTACTTTTGGAAAAATGTTGGGCTCAGCAGCAAGGCACACTTTTAAGGCAAACACTTTCTGGTTTGCATCACACTTTTTCTTTTCACTACTGCTTGGTGGTTAGTTAGCAAGTGTTTGCATGCAAGTGGCCACCTTCCATACAAACTACACACAACCCTGGCAATCTGATAGCAACCAAAGTAATTGCGAGATGGTTTTTGGTGCAGAAACCATCTTTGTGACTGATTTCATCTAGTGGCATCATGATTTTCCCTAGTAACCAGAGGTGGTCAGGGGGTTGCTGACCAGTCTCTAGGCCTGTGTGACTGAGGTCTAAGGAACATCAGTTGAGGGAAGGGCAGTTTGACTACAAGAAAGCGGCTGTCACTATTGTTAGTCGCAGAGATGAGTGATTAGTTTATATAAACAGCATGTGACCATGTGCACTTTAATAAAAAAGTATGAGGGGCCGTACAAGCCAAAATTCATTCTTTCACTCTCACACACATACATTCTTCTTTCACACACATATATTTTCACTCTCACACACATACATTCTTCTTTCACACACATATATTTTCACTCTCACATACATATATTTTCATTCTTTCACTCTCACACACATACATTCTTCTTTCACACACATATATATTTTCACTCTCACATACATATATTTTCACTCTCACATACATACATTTTCATTTATGCATTCCTACATTTTGCTCTCATTTACATGCATTCAGTATGCATTTAATCTCACAAATAATATATGTATGTAAGCAGAGAATGCATACATGTCAGAAGAAAATATATGTATGCAAGAGAATAATGTATGTGAATGAAAGAGTATAGTGGAAACGGAAGGAGTTTAATGGAAACGGAAGGCTGGGTGTCTGTACCGCTGTGATTGGCTGAGAAGCACGCGCGGGTCACTTTCAAGTGTCTGACAGCATGGAGGGGGGAGAAGAAACTCGAGTTCTTCAGCAAGCTATCGGGGTGTTAAGAAATATTTTATCATCTCCTGAAACGGTCACATCGTTGTCCTCGTCACTTGATCGAGATGGGACGGGCTCAACTTTTTTTTTTACGTGCGCTCAGAATAGTGGCACAAAAATAACGCCACAGTAACCCAGAAAGAGTAATATTTAAAACTCCGCCACTCTGTGCTTCTCTGCCACTGCCTCGTTTGAGTTTTGGACGAAATGGATTCTGGGATATTGCATTTCGTCATTTCGAGCCGATTGGAGACCAGAACAGCCAATCAGATATTTTTGCATCCAAGTCTGTGATTGGCTGGTTTTGTGGCACAAAAATAACGCCATAGGTCACAAAATAAACTTTTAAGATATTTTCATGCGAGAATGGTGCTGTGTAAACTTCAAATATCTGCTTGATTCATCAAGACATCACATATTTCCATAAGTGCTCTAACATTTTCGGAGATGCCTGTTACCTATGGCCTTATTTTTGTCCCACTATTCTGAGCGCACGTAAAAAAAAAAATTTGAGCGCACGTAAAAAAAAAAGTTTGCAGGTGCAAGTGTTGCATTTTGAGGAGAAATTTATTTTGAGCGAAGAAAAGCTGAATTTGAGCGAACAAAATTCATTGCCGTGTGCAAAAAATGTATTTCAGTGTTTGCTATTATCCATACACACACACAATAGCAGCCCCTCTCGCTCAGTTTTTGTATTTGCGCTCACGCTCTCAACATTTCTGCCCGTGCGCGCTCAACTCTTTGTGTACGCTGTTATATTGTGCCACAAAACCACAATATAACAGATGGTGATTTTTCATTCTTATGTTTGTTTGTTTTTGTAACGGTATAAACAATGAAAGGTGGTGGATCAGCCAATTGGTCATGATCAACTCTGGGCTGGACCAATTACAATACATCCGTATTGAGAGGAAAAACAACGCGATTAGTCCCGTACTTCAGCTAGAATGAAAAAAGACAAAGCTGGAGTTATTCTGTCTTTACGTTGCACAGCTGCCTCTTCTCCCTCATTCTCTCCCCTCCCTCCCTCTCCTGTTGCTACTTCAATCATGAAACCGATCAATGATCACCTGATCGTCTTTCTTGTTTGTTTATCTCCCACTTTGCGCCAGAAAGAGGAAACCAGCGGATGTCGCGCTAAACAACAGCAGCACGTTCAAGCTTGATAAGCTGTTAGAATTTATTTAAAATTAATTTCTAGTATCAGCTGATGTTTGCTGGAGCCAGAGCTGTAAAAACTGCTGCTCATGGTATCGGTTTGGAAACATGAAGGTGATACAAATCATGCATATATACCAACAAGACAGTGTACATCACTGTCACAACAGCGTTTGTTTTAGTTCAAAGGCTTTATGGTTTTTCCTATAATACCTGGTGGTGTAGTCGGTGATTTTTTTGTCAGTTGAGCTTTATATATTATGTTTAACCCGAGTGACCACCCAGTCAGCTGGTGGGTAACTATGGCGTTATTTTTGTGCCACTATTCTGAGCGCACGTAAAAAAAAAAGTTGAGCCCGTCCCATCTCGATCAAGTGACGAGGACAACGATGTGACCGTTTCAGGAGATGATAAAATATTTCTTAACACCCCGATAGCTTGCTGAAGAACTCGAGTTTCTTCTCCCCCCTCCATGCTGTCAGACACTTGAAAGTGACCCGCGCGTGCTTCTCAGCCAATCACAGCGGTACAGACACCCAGCCTTCCGTTTCCATTAAACTCCTTCCGTTTCCACTATACTCTTTCATTCACATACATTATTCTCTTGCATACATATATTTTCTTCTGACATGTATGCATTCTCTGCTTACATACATATATTATTAGTGAGATTAAATGCATATTGAATGCATGTAAATGAGAGCAAAATGTAGGAATGCATAAATGAAAATGTATGTATGTGAGAGTGAAAATATATGTGTGAGAGAGTGAAAATATATGTGTGAGAGAGTGAAAATATATGTGTGTGAGAGTGAAAATATATGTATGTGAGAGTGAAAATATATGTGTGAGAGAGTGAAAATATATGTGTGAGAGAGTGAAAATATATGTGTGTGAGAGTGAAAATATATGTATGTGAGAGTGAAAATATATGTGTGAGAGAGTGAAAATATATGTGTGTGAGAGTGAAAATATATGTGTGAGAGAGTGAAAATATATGTGTGAGAGAGTGAAAATATATGTGTGTGAGAGTGAAAATATATGTGTGAGAGAGTGAAAATATATGTGTGTGAGAGTGAAAATATATGTGTGTGAAAGAAGAATGTATGTGTGTGAGAGTGAAAGAATGAATTTTGGCTTGTACGGCCCCTCATAAAAAAGAGTATACTAATCCATTAATGAAATAAGCTCACTGATTCCTAATAGGACTCACGTACTGAATTTACACATCTTCATTAGTTATAATCCCTGGGAAATCACAACAGCATTTCATGTCTTGGGAGGGTACGCATCATATTAAGAACACTCTGGAATTGCGGCGTTACGTGAAGATCCTGATCCCTTTATTTGTGTTTTTCAGCTATCCGTGGGTTCTCCCCCCAGCACAAGATCACCAGCTTTGAGGAGGCTAAGGGCTTGGACCGCATCAATGAGCGTATGCCTCCTCGCAAAGATGGGGTGAACCATGTGGGTCACTCCATCGGAAAGATGAATATGTCAGAGGCCAACGGCACAGAAGATAACAGCAACATCCAGTGATGTGCTGTCTGAGCCTCAGAACTGCCGGTGGCTACGCAGCAAGAACTTTGCTAAATCCTGAATTCAGGCCTCTGAACATAAAATAAAACAGGCCCTCAGATAGAAAATGAAATCTGCAGCAAATCTAAAATGGCAAAAAGGTCATTTCTTTCATGACACTATGTCATTGCACGGTTGGGGGAGGGGGGAGTTGGGTTCACGGCAAAGGGCAGGCATAAGGAGAGATGAGCAGGCTTCAGCTCGACTGAAAAAAAGTCAAGTGATTGAAAGTTGTGTCTGCCTGTTGTTCCCTTTCTCGATTCAATTACAGACTGAATTGTTGGGGGTTGTTTTGTTTTGAGCGCTGACACGTGTCTGCTCCTTCATCACAGGGCCTGACAGCAGACATAATTGCAGTATCCATGCCTCACAAATCCTTTTAACTGTTTTATAAGGTGTTTATTATGAATCACTCACAAATTCACTTGATGAGGAAAACGATCTTGTTTACCTACATGTTTTGCTAGTATTAGGTCACGCCACTTCATCAGAAAGAAAGAAAAAAACAAGCAAAATGCATACCTCTTCAAACCTGCAGTGCAATCTTACTGTTGAACTTTAATTTATTGATTTACCTTGTGGTAAGAAGCTGTTATCCTGCATGGGGAAGAGGACAGGGTGCTTTGGCCTGGCCACCAAAGATCAAACTCCACTTTGCGTATGTCTCCGTAATCTCCAGCACTGCTCTTTTCCTCACCTTCCTCGCTGTCAGCCATCTCCTAGCAAGACATAACTTGGAGGAGATGTGGGAAGAAAAGGGAGGGGGATGAAAAGAGCATTGTGAAATTTTTATTCCACCTCTTACTGTAGATATCCCAGTATCAAAAATTACATACAGTCCGAAAATGTCACACTACCCTAGAAGTTCAGAAAGTGCAACATTTGTAGGTGAATCTCAGAGGGTTTTATTTTATGTGCTTATATCAGAGTTATTTACTTCCTCTTCACTGTCTGTTTACACATTTCACATGAGAGAAGGGCAAAAAATTATAGTTACTTTTTGGGACATTTTACACCTGAGCATCCTCTGCTGCAGGATGCTTAGTGTCACGGGTATTTCATCTCTTCTTCATCGCTATGACTGCCAACATTGTGGAATTAACACTAATTTCTGGACCTCAGAAGAAAGGTTTTTAAATTGTGGGACATACCCTGCTATCAGACACCACCCGACATTTCTCACCTCCTTATTGCTAAAGATAAAATAGTTGGTGCAGTTAAATATGAAACCAGTGCCCTTTGAGTTTGCAAATTCAGTGAGATTTCATGCCACACACTGAACTGTATACGATGAAGAAATTCTGCAAATGTGCTGTTGAAAGCTTCTCTAAAAGCCACACCATTGTGTCACTTAAAACAAGCAGACTTGGAGCTAAACTGAAACATATTGACATGATTAGCTTGGATGACGAATCCTGACCAGAATTTAGTTAATGGATATTAAATTGTTGGACATTAAATATATGAATCTGTTAATCCTTATTTTTGAATCGTTTTTTCTAATTTAAGTAGAGTAGGGAAGCAGACTGAGAAAATCTTTAATGTGATCTCAATGAAATGGATTCCCATGGCCAACAATAAGTAAGTAAATAAGTTTAAGCAGAAACACTTCGAAATCACGCCCAACACCTACTATATACATTTCTACAAATTCCTATCATACATCAATATTTTTTCTACTTTATATTCCATCTTTCTATTTAATGATAAAGGTATGTGAATTAAGGATGAACAAAAAGTGATTTTTACACACAGCATCTATGGTATGGAACGCATCAATGCATGCAGTTAAGTTCCTAATTGTTATGTGAGATTATAATTGTGATCGTTGTGTTTCAAATAGTAAACTTGAATTTATTTATTTTGAAATTCTATTGTTAGTTTTATTTGTCTTGTTTTATACATTTTATAAATAGGCTTCCTTTAGTTGATTTGGTCCATATATATTTTTTTCATTCTGTTATTAATTACCACTGGTTTTAATTTTATATTAGTTTTATTGTATGCAGAGATGCCCTTCTAAGGTGTTACGCATTGTGTTTTAAATTTTTTCTGTTGTACTGATGTACAGAACATGTTCAGTAGTGTGAATGAATATAATCTCAGTGAAAAGCAACTTTCAGGCTGCCAAAGCATGATAGCATGGTTTTCAGATGTAAATGAACTGGACACAAAGAAAATCATGTGTCACACTTACATTTAACAGGAAACATTGTACTCTGGTTATATTTACTGCAGATATTATTATTGTTACAATTTAGCTTATGGTTACTTTCCTTCCTCTGTTTCTGGGTCTTGTATGGTCTAAATGCATATTTCAACAAACAAATATAATGGATTTTATCTTGCAGCCTTTTTTTATTATTATCTATCAAAATATGTTTTGGCATTTGACCTCCTAAATAATACACACATTGTAAGCATGCCCTATGGGACAAATCACATTTTTTTACTCTTGAATAAAATATGCATGAACAAAATGTGTGATGTCATTTTTTTTTTTACATCTTACCGGTGGAAGTACATTTTAACCTGTCAAATCTTTTAAAAGTTTCATTAGGTATATCTGGAAGATACAATTCACGCAGACTCCCCAAAAGTGGACAACAGAAGAGTGGAAAAATGTTCCGTAGTCAGATGAATCTCAATTTCTGCTGCAAAATGCAGATGGTAGGGTCAGAATTTGGCATGATCATGAAAACAAGGCTCAGTCCTGCTGGTGTATGCAGTGTTGTGGGGGATATTTTCTTTGCACACACTGGGCCCCTAAATATCAAGTATTATCAAGGTATCAACCATACCTTGATAACCATAATGTATTCACATCATAGATGTGCAGGTGACAAATCAGCAGGAACTGTGTGATTGTATCATGTCAACATGGATCAAAATCTCTGAGGAATATTTCAAGCACCTTGTTGAAATCTGTACAACATAGAATTAAAGCAGTTATGAAAGCAAGAAGAGGTCCAATCCTGTATTAGGAAGGCATACTTTATCACCATAACAGTAATCTACCATTAAGACTTTCTTTAAAAACTTTAATTTTCCAATATAAGACTGTTATTTTACAGTGTACCCACTGTTATCTACAACATGTTTTTACTGAAAAAATATTACATTACTCTGGTGTAGAATAATATAAACTATAGAAACTATAATAATATCAAATATTTGGTTGCCATGACATTGCTATTGTCAAAAAACAGCTCATTACTGTAAAATGTGTTAAAGTACTGTAAAGCTGTTGCAAATGTTAAGGCAGATTCTCAGTATGCCTTTTTATTTCAATGCTCCAGAATGCTGAAGTCAAATTATTTATCTCTATTAACTAGAAAAAATATGTACTGTATGTACAGTACAGTATTTGATTACGCTTCTTTACATCTAATTAAGTGTGCCTTATTTTATGCCATAAACAAAAGCAATCATGATAGATAGTGAGTCATTGTCACAGATATATAGACAATTATATGTAGTTTTGTGCGTTGAGCTTTTTGTTCAGTACAACGTACAGTTCAATGTACAGTAATTTTAACACTTACAGCAGGACTTAGAACTAAAACTCCTATTTTTTAACCAGGCAAGGGAGGGAGATGGGATTTTACTCAGAATGCAGATTAATCAAAAAGCTCGACTACCAGAAGTTATGTTTTCAGATGCTTTTCCTTGTGCATATATACACTTACATGTTTTTTTAAAGGCACATTTTAAACCTTATTACACCGGATATGACGCCACCACGGTCTCGCCTCCGTCGCTTGTCCATCACTGGACGGAGAGATCCCTTTAATTTGATAAGGTGGCTCTTTAAACGCCACTAAAACAGACAAACAGTCAATTTCAAGACTCTCAGCTTAAATAATGGCGCAGCTGCAGGCCTGTTTGCAGCCTCACAACCACCGCCACCGTCTGCTAATCGGATAGAGACAAGGACTTTGAGTGACTGCAGGATTGCGCCTTGCTAATGTTACGCAGCTGCTGTCTGTAACCAAAGCTAGTCGGCTATCTAACGTTAGCTGAAGCGGCTCCGCTTTGCCATATGATATAGACGCTCAGTGTACAGGGACAAACCTGAGCAGAAAGCGACTTGCTCCGCTAAATAGCCCAATACCGCTGACATGGACAAAGAAGAAGCAGACCGGCTGATAGAGAAGGCCAAGCTGTGTTTACGGTCAGGACGGAAAGATCGGGCGTTGCAGCTGCTATATGAGGCGCAGAACATTTACCCCAGCACCCGGGCCAGAGGTAAAATTAGCTGACGCGCATACTGCAGTCACGGCCAGATTATTTGCTAACGTCGGCCCAGTACTTAACTTATTCCAACCAATAAACTGTAGTAAACATATATTCAGATGGATGGGTGGATGCACCGAACGGCTATTTTAGATTAGGACTCGCCACCTAGCTTTGATATTATTTATATATTGATACATGCTGATTTGGGGCTTCAAACTATGGGACAGCGTTGTGTTTAGAAAAAAAATCTTTGTGGAACTTGTAATTTTCAGTGGAATGATTATGCTGTCATGGATTACTTTAAGATCATTGAACATAACGTGTACGACAGCCCATCTTGCAGCATTATGCACAGGTAATGTCACCCTACCCTATCTACATACAGACGAAAGAAAAGACCAAGATCAACAAGGTAAGAAACACTGTTAATCAAACACTGTGACCTTCAAGTTCTCCAATTAAAAACCTGTGGCAGATTTTGAAGGGATTCCACTGACAGCACCTTCATTTTTAAAACATCAATTTCAGCAGGAAAGATGGTCTTCCGTCCCCCTGGAGTCTTAGAGATAAATTACCTTGGCCACTAACAATAATTTTCCTTTCTTGTTTAAACATGTGCCATCTTCTTTCTTCCCTTTTTTTTTTCCCTTTATCTGGATTTTCAGCTGATTGTCAACTGTTGCTGCTGTTTTGTAGTGCTGATAGATGCCATACTGAGAAATGGAGGCGGTGCCGCTCCAGAAACAAACCACGTGCCCCCACCGACAGGATGGCGAGATGAGGACATTGGAACCAGTGAAACAAATAATGCAAGTGGTGACGAGAAGAAGAGCTACACCGAGGAGCAGCGCCAAGGTGTTCTCAGGTGACTGTTTACTATTTTAAACTTCTATATTCATTTCAATTGCCATCAATTACTCTTATTTGCAAACACATGTGAATTTAAGTAAATTGTTGTATTTCTGGAAAATAAAATCCTCCTTGGCTTACAACTCAGATTGTTTACCTGCAGGCAGGTGAAGTGTTCTCAAGTATGATTAGTCAGTCAGAAAACAGAACATTTCCAATACCAAAAATCTTGTCCCTTTGCAGCGAGATCCTGCATATTTTCCTTTTGAAATCTATAGAGATTCCTGGTAACAGAGCTCTTGTTTATACACTAGATTACCAAAAGTGTTCACTCAGCTATTCACACCTATGGGCAATTTAGAATCACCAGTTAACCTAACCCCCCTAACTGCATGTCTTTGGGCTGTGTGAGGAAGCCGGAGTACTCAGAGAAAACCTACGCAAACACGGGGAGTACATGCAGACTTCGAGCAGAAAGGCCCCAGCCAGATGTTGGATTTAAACCCATGACTTTCTTACTGTGAAGCAACAGTCTAACCACTGTACAACCATTCTGCCTGCCTTAGGGTGAGAGGCACTGTACACCCTGGTAAAATCAAAGACTCACTACTCCAAACATTTATGAAAAAATGGGTTTCTCTCGGTGAATCCCATCACGATACCATAATAGGATGCCACCTGTGCAACAACCCCAGTCATGAAATTTCTTCCTTACTAAATATTCAGCAGTCAGCTGTGTGACTGGGTATGACAGGTAATCAGCCACGAAGTGGAAGGCCCCACAGGGACCATGTAACGTGAGGCGAAGAATCCTCAAAGGTCAACAACTATCTGCTGAGTCAATCACTAAAGACCTCCAAACTTCTTGTGGCCTTGAGATTAGCTCAAGAACAATGTGTGGAGAGCTTCATGGAATGAGTTTCCATGGAAACAGCTGCATCTAGACATTACATCACCAAGCTCAATGCATAGCGTCAGATGCAGTGACATAAAGCACGCTGCCACTGGACTCTAGAGCAATGGAGATGCGTTCTCTGGAGTGACAAATTGCACTTCTTTTGGCAATCCAAAAGACAAGTCTGGGTTTAGGGGTTGCCAGGACAACAGTACTTGACTAAACGCATTGTGCCAAGTGTAAAGTTTGGTGAAGGGGGGGTTATTGTGAGGGATTGCTTTCCATGAGTTGGGCTTGGCCCCTTAGTTTCAGTGAAAGGAACTGTTAACACTTCAGTATTCCAACACATTCTGGACAATTCCATGCTCCCAGCTTTGTGGGAACAGTTTGGTCATGACCCCTCCCTGTTCCACCATGACTGTGCACCAGTGCACAAAGCAAGATCCATAAAGACGTGGATGAACAAGTTTGTTTTGGAAGAACTTGACTGGCCTGGACAGAGTGCTGGCCTCAACCCGTTAGAACACCTCTGGGATGAATTAGAGTGGAGACTTTGAGCCAGGCCTTCTCGTCCAACATCAGTGTCTGACCTCACAAATGTGCTTCTAGAAGAATGGTCAAAAATTCCCTTAAACACTCATAAACCTTGTGGAAAGCCTTCCCAGAAGAATTGAAGCTTTTGCAAAGGGTGTGCCTACAAAATACTAAGTTTTATGGATTAAGAATGGTTTTTCACTCTACTTCATAAGCGTGTGAAGGCAGAGAAGCAAATACTTTTGGCAGTATAGTGTATTTTCCTTCTAAAACTTTATGGAGATTCCCAGTAACAGAGCTCTTGGTTATATGCTCCTCATCAAAGCTTAACCATGCGCCATTGATTGGTCTCCATCCTACAAAACAATGCTCTGTTAGCAAAACATGCCACTATGTTCACTGCTGTGACCTTCCTTGACTAAGTATTATGTTTCACTCAAAGCAGAACAGATATGCAGTAACAGAAAGAAGAGGTCATAAGAAGCCTGGAGATATTTGATATGCATTCCAATTCTCCCCCCCCCCCCTTTGCAGGATAAAGAATTGTAAGGACTTTTATGAGATTCTCGGCGTGCACAAAAGTGCCAGCGATGAAGATTTGAAGAAGGCCTACAGGAAGTTGGCCCTGAAATTTCACCCTGACAAGAACTTTGCTCCGGGAGCCACAGATGCTTTCAAAGGTACGAGCTTTGGCGATAAAAAAGCAAAATGAGCTTTTATTGCCCAGTTCATTGTATTCTACCAAATGCAGAAATTTATAAAGGCTCACCAAAGTTAGAGTTTGTGGTCCGCTCAGCAGCTGAAACCTCGTGCGGGTAGTGTCTCATTTAAAATGGATTTTATCAGGGCTTTAAGCTTTCGCAGCTTTGAAATGGTTTTTTTTGTGTGTGTGTTTTTTAGGCAGTTTGTATTCATTTATGACTGTGAGGTGCAGAGGGAGAGACATGAGACACACTGCAGATATTGATCCAAAGATGATCATTAAAGTCCAGTCAAATCTGTTTGGAAATCCAAGAAAATGTTTCTTGGAGCTCTTTGCATGAGAGTCAGCACCGATTTTGTTCACTATTAAATCTGGCTGTCACAACAGCCTGTATGGCCATAAGTACAGGAGCTGCTCATTTGAATCCACTGTTTTGCTCTTTTCCCAGCTCTGTTGCTGCTTATTTTTTTGCTTTGGACTTCATGCATCGCAAATTTTTCCCCTCTCTCCCTACAGCAATAGGTAATGCATATGCAGTGCTGAGCAATCCAGAGAAGAGGCGGCAGTATGATCAGTATGGAGATCAGTCTGCAAGTATGAACGCACCCCAGCAATCCACCCACAGTCGGCACGGACACTACCGCAGCTTCCACAGGGACTTCGAGGCTGACATTTCCCCCGAGGAGCTCTTCAACATGTTCTTCGGAGGAAGGTTTCCCACAGGTATGATGGGAGGAAGGTTACTGAAAAGGTCACTATTCCAGGCGGCTTTTAGTGGGCAATTTGTAATAAATTTGCAATTTAAATATTTCCAATAGAGCTTCCAACAAATGAAAACACAGTGAGCAGCAGTATTAGTATTTATGGTTAATTTTGACTGCTTTATTTTAGGTATATTACATGCTTTTTTTTTATGTTTAAGTGCCGATTCCATAGAACTGTGTCTCTCTACAGGAAATATCCATGTGTACACCAACCAGGGAGCCTCCTACTCTCAGTTTTATCAGCCTCGTCGTCGACGTGCTCATGAAAGGCGCGAGGAGGTGGTGGAGGAAAATCAGAGTCAGGTCAGTGACTCACTAAGCATGAGGAGAAATCCCTGTCAAACAGCCTCAATATTATGTTGTTGTCGTCTTTAAGTCTTTGATCATGAGTCTACAGAAAAGCATTGAAAGGTTCTGGAATTCCTTTTTAACATGACTGTATCCCTTAAGTTACTGTTTCTGCTCATATTCCAAAGACGTAGAAATACCGCGCTGGCATGAGTGCGGCGTAATCATTGCAGCCTACATACAGTATTGCATGCTTTGTAAACTGCGCTGATTTCTATCTTCCCACAGAACACCTTCACAGCTCTTCTGCAGCTTCTCCCCGTGTTGGTGCTAATCCTCATATCAGTGTTTACTCAGATGATGGCCACTAACCCGCCCTACAGTCTCTTCTATAAGCCGTGAGTCTGTTTGACAACATATGGGTCTCACTGCTGTGATTTTTAGCCATCCTAAGGGTTTTGACATGCTTGACGCTGTAAATCCACTGAATTAATTTGGTTTGGTTTTGGTTTCAGAGCCATGGGGCTAGTGGTGTCCAGGGAAACGCAGCACATGGGTGTACCATACTATGTAGACAAGGGTTTTGAGAAGGAATACCGTGGCGCTGCACTGCAGGAGCTCGAGAAAACCATCGAGAACGACTATATTGAACACCTGCAGAGCAGCTGCTGGAAAGAAAAACAGCAAAGTAAGCAAACAGGTTCTTTGTTTAGATGGGGAGTATAAACTGCTGGGCCAAAAAAAAAAAATCCCCACCCGCTTAATATTTAATTACATTGCCTTTAGCTTTGGTGATGGCCTACATTTGCTGTGGCATAAATTTCGATAAGCTTTTACAGTGTTAAGACATTCATTTCCATCCAGAGTTGCATTAATTTTTTTGCCAAAATCTTGGATTGATGATGGTAGAGTCAGACAACTATGTGGGCTTTCTTGAGCCATGCTTTCAAACCTTGAGCCTAACATTGGTATTACCATTTTGGAATATGGCTGTGCCATCAGGAAATGCAAAAAAAAAAGTCCATTGATTGGGGATAAGTGGTTTTCTTAAGGCTACACAGCTAAATAATTATTTGAGCAGTGAGTTCTGTTATTTTTTTTTTTATTAATAATTTCACCTAACACTTAAGTAATCTCTGATTAGATTCATTTATTTTATTTTTTTTATTTTGACCCCATTCCTTTCTCAAAGATGATGATTCACCACTATGCTTACAGGTTTTAGTAGTCTTGGACAGTTCTTGACCCAATTTTAGATTGTTTTTTTTTTATTTTTTTTATTTAGTATATTAGTATGCAGGGCAATAATTTTCTGAAACTAAGTATCATCTTCTCCACTACCTCAAGATATGTCTTCCAAAGTTGTTATTTAAGAAATAAGAAAATACTCAGTGAAATAGTTTGTTTAATAATCTACTGCCAACTCAAATATACAAATCACTGCAGTAATTATCTGGAAGGCCCCCTTACTTTTTGTAAGGGAGGGGCAGTGTACATTACTGCTAATTTGTTAAAGTTCAGATCCTTAACGTCCTCAACATTGCATTCAGTTTAAATTGTAAAAACAATCTGAAGCCCAGGAAAATGTAGAGCAGGGGTGTCCAAACTTTTTTCACTGAGGGCCACATACATACAAATATAGGAGGGGCTGGGCCACTTACTAGAAATTAGGTATATAACCTTAACTGTAGCGCATTAAAGTTAGAAAAATCATTTAAAAGTGGTCAAATGTGTTATATTGTTGAATATAATTAAAGACAAAACTGCCTTCATCACAGCTTTCCATAAATGGATCTTTATTGATTTATTCAGAAAAAGCTTTGGTAGCTCATTCTCAGAACAGCAGCCTCAGATTTCTTCTTGGACAGAAGATTTACAGCACAGAGAAAAAACAATAAAGGGGAAAATGGGACGGGTACATTTCAAGCTTGTTATTTAAGTTCTTAGGCTTAGCAACACACCTATTAACGTTCGTTTGAAACGGTTATCAACATTAACAGACTGAACTGGACTTAATAACAGGAGTGCATATAATTTTAGTAAATTATTCTGGTGAGTATCAGCTGCGCTGGGTATGTAAATCGGGCCATCCAGCCGCGGTGCTGATCGTACGCCACTCGTGCCAAAAATCCGGACAAATGTCACTTGATCAAGGAGCAAATCTGCATCAGATGAGATCAGCTGACTTTGCGTATGCTTGCGCTGTGCACAGCGGTGTGTACTCTGTGTGTTAACAAGAAAAACGCATATAAGAAAGTGGTGCGCAAAAGCAGGGTAGTGACAGAATTGATGCGCATTATTGATATTTGAAGCATGTGTACCTGCACATTAACACACGGGTACTGTGGAATATATTTTTTACTCACCTAAAGCGCTCGTGCTCTCGTCCACTCCCCGCAAAAAAAAATTAGCAGCTGTGCGGTGTCTGTGGCATCGGTGCTCTCATCGCATGCGATGGAGTAAAAATGAAAAACACAGCTTTATCAGACAGTTGCAGTTTAATGTTGGCTGACGACTCTTCAATGCGTGGCACAACTGTACTTCTGGACATGCTGACGTTGCTGAAGTCCTGCACTTTTTTCGGGCACATTATTTCGGTGACTTTAACGAAGCCGTGTTTTATGAGGTCTCCATCTGAAAAAGACTTGCCATGTCTTGCGGTGAGTTGGGCGACCTCATAGCTGCTATTGGAGCCTTTTCCTGGACAATTTGAGCACGAAAAAAATACTGTTGCTTGCTGACCCTGCAGGAGAGCTACCCTTTGCTTTAATTTCTGCTCTCGCTCAGCACCAGTGTAGGATGCATAGGCCTGATGTTTGGTTTCATAATGACGTCGTACATTATACTCTTTCATAACTGCCACAGTTTCAGTGCAGATCAAACAGACACACCTCCCCTTGAATTCTTTGAAGAAATACTCACTCTCCCACCGTGTCTGAAATTTTCTGCATTCACTTTCTACCTTTCGCTTCTTTGGTTCTGCCATGTTTGGTAACTTGGGGGTAAATTTCTTCTGTGATTGTCCTTTTTGGTGGAGCGACTGCCTTGATCAACAGTAGCTCCCCCTGGTGTTAAAACTAAGAAGTGCAATACACTCAAGCAAAAGTTGAAGTGCGGGCCATATTCTATTCTATTTATAAAATTACTTGAGGGCCAATTAAAAATGGACTTTGGACACCCCTGATGTAGAGTTTGTCTTTTATGGCTGCCCCTCTCTAAGCCTGGTTCTGCTATAGGTTTCTTTCTGTTAAAAGGAAATTTTTCCTTCCTACTGTTGCCAAGTGCTTAATCAAAGGGTGTTATTTTATTTCTCTATTATTGTATGGTCTTAACTTACAATATAAAGCTCCTTGAGGCGACTGTTGTTGTGATTTGAAACTATATAAATCAAATTGAAAATGGGACTAAATTTCCATATCTGTGTGATGATTCAACTGCTGCAGAGATTTTTGCTGGTAGAGGATTGTACCTGCTTCCCAGAGTTTCTGCCACACTCCCATGCTGTAGATAAAAGATTGAAGTAGCTAATGTTAGCTAGCTTGGTGCATCTATAGACGGTGCAGGTGCCTCACAGAGACATAGGGTCCTGCTAATTAGTGCTGACATGTAAGATCAATTTCACAGAGACAAAAACTGAGAGCAGGCTTAACCACATTCAGATCCATGTTTTTTGTCACATGACTATTAAAATGATCCAACAGCAAAAACATGGTCCAGAGGGTTCAGAGCAGTGAATCAGATTAGCTTAGGTGATGCTGATCAGTCATACTTAGGGAAGTACAGGCACAAGCAGCTGTCACTAAAGCAGCCACACCCCTCAACATTCATGAATCTCCCTTACAGTTGTAATAAAGTACGTTTTTGTAGCCAGCCTCAAGTGACCATTTGAGGAACTGCAGTTTTTTGGGGTTTTTTTTTTTTTTTTTGGTCCTGCTCTCGATCTTTAGTAGTGTTTCTCACTGCAGGATAAAACCAACTGTTTCCATCTATTTCTCTGTTTATGGTAAGCTACATTACCAGTCTGCTGCAGCTTCATATTTGTCATTCCGTTTCCTTTGCAGAATCAGACCTGGCAAACCTCGGACAGCTGTACCGAGACGATCGTTTAAAGCAGAAGGCGGAGACGATGAGGCTGGAAAACTGTGAGAAACTGCATCGACTGCTTGGGCGTCAGAGAGGAAAATGAGGACTCTCGGAGAGGAGAAAGTGTTTCTTTACAGACTTTACAATAATGTATTTTACCTAAGTGTGTAATTTATCCAATCTGGCCACTTTGTGAGGAAATCTCTTTGGGTACAGCACAACCAGTGGGAGATTATGCCGCTGGGAACGATGTGCCTTCTCTCCTCGTTCGATAGTAGAAAGTGAAGTTGCATGTTAGCTGCCGGCCCTAGCTGTGGTGGTAGCTGTGACAGGTGCGGAGTCACTGTGGAAGCGTGTACAATGTCTCAGAGCCTTTAAACTTTCTTATAGAAATGGCATGACATAAGGGGGCTCCCTTTGGGGTTACAAAGGCAGTTGTATGTTCACACATACATGTTTTATCTGGTTGGGTTTTGTAGTTCACCTGTATTTATTTTGGATGTTTCTGTGTCCTTGCTCAAATTTTAGGTGTATTTATTTAGTAGATGATAGAGGAAACATCCATTTTTCTTTCCTGTTAGAAATGAAGTACAGTGTACTGTAGTCTTATTTTTAGTCTGCAACATTTTATTTATGATTGAAACATAGACAAATCACTCATTTGGACCTTGAGCAATAGGAGGCACAGTAACATTTTACAGAATATGCTGTTTTCTGTTTGTGCTGCCAAAAAAAGGAGCTGCTTCCTACAGCAGAGCTTCAGGCTCCCTGCGTCAGCGCTTGCATAGGTGTTTATTGTGTTGGTCATTTAGGAATGGCAGTTCAGCCGAAAGAAAAGGCAGTTCACAGTGTTTCCTGCTGTATATGGGAATCTTCACTATAAGCAGTTTGTATAGTTTTATGGAGTTTAAATGGCTTGCAATACAGTTTTTTGTTTGTTTTCCTAACTGAAAGCTCAGATGCTTCCAGAAAAATGGGTTTTCAGCTCAAATCTAGATATTTTATAAATCCGATACCCGTAATTTCTTCTGATCTTTTATAACAATAATGATCATTTAAAAATAAACGTTAAAAAAAAAACAACCTAATATATAAGAATTGAATGGCTATGATTAGAAAGCCTAATCCGATAGTGGTAGCTTCAGTCAGTAGTGGCTGGGAGTTTTTCAAAGAAACAAGCACGAAGCTGCTTTGTCTCTTTGTGCTAGCAGTCGTAGTCCTCCGATGCACTGCTGCCTCCCGGTGTCATTTTGTAAATAACGGAGACTGTTAAACTCCTTGGAGACTTTGTTTTCCACAGCTAACTTGTGAGTATGATCATTTCATCCAGACAGAAACCAAAATTGGGATTTTTACTTGCCATGTTCTGGTCAAATCACGTCATCATTAATGGGATTCTAACTTATGGAGCCCTTTTTTCTTCAATATATATATATTTTTTTTTAAATAAAAAAAGCTCAGCTCACACAAACCCTATACAGACATTAATACTTGTTGCTGCGCACTAGGACTGCCAGACTGCCTTACCTGTTGTCATACTTGTGAAATATTCAGGTTCACCTCAAGCACTTTTTAAGTTCATATTAACTCCATATTGTTACTGTTGCATGCATCTTTGTGATTTTTTTTTTTTTTTTTTTTTTTTTTTAAATTAGTTGCAAATTAATTTTTTGGCTAATACATCTTCATGACTGCTGAAATTATAAATGTCAACTGTCAGAATATATTCAGATCCACACTGGAAGTCACAAACATGTAAATGATATTATATTTACTGTGATACACACGAGTCAGGGTTTGGTATTAATCAGTGCAGACATACCCCTTGAGTAAGAACTGCAAAGTTAAGCTTTCAGCCAAAAATACCACAAAATTAAAGAATAATCAGAAAATCTTCTCAGTCTGTCTGGTTTCTTTTTCACGGTGGCTCTTTGAATGCATCACTTCATGTTAAGCTGCTATTTAAGAACCAGCTCTTAATTTTTAACTAATAATCATGGATTTCAAAACTATATCACACAAAAAATATCAAACGGTGAGCTTCAGCTTCACTGTTTACTGGGTCTGAACCTAATTTGCATTGTAGCCGTGATGCAAACTGTTCAAACTGGACTCAAAGTCTTCAGATGTTTTCACTTTTTTCAAATGATTTCATTGTAATTTAACTTTGAATTGCTGTATTTTTTCCTCTATCATTCTTCACTCTAACCCTTATACAGAAGCATATACAGTAAAAGGTCCCACAGTTCACTCCATGTCAGGATAAAAACCAAGTCAGTGGATTCAAATAACTCTGTAGTTTTTAGATAAAATTGTGGCGAGGCTTAAATAGTGACAAAGGTATCGAACTGTTTCTCGAGCTGTCGCTTGTGAAATAGAAACATTTTAGAAACTCTAAGATTCTTCCTGGAGTTCGCCCCACAGCCAAACAGAGAAGCCAAGCAAGAAGGGCATTCATCCAGGTCGTGACCAAGCACCCAATGGTCAACAGTTTCAGACGTAATCTTCACAGATGGGAAAGCCAGAGTTGCTTCAGTCCACTGACTGTCCTTGAGCGGCTGAGCCAGAACCCAGATGTGACGCTCATGACACTGGTAGAGAGAACTAGAGATGGCAGTTATCCAATCTGATAAAGCCTGAAAGGATTTGCCTGGAAAAATGGAATAACCTGCCTTTATCCAGGTGTGCAAAGTCTGTAGACTTAGCCAAACAGATAAAAAGCTTTTAAAGCTATCAACAAAACTTCTGCAGAGCACTGAGTAAAAGATCTAAAGGCTTTTGTAAATCAAATACTTGTGATTTAGACTTTCAGACAAATTTTGGGGGGAAAAAATCTGGCATGCTTTTGCTTGGTTATGGGAAATTTATTGTATATTGATGGGTTTTTGTTTTGTTTTTTAATTTTGAAAATTAAAAGTGTGGAAAAAGTGACAGGGTCTTAAAATCTTCTCAAAGCACTGTAAACGCTTATCTAAGACGAGTTGTTTGTTAAGCAGACCAAATGTACAAACTGAGAACGTCTCGTACTTTGAATTACATAAAAACCAAACATTTGTCTGCTTTTGCATATTTACAAGGAAGAGCGAGGACAGAGTAGCATCATGAGCTACTAAACCTGGAAATATCTTGGCTTGGGTTCTATAAAAGTTACAAGCTTTATTCATTGGGTCATTAATACTGAACATGATTGAAGAAAAGCAAGTGGGAACGCTGTGAAAAACGCTGCATCTCCTTCGGTGTGCGCACAGGGTTTAGTATTAGTGTTCCTTAAAGCCAGTCCTGAAAAATACTACAAGCTTCCAAAATCAATTACGGTGCATGAAACATCAGCCTCGCAACAAAAAAGGGGAATTTCACTCTGACAAAAACAAAAAAAAGCCAACTGTTCTCACCGATTTGTGCGCACATAGCTTGCATGAGAGTTTGTGATTGGCTCTAACAGTGACCGCTGTGGTCGGTTTTGGGTTGGCACAGTGGAAACGTTTTGTGCAAATTCAAGTATAACGTAACAGCTTTTTTTTTTTTTTTTAAACAGACTTTAAAGTAAACAACAGTTTAGAAATGTAACACTTAATCAAAAGCACTGAGTATGTAGTAGAATAAGCATGTAGGTACTGTTTCACAGAAGTGTCACATTGATAAAATAAATCAACACAAACATTACAGTAATGCTAAAAAAAAAAGATATCAAAGTCTTAAAATTAGATTAAAATTTGTTTTACACCTGCAGTGAAAACACTTCTGTTTGAAATCAACGTGCCCCTCTGGCCAGACTTTTTGCCCTCTGGACGCTAATCTAGGGATCAACTTCAAGCCCAGTTAATTCAATTTTCAGCCCAACTGTATAATAGGAGCATTTTTTTAAAAACATCTCTACATCCCCATGAACTTCAGAGCAGGTTACGTCTGAGTGATGTGCAGCTATATCTATGAAAGGTCTGACATGGTCTTTCAGGATGCTCCCACTCTAATCTGGGATTATACTTTATGTAATCCACGACTGTATGGCTGTCTCAGAACAAATTAGCATCTCCACACTGCAGTCTATCCTTTTAATCTAGAGTGCAAGCAAAGGTTACACTGCACCATACGCAGAGCCACAATCTGTGCAACTGAGAGACAATGAGATCAGTCTTTTCACTTTATCTCAGGGACACCATACTGGTACAATATCATACTGATGGTTTCATTTCTTCATTTTGAGGTCAGCTTCTATGGCACTACGGCGCCCTCTGGTGCCTCCATCCTGCAGTGGAAGTGGGGGAAAAAACATTTAGTCTGAACTTTAAGAGACTAAATGAAATATTTTAATAAAGTCTTCTTTGTTTGTTTGTCTTCTTTGTTTGAATATATGTAACTGCAGTTTTAAAGGTAGTAAGGAGGGTACTTACAAAAAGAGAAAGAAGGAAGGCAGGGGAAGACATGGACACAGTGTCCTGTAAGAGGAAAATGACAGATAAGAGCTGCAACTCAGTAGTGTGCTGAAAAATCTCAAACAGGAGCAAAATAATACAAAGAGAGAGACAACACGGTACATTCAGCTAGAGGAAAACTGGAGACAAGCTTTAAAAACACACATTAACTGCTATAACACTAGTACTACATTTACTATGTTTTGTTGCTGCCCTGCCATTAGATTACAGGACGATGCCACATGTTTAGCTCAGGATCTTTATATCATGTAAGCTACGAATATACAGAATATTGTTGTCAAGCCACTTTTCAAGGCACTGCAGGAAGCTTTAGTCATCTCCTACCTTTCAGTGATTTCGAGGTTCCCATTAACATCAGTATGCTATGACACATCATTATTTAACTCTTTAAACTTTCCTATCTTCAAATGGGTTATCTGTAATCAGAATATTTAAAGAAACAGAAAAAGACATTCTGCCATACTAGATGACCTGGAGGAAAAATCCTTTATTTCACCAAATACTTTGGGTGTAAGTAACATTGAAAGCCATTGTTAAAAATGAAAAAATACGTATTTTAGATAGTATGGTCTGTAGCATAAGTGTTTTAAAATCATTATTAGTTTGGCAGTTCTTTATGCAGTGCTTTTGTCACGGAAATGTGATACGTCTTTTATAAATCAAACTAAAGCTGATTGAACAGTAGCTTTAATTCATTAGACCTAATATCCAGCAGTCTGCTTTCATAGTAAACACTCATTGAATGCTTTGGATAAACTATAAGCACATAAAGGCTTCAGACAATAACTTGAGGTTACTCTATTCCGTAACCTCCGTTCTCTGATAACATGAGTGAGGTGACTCACTGTGGGGAACGCTCTCTCAGCGTTGTCCTCAGAAGCCTCTGTCATTACTCCAGCCAGCATTGGCTGGAGTAATGACGCTTGCGTCAGGGAGGGGCCACCCTCCTCCCTATAAAAGGGTGTGACGCAGCGTCACCCGTCATTCAAGATAAGCTCACATCTTCCTCGCTTCGTGCAAGGAGGGTGATCTGGTGAGACACCTCACTCATGTTATCAAAGATATGCAGACTCCCATATTGCCAGGTAAGCCCATCTGAACGACTGACTGCCAACTTAGGTCTCGTGGGGACCCAAACTTAACACAGTGTGGGCTAGAGATGGTGCAGTGACATCCAACCTGTAAAACCTTGCAAAGGTCAAAGGTGAAGCCCAGCTCGCTGCTGCACATATCTCCTCTATAGAGACACCCCTAAAAAGGGCCCAAGAGGTTGCTATGCTTGAATAAGCCAATTGGATTGCCTCAACAATCCAGTGGGAAATGCGTATAGGTACATAAAGCCTTAACTGGACAGACAGCATCTAGGCGCTCCTGTTCAGGGGAGGAGAAAGGAGGAGGGCAAAAAGCTTCCAGCTCCAATGGGGTGCATTGGAGATAAGGATTTTGGGGCACAAAGGCCAGATTTGGCCTGAGTATGACTCTAGAGTTATCCCGCGTGAATCGGGTGCACTGTTTGTGTATTGACAGCGCATGAATATCGCTGATACGCTTCGCAGAAGCGAGAGCCAGGAGCAATGCAGTCTTCAAAGACAGGATTTTTATTTCCACCCGGCTTAGTGGCTCAAATGGTGGCTGTGAAACTGCCCCCAGCACCAGGGATAAATCCCATGTGGGGACGAGAGGTTTAGAAACCGGGTGGAGTTGTTGTGCCCCTTTCATAAAATAGCGGACTAGCGGGTGATGGCTCACTGGGCCATCCACGAAGCCCACATGACAGGCTGAAATGGCTGCTAGATATACTTTAATTGTGGAAAAGGCCTTTCCTTTATCTAACAGTTCCTGGAGAAAGGAGAGAATTGTTGTCATAGAGCACTAAAAGGAGAGAGTGTGAGACTTTCCATACCACTCCTCAAATACCCTCCACTTGTTCTCATAAAATGATCTTGTGGAGGGGGCTCTAGCACTCTGAATAGTGGCTATAACACCCTGGGGGAGTCCTGCCGTACTCAGATTCAACCTCTCACAGGCCAAACCCACAGGGCGAGGCGCTCGTGGTGAGGGTGAAAAAAAATCTCCCCCCTGGCCTGGGAGACTAGGTCTCGTCGCAGAGGGAGAGGCCAAGGTTCGCTCCACAAGAGGGGCATAATCTCCACTAACCAATGGGACCTCGTCCACCTTGGGGCGATCAATATTATTGTTAGCCCTCTCTCTCTCACTCTGGTTAGAGTGGGAGAAATTAAAGCCAGTGGAGTGAACCCATAAAGTCGAGCATGTGGCCAGTTGTGAGCTAATGCATCTACCCCTAGCGGAGCCTCCTGGTCCCTCAGGGAGAAATACAGTGGACACTGAGCGTTCTCCCTCGAGGCAAACAAGTCGACCTGTGGCTGGCCAAAGCGGGTCCAGATTTGGGTCACCACCTGTGGGTGCAGGGTCCAGTCCCCGTACTGCGGGTTCCCCCTGGACATTAAGTCTGCTCCCAAGTTCAGAGCTCCTGGAATGTGAGTAGCTCTCAGTGACAACAGATTGATGCTGCTCCACATGATCAGTTTGCGAGCCAGCATGTGCAAAGGACGGGACTGTAACCTGCCCTCTGTTGATGTACATCACAACAGTGGTGTTGTCTGTTCTAATCAGAACATGGTGGTTTCTTAACAGGGGAAGGAAGTGTCTCAGTGCTAGAAACAATTAAAGCCAGTTTATGTGAGCACCCCTCTGTCGTGAGTCCCAGTTGCCGCTCACTGCTCTGCCCTCGTGAGTGGCACCCCAGCCTGTGAGACTCGCGTCCGTGGTCACCACCTTTCTGGCTGTGAAAGCCCCAGTGACACCCCCTGAGTGAGAAATGTGGGATTTCTCCAACAGTGGAGTGCTGGAGCAATATCTGCTGTCACTCTGATATGGTGGTGGGCATGGCGCTTTCGATTCAGTCTCAGTGATGCAACCCATTGCTCAAACTCCCTCATATGCAGTCTGCCTACTGGAATGACCGCCAGTGAAGACACCATTAATCCCAGCATCTGCAGGCATCTTCTGAATGGGAGATATCTTCCCACCTGAAAAATGCCGGCATGTGATAGCATTTTTTTGACTCTATTCACTGAGAGACACGCTATGTGCGAGGTGGAGTTTAGAGCTATTCCTATGAAAGAGATGGCCTGAGCTGGCTGCAAGACACTCTTTTCATAGTTTATGGTGAAACCCAGAGCCATCAGGTGATCCACTGTCAACATGGCGTTTTCTCTTCCCATTATTTCTGACTCTGATAGCAGCAGCCAATCGTCTATGTATGTTGCTATGCAGATGCCCCGCCTCTTCAATGGGGCTATGGCTGCCTCTGTGCATTTGACAAATACCCGAGGGCTCAGTGAGAGACCAAACGGCAGGACCTGGTACTGGTACATTCTGCCCTGAAACACAAATCACAGGAAGTTTCTGTGAGGCAGGTAAATAGGGATGTGAAAATATGCGTCCTTCAGGTCTATTGATGTAAACCAATCGCCTGGGCGAACTACATGCAGCAGAGTGGTGGTTGTCAACATCCTGAATTTGTATGACCTCAGATGCTGATTCAGAGCCCATAGGTCCAGTATCGGACGCAGTCCCCCTCCCCTCTTGGGCACAAGAAAATACTTTGAGTAAAAGCCGCATTGGCTCTGCTCCTGCGGTATTTTTCGTACTGCTCCCTCTGATAGCAAGGTAGATATTTCTTCTTGCAGAATCCTGGCTGATTCGCCTTTTGCAAGAGAGAAAATCACTCTGTGAAATCAGGGAGGGGTGGTTGCAAATGGTAGCCTCGCTCTAATGTCCTCACAATCCATTCTGGCGTAGCGAGAGCTCGCCATCTCTCTTTTCTTGCTGACAGCGGCCCCAAAGTCAGGCACTCCGCAGTAGACAGGGCTTTGGTTCTCTCTTGTGGTGGTCCTGCAGGCCAGACCCAACTGCGCATGCCAGCGTTCATGGGGCCGGACACCACTGAGGAAATCGGCCCCGGTGGTGTGGTGAATGGGCTCCAGAACTGAGCCCTGAAGTGAACTTGTAGCCTGGGCTGGTCCCGCTCCAATCTCCCCGTGGGGGATGTTAGGCAGTCCTTCTTGCGGTCCGACTGCTTGGCTGGTGGTGGGGCACACTGAGGGGCAGCAGGCGGGACATGTTTCCTGGGCCAGTGGGTCTTGGGTTTCTGCGATCCTAGGGGACCCTGGGCCGCGACCTGCAGGGCTGGGCGGCGAGGGATTTTAAACTTTGGCACGCCGGCTGGACGGCTGGTGACCTGAGCAAACATGCGGCGATTGGGTGGAGACGGGGGCGCAGCCTGGCTCTTCCTCGGGAGACACAGCTGCAGGGCCTCTCCCTCTTTCTTTTTCTCCTCGCACCATCTTTGCATGGTGGCAACGGGGTCCCGAAAAGGCCAGTGGGGTCGATCCTTTCATCTCTGTCCGAAAGCCCCGACAAGTTCAGCCATCTTGCCCTCTCCTGCAGGACGATGATGCTGAGAGCTCTGCCCGCCGCTTGTACTGCTGCTCTAGTGAGGTGGAGACACAGGTCCGTAACGACGCCCAGCTGTTCCCACAGCTCGCTAGCATCGGGCTTCGCAGCAGTGTGGTCCTGGAGCTCCGCCGAGTAGGCTAGCAGGAGCGATGAAGCGTTCAATGCCCTCACAGTGGTGGCAACAGATTTATACGCCTTGTCAGCCAGGGAGGACTGCAGGAGTTCGGCCTTGGAGGGCAGGGATGGACCAGATGACATGGAAAGTTTCTGGTTTGGGTGGAGATGAGAAGTAACCAGATTCTCCACTGTGAGAATTTGGAAGATGCCCTTCTCCTTCATTCCAGCACAGTCAAACGCCGACGCTCCCTGCACAGGGTTGGGTGACAAAAATGGCTTTGCCCAGCAGCGTGTGACCTTGTCCATGCATTCGGGGAAAAGCGGTAGTACCTGCTTAGTAGTGCGCTTTGCTCTGGGGAGCCTTTTACCCTCGTATCATGAGGTGGAGGTCTCCGTTGTCACCTTGGGCCATGGGATTGCCAGCTTTTCAGCTGCCCGTTTTGCAACGTCAAATAGCTCCATGCCTCGGGACTGTGTGCCGGGGTTATCGGCCCCTTGACTCGCAGAATTCCGACCAGAGGGGGCAAAGAAAACGTCGTCATCCTCATCCGAGACTAGATGTTCCAACGCTCCCTCAGAGGATTCGCTGAGTAGCTCGTCATTAGCCTCGAGGGAATCAGACAACATAGCTTCGCAGCTGGCCTCGGCATTGTCCACCAGCAGGAGGACGATATCCATCTCGTCGCCCCAGCTGGGGTCTGGTGTGACTGACTCAGTGTGCTCCATCGGTGCACCGATTGGAGACAGCATTGGGTCTGGCTAGCCTATGATGAAGACTTTTCAGGGTAAAGCGAGCGCAGTGTTCGCATGAACCTGGTGTTGAAATAGCCACTTGGGCGTGTTGCAGCCCAAGGCACATCACACAAGCGTCGTGCGTATCTGAGCCTGAGATTTTGCAACCGCAGGGGCAAATTCTGAAGAAGCGAAAAGAGGTAACTGAATGACGGGTGACGCTGCGTCACACCCTTTTATCCGGTCTTTAAGTATGATGTCATTAGCCGTGCCTGGGCCCAAACTCCGCTGCAGGTCCATAAGTCAAACGATCACTGCAGCATTACTGAGAGCTGAAAAACTGTCTAAATTCTTTCATCTGTAATAAAATGATTAGTGTGGCTGCTCTAGCAGGTGTAACAATTAAGTTTAACATCCAGGCATCCACAAAAACAGAATTTATGAAATTTAAGGAGTTAGAAGTTAGCAGGAAGTTAGCTCACTAGTTTCCATCTAAATATAAGATACCATGTTCTGACTGAGGGATTTATGAAATAAATTAAGACGTACAGCTCTGCTATCACTTCCGACATAAATGAAGACAGGAAAGTAAACAGCAGTGACGTTTGTAGGGTTACTGAAGTTTGGCTAGCTGGTATATAATGTGCTACGTGATCACTAGCGACACAGCTATGTTAGCATAACATAAACAGTGAAGCTGGAGGACGAACGCTAACGAACGTAGGACTTTTTTCCATTTAATAAAAGTTAACATGAGGGTTCCCAAAGGTTAGGGGCAAATGCAATCGCATGGCAGGATCCTGTAAACGGACCAAACTTCAGTCAGGAGAAAAACTGAGATAATCCATCCACAATACAAAGTTAGTCATTAAAATACTACTGCATGGGCTGAGCTGTAGTTACATGTAAGGTTTTAAAAACTGAGCTTTAAAATGATTAGCGGTAATAAAAACCGAGAGAAGCCGACAGTGATCACTGACTGGTTTTAGGGGCTTGTTGAGCCAATGGCTACCTAAGAAGAACTGATTTAAAATCAAACGTCATGCTTTGGAAAATGGCCATCAAATAGTTTGGCATCACTTTCTTCTACCTTTGTTGTCTCACCCTTTTCTCTTCTTCTGTACTCTGCTTTTGTCAAAACTCTAGTGAAGCACCTTGTCAGTAGAGTCCTGTTTGCGCGTGCTCTCACGGCCTCTCAGGCTCTTGGCGCTGATACCAGATTCTGACGTCTCCATGATGAGCTGGGTAGCTAGAAACTGTTGGATCTGCTCCAGGACGTCACGCTGCATCTCCAGAGCCATGTGGTACACGTCGTGGTCCAGGCTGTTGTACATGACTGCGTTCTGAAACATCAGCATGATGTCCCTCTGGAACTCGGCAGTGGTCCGTATCAGACCGTTCTCGATGTTCTTCTTTATGGTTGCCAGGTCCATGGGCCTGGAGAACAAGAAGAGAAGACAGTTCTGTCTGAGATGTTTTTCTTCTAAAGCTCCAGTAAAGTGATACAAAAATATTCTTTGCTTACCTGTGCACAATACTGTGGTATCCAGGTGCAATCTCTTCTGTTACTGGCTGAAGGAAGACATTTGCATACCTACAACAGGTTTACACGACGCGTTACAGAAAAATATCGGAGACTGTGCATTTAGTGTTAGAGTTATGAATCAGATTCTGACCTGTGATTGGCTGCTGCTCGCCACACAAGCATAATGGCTTTCTTCCAGATTTTGTGAGCCTGTAGAGCTTCCAGATCCTCACTGCACACAGAACTGCATGTTGAAGGTCAAAAAAAGGAAGTCGTATGAATGCAGAAACTGATCTGCTGCAAAGTCAGTATTCTTACACCATCAGCACCATCTAGAGCAGGCGTCTGAAACTCGCGGCCCGGAGGCCACTTGCCCCACTTGTGTCACCCCTACTTGCAGCCCGTATATTGACTAATGTCTGGATTTTTATTTTGTTAAAAACAAACAAAGTTATAGCAGAAGTGCTGCCACGTGTCTGGCCAGAAAGAGAGTACCAATTTGTTTATTTGGTAGTTTAATGAAAGGCTTCAGTGAGAAAAAAAAATTCATTCGCATTTGCAGTTTTTTCTTGTTATACAATATTTGACATTTTAAAAAACAAACAAAACACCACATTTTCGGAAATATTTGTGGGTGTTTTCTTGTTTGTTTGTTTTGTACTACTTGAACACTAAAGTGGTCCTCCAATGAGATGACAGTGCCAGCAGTGGCCCACAGCTCATTTAAGATTGAGACCCCTGATCTAGAGTATAAATGCATTTCACTTACAACTGCGAAGAAGCTGGACTGCTGGGGATGGAGTCTGCAGTTGTATGGAGCTGCAGTGAAGAGGAAGCCGTATGGAGGCTGTATCCATCCTCACTCTCACTGGCCGCCGGTTCTAGCTCAGTTTCGCCGTCTGGCTCTGATAGGAATTCTTCCACCCCATCACCCACTTCTTCTCCACACACCTCTGGCCCATTAACTTTGTTTTGCAGGTTAGTCCCCGAGGCCTTCTCTCCTCCCCCAACAGTTATTGTGTCCTCCCTCTTTGTCTCCTGCAAAAATGTAAAAAGGCACAGACAGATTCAAACAAAACTGAAAGTGCCGGGTTACTGTGGAGCACACTGCACATTTTAGTACAGCAATTACAAGCATCATGCTTGCTTTGTCCTCATACAGTGCTATACCTTTGGATGCCTTTCTGTCAGTGGGTTATCTTCTAATACCGAGTCTGTCAAGATAGTAGAAATGAATAATAAGGTTTGCAAAATGCATAGTCTGATGCAAACTGCATGTTATCTGGCAAGGCAGTACAAATGCTTAAGCATGGATGTTCGTACCTCGGTGGATTTTTTCAGGGATTTGCTGTGCCCACTTCTCACGTTCACATTTTACGGATGACATTTGGGTTTTTGAGTGCACCGCCTCTCCGGTCTCTCTCACTGCTGCAGACTGTGGAGGCGTTCCACTGCGGTAGTGCTCCAAAATCTTTGAGTCGCATCCAGATGAGGAAGAGGGAGGAATGCTCCTCAGTCCCACAGGAAATCCTGCAAGATGGTTATCTTGACTGTTGCGAAAAGAAGAGAGTGAAGCTTCTGTCCTCTCCTCCAAGCTACAGTGAAGAGATGAAGACTGTATAGCCCCAGTGGGCACTGTGGGGTTGTGTGGCTCATGAGGCTGGAAAGGCCCAGAATCCCAGGCAGCAGACAGAGCGTGGCCATTTTCTTCACAAAGGGACAGAGCAGCCTCAACTGCAGCTGCATCCAAAGCATCAGCAGCTTCATCAGCCTACAAAAACGAAACATACAACGAATACCCATATTGTAAAAAATAAATAAATAAAAAAAAAATCAAAACAGGTCTCGTAAATTATTTAATGTAACCTAAACAGTAAGGTTTATTGACTTTTAGAACCTTCTCTTCAATGATGGCAATGATGTCCCCCACTGTCTTCAGGTCCAGCTCATCTCCCATGTATGACACAGTCACATCGTCCTCACTGAGCTCTGACACCTTATCTTCTACCATAGAGGAGACAGGCTGGCATCCAGGAGCCACAGATGGCACCATCACATTTACCTCTGCATGAATGCAACAACTGATTTACTATCTGTTTAATATTTCAACACCATGAATCTAAATTCTTATTTGGTATAGCATTATTACATCTTTGCTAGTTTAGAGCAGGTGGCCAAGAACAGATCTGATCAACAGGTCACAATTAAATCCTCTGTATACAATGCAAAGTTTGTGACATTAAGAATGTGAGGGTGTTGGAATAGAAAGTGGACAGACCTGCACTTGCTGAGATGTTTGATTCAGCAGGAACAGGAGTGGTGGCAGAGAGAGGAACGCTGGAGGCAGAATCTGCACTGACCATAAAACCTAATGGAGGGGAAAACTGGGCGGGGCCTGCTTCCAGGAGACGGGACAACATCGGGGCACCTGTCATGCAAGTATTCACGCACGCATTAACACATGAAGTGCAGAGCTCTGACAAAGCACCTCAGGCTATCAGATGGCCAGAGTATTAGCAAACATTTGTGACAATGGCATCACCAGATAGCACCCATGCATTCAGAGTTCAAGAGTAAAACTAACAATTATAAAACATGTTCAAAGAGCTAAAGATAAGAAGACCTCTAGGACGCTTTTTCCTGTGTCAAAGGGGGTTCTACTGAATGCTTTTTTTACTGGTATGGTAATCTGTTGCTTTGTGAGACATTTCTGTTTATCGAAATCCGAAAAGTAAGATTTGCTTTTGTAACAAGACATACAAAACTCAGACATTTTAACAGAGATCAATAGTGATCAAACACAGCATCTGTACCTGCTGCCTGAGAGAGAGGCTGACAAGGTGGAGCCAGCTGCAAGTCATGTGCTCCTGACACATTACCTGTGGACACGTCACCATCTCCAATCTGAGATAAAGATGCATACACAAATCAAACACGTCTAAAACATGAAGCAGTGCTGTTTAATAATAAATCTGTTACTCATTAACAGGCAGGGCAGAATAGCTGGTGTTTTTTTATCCCACCAGTGGTGTCTGATCAGTACTGGATTTTTAAGGCCAGTGCCAATAAAGAGAGTAGGCAAAATGGTTTCTTCTTCACACATCACAGTCCAGGATATGTGAAGTGAATTTTATATATACAGTGATTTTAAACAGAATCCAAATCTAAACGATAACAGAGAACTGTAAGGAGACAAAATGGATAGCCAAATTATTAGACACCCTCTAAAGCAGAGGAATTCTTCACGTGATCATATAAAGGTAGACTGCCCTGCAGTCTTATACAAGTTCATTATTGGCATATATATTAAAGCCCTTCAACACACCAATCTGGAATTTGTGGCCAATATACTGCCTTTCTTCAGTAACTCTGACAGGAGGGGAGATGGTGGTGGTGTGGCTTTCTGACATAGTAACTTCTTTTGGGTGGGGTCCTCTAGCAGGGACCCGTGGCTGATGTCATCATTACCAGAAGGCTCAGCAAATGTCATTAGCCTGGCTGTTCCAGAAGCCTAGAGACAGACAGAGGGAAACGTGAAGTTTTATTAGGATTTCAGATGTAGTTATTATCAAAATATGTTTTCTTTTTTGTCTCTGAAGGGAACATTCAAAAGGATTAGACTCATTTCCAAAACAAAAACAGTCATTTTCTATGCCTTACATCCCATATAGCACTCCTGGTAAGTTACTTTAAACACCTAAAGTGAATTTTTTTTAGGTATTATGAGCCCGACTTTAGCAAATCTAAATTTGTGGCACACAAGAAACGCATTACATTACATCTACTAGGTATATACTGGACATATAATGAAGGACATTATATCTGCTGAGTGTTGTGGTGAAATAGATTGTTTAAATTTGTGACTATTTAGCAATTTTTCTTAATAGTACACTTTGTCTTGGTGTAAACTACATGTGTGTAAATATATAAATATTAGTAACAGACAGATCATAGCATGGGCCAAGCAGGCACATTCCCAGGAAGACATTTGCATATCTACAACATACCAAAGGTGACTCTTCTCAGTAAGATTTCTTTCATGAATACAGTATTATTGTGTTTTTTTTCTTTAATATTTTTATAAAAGGATTTTAAAATTCTAGTATGATGATAAAATAGATGGAATGTTTTGTAAATTAGCCAATCAAGTCACAATGACAAATCAAATGTCAATTGGGTGGTTAATGAGGAGAAATCGGTCCGTGGGGGAAAAAGACGCATTTAGCAAGTTTGCAAAGTGTTAACTGGCAGGAGCCATCCTGGTGCTACAGTCGTGTTTACTGTAGAAGACCTGGATGCTAAAACTGATTTCCCCTCTTGCATCATTTTGAGGCTGACGGCTGGACGCCTGCAGACATTCAAAATCCGGCTGCCTAGGTAACCCTCTAATCTACAGATAACGACAGGTTTTTTAGCCCACCAATGAAAATCTATTAGTATTAGTAAATAAGTAAGTATTTCCCAAGTGCTGTTAAACCTGGAAAAGAGTTTTTAGGACTTTTTAAGAATAAAACACCCACGTTTTATCTATGATCCTTACATTTTTTTACTTTAACACAGAAACAAAATTATTTCATAAAAACAGAAACTACCAGGGTTAAAATTATTAGCTCCCCTGATGCTAACGGTCAATTGTGTATCCTTGTTGCTAGATAACAGCCTGCAGTCAACTGTTGTAGTTTTCAGCAAGTCTCACATGCGTCTCCTGAGCAATCTCAGCCCAATTTTCTTTGGTGAATCTCTCAAGATCCTTCAAATTTGATGCTCTCCAGGCACGGACCTTGGTCTTCAGTTCACCCCACAGATTTCCAATAGGATTCAAGTCAGGGCTTCAATATGCCAGTCAGTTATGTTCACTTTGGTCTTCTGGAGGTAGGAAGGCAAAGCGACGACCCAGACTCGGTTTTGTTGCTTGTGGAGGTTTTCTTTCATAATCCTCACATATCCTTCTTCCTTCATGATTCCTTCCACCTTTCCAGCTCCAGACGCACTGAAATCTCCCCACAGCGTTTCACTGTGGGGACGGTGTTCTTTGGCTTGTATACTTCTCCCTTCTTTCTCCAAACATAAGCAACATCTCTGTGGCCAAAGAGCTACTTTCCTCTCATCTGACCAAAGAATCAGGTTCTCCGGGTTGCCCTTAGCACACTTCAGTCTGGCCTGAAGGTGTCTCTTTTGCAGAAGTTTTCTTAGTCTGCAGCCTCACAGTCCATTCCTATGCAGGGTTCTGGTGGTCGTCTTCTTTGAGACTACAATTTCCAACTTCCAACTTTTTGCAGTTGTTCTAAGGTCTTTAGACACGTCTCTCACTAGTTTTCTTTCCCTAGTCTTTGAAATCTTTCGCTTCTACCTCTGCTGGGCTTGTTCAGTACTGTGTTGCCCTATTTGAATTTCTTGATGATCCCTCTCATTTCAGTTCTTGACACTTGGAAAGGCTGTGATAACCTTGTATATACATCTGCTTTGGAAGCAACAACAATTCTTTTTCTCAAGTCTAAACTGTTTTGGGGGTTTTTTTTGGCATGATGTTCTCTCCAGTAACAGCTCAAACCCTGGCTGAAGTTTTTATAGTGTGTGTTAATTAGAAGATAACACTCAGTTTTAAATTGATTTAACAAACTTTTAGCACAAATCTGAAGCACATCAAAGTCTGTTACGCATCAGTGGTTTGCACTATGGCTCAATATGAAAGGTTAATAATACTGAATCTGGTAATTGTTGTGTTTTCTGAAATAATTTTGTTATTGTTTCTATATCATTGCTTCTATCTAACATTCACACACATTTATACTCCGATGGATGCACTGGAGAGCAACTTAGGGTTAGGCCTAAGGATATTTGGCATGCAGCCTGGAGCAACCTGAAAAATTTGACACAAACTTGAAATTTCATTAATGCTCCTATCACAGCTAATTACTGAAGCTTGAAAGAGCTTTTGTAATTTGCATTCTAACTAGCCATGTGTTCATTTTGGCTATGCTGTTAGTGCCTGGACTGCAGCTTTGGAACGATTGATGGACCAGCAGCGCTAGCACTAACAGACAAGGTGCAATGCTAAGCTGATGGCCTCTGACATTTCCTCTGAAGGAAAAAGGTACTTGAATGTGGATTACATTCCTTCTATTAAGCATATTTGACACTTCCTGTCCGTGTCTGCCAAAGGGTCTGTTACTGCTGCAATGTTCAGGATGTTATAAACTAATTAAGGATAACACAAAGACACCTAAACAGCCTGTCACTCAAGGCTATTGAATCTGAGCTCTCTGGAAGCAAACGACTTCATCAATGACTTTTCTTGAAAGAATACCAGAAAAAAAAAAACAATGCTTTAGACAGGACTTTTTTCATTGTGCCTTTTTTTTTTAAAGCAACTCTGTGTGTTTGACTCCTCAAGATGTATATATTGAGCCGCACAAGACATATATAGAACATAACAGGATAGCAATAGTTTAACATGTTAAAATAGCAAATATAAGGTCAATGTAATACGAGCTATGTAAGCTATCTTGTGTTCTTGTGCTTATGATAATTCGCTCATGGTATTAGTGATTAAGACAAAGCTTCAGTATTTTGCATTCTAACTAGCCATGTGTTCATTTTGGCTATGATGTTAGCCTGGTTTTAAGATTTATTTTAGTCTGATGAAAGCTGCAATTTTTACAGACTCTATATGTGGAGAGTGAATTGGAAATAAAATAGAATACTAAAGTTTATTTGTAGTCTACAACCCAATCATGATCAAGTGATAATGCCAGGGATAAAAAATAATTTACCAATTATGTTTTTTCTTATTCCCCCTAAAAGAACATGACAGAAACAAAATATAGTTATAGAATCATTACACCATTATTAAATACTAATAAACAATGTAAAATGTCTGAAAATAAGGCAGGATAACTGAAATGTCAGGCATTGTCATAAGTAACTCTGAGTCTTCAGAGACTTACATTCTTTGTAGACGTAAGATCCAGTGTCAAGCACTCGAGTTGGTCACCTGGGGAGAACTCCTGGCTTGGGGAGCTACAGCCTGAGGGCGAATGCATGGTGACACTGGGTATCCGCTTGGGTGTGTTCTTTGCCACCTGTCTGGCTGAAAGAGGGACAGGCAGCACAGAGAGCCTTTTCTTGTGAGTCATACAAAAGCAAAGCTGATGATCAAATTTCTTTTCAAAACAGAGCTCCCTACAAGGGCTGTCCAATTGGCTCAACCTGAGTATGAAAAATGCTGACATCTCTTTGACAGGTGATCACCTGGAAATGAAGGATATTTTCTTTGTTTATTCCAATGTTTTCTAGTGCCAACAGCAGTTTAAAGTTTCTGGTCAAACAGTACCCTGCAGAGTGCAATACTTCTAAAATACCTAATCAAGTCTTGATGAGCTTTCTGTAAGACCATTCTTAACCCAGTTTAATTGTCAGATACATCTCAGTTTTTCATATTTTCCTTAAAAGAAGCCAGACTTTCTTCTAATTTACAAAAGTTTTCTCGAGCAATATAATCAGTTTAATAAATTTCAAAGGTTTTCTTTGGACATCGCCTGCTTTTTCTCTCATTTTCAGTACCTGACCATTTTTAGACAACTTTTACTTTGTTTGTTTGTGACCCACTTAAAACTGACCAATAAATCATGAAAGCAAAATTATCCCCATTTCTTTAGTTTAATCTATTAAAAAAATGACAAAGACAATACAATTTTTTTATATACTTTTTTGTCATTTGCCTTTATTTGATAGTGGAGACAGACAGGGCCACAGGTCAGAATCGAAACACGGCCACTGCCTTCTGGCCGGTCACCTGCTCACCCACGGAGCTAAGCTGGCAGCCAGATAATATAGTTTGAGGCACAGGCATAAAATTGTACTTTTGAACTAACCAGGGGAGCTGGTTGGTTCAAAAAACAAAAAAGCCTGCATACTTCAGCATGGTATTAAGAATAAAGGTGGTATTTCCAAGTATTGACTTTCAAGCTTGTTAGAAGTGCAAAAACCGTGTTTTTCCCGTGTCTTTGTTGCATGTTTCAATAAATCACTGCACCTTTTTCCCATTTTCTTAGCAAAACATCTAGAAATGAGGGTTGGCTCATGACCTCATTTTGAGGCTGACGGCTGGACGCCTGCAGACATTCAAAATCCGGCTGCCTAGGTAACCCTCTAATCTACAGATAACGACAGGATTATTAGCCCACCAATGAAAATCTATTAGTATTAGTAAATAAGTAAGTATTTCCCAGGTGCTGTTAAACCTGGAAAAGAGTTTTTAGGACTTTTTAAGAATAAAACACCCACGTTTTATTTATGATCCTTACATTATTTTACTTTAACACAGAAACAAAATTATTTCATAAAAACAGAAACTACCAGGGTTAAAATTATTAGCTCCCCTGATGCTAACGGTCAATTGTGTATCCTTGTTGCTAGATAACAGCCTGCAGTCAACTGTTGTAGTTTTCAGCAAGTCTCGCATGCGTCTCCTGAGCAATCTCAGCCCAATTTTCTTTGGTGAATCTCTCAAGATCCTTCAGATTTGATGCTTTCCAGGCATGGACCTTGGCCTTCAGTTCACCCCACAGATTTCCAATAGGATTCAAGTCAGGGCTTCGACATGCCAGTCAGTTATGTTCACTTTGGTCTTCTGGAGGTAGTTCTTCAGAAGAATTGTTTTAGGTTGTGTTGGAAGGTAAAGCAACGACCCAGACTCGGTTTTGTTGCTTGTGGAGGTTTTCTTTCATAATCTTCACATATTCTTCTTCCTTCATGATTCCTTCCACCTTTACAAGATTTCCAGCTCCAGACGCACTGAAATCTCCTCACAGCGTTTCACTGTGGGGACGGTGTTCTTTGGCTTGTATACTTCTCCCTTCTTTCTTCAAACATAAGCAACATCTCTGTGGCCAAAGAGCTCTACTTTCCTCTCATCTGACCAAAGAATCAGGTTCTCCAGGTTGCCCTTAGCATACTTCAGTCTGGCCTGAAGGTGTCTCTTTTGCAGACCCAGACTTTTGCACAGAAGTATATGTTACTTGTATCACAGTGTCTGTTATATGTTTCAGTGGCGCTAAGCACAAATATATCTAAGAAGTTATTTTTCATGTATATTACTAGCAGGCCGACTTAGCTACACAAAATCTCAGTTTAATAATCATGTCTAAAGCAACTGAAAAATTATACTTAATCTCATTGTTTTTTATTTTCATTATTTATGGATGACCCGTGTAATTACTAAAATATAATTCTTTATGGATGTGTTCCTCAAAAAAGACCCTTGAAATTGAAAGAAATACCTTGATAAGCAGCATCTGTGTTTTTTCTTTTCATCTCTGCTTCCTCCTCCTCCAGTTTCTTCTTCCTAACAGATGCACAACAAAAGATCATTTCCTTTGTTGTTACAGAGAGGCCAGTGTTTAAGGTTTACAAGAGAAAAAGACATGCATGATTGTACAAACAGGGTTGATAGATTTGTTGCTTCTTACTGCAGAATTTCCTCCCATAGCTCTTTCAGTTTGGAATCCAGATGTCCCGCTTGAATCAGTTCAGCCTCTCTCTTCAGCTTCCTACGAAAACAGCAATATGTCAGCTCATCTCACTGATGCAGTTTGAGGTGTGTGTTTTTTTTAGATGAATAATGTGTTCGTGCTGGTTACCTGTGCTTCTCCTGCGTTTCTTTGATCAGCTTCTTTAGTTCCTCGATCCTCTCAGCCGTCAGTCTGCGAACTATCACATCCTCCACTGTCTCCACCACCTCACCTTTCTCACCGCGCTTCCGCCTGAAGGTAACAAAGGCATCAGCTCGTAACGCTGCATATCCTGTAGATGCATTCATCAAACAGGGTAAAGCTACATAAGCATGTTTGAAGTTGAAGTCACTTATGTGCTCACTTTGGGGCCTCTGTCGCTTCCAGGAGCTCTGAGTATTTGGAGGCACAGTGCTGTGAAGATCCAAAAGAGTATCAAGAACAACTTCACTCAAATAGAGTGCGTGAAACCTACTGCAGAGATCACGGATTAAGCTTTTAATGTTGTGAAAGTAGCCCTGCGATAGTCTGACAACTGTACAGGGTGTTCTCTGCCTTTCACCCTGTGATAGGGTGCTTTGGTCATACCTTTTGAGAGAACCAGTCAGGTGGTCGCCCAGGTTCTGCAAATGGTTTTATGGCACGACTGACCGATACCCTGATGAAAAAAGCATAAGACAACCCAAGATAAATACAGTTCTAAAGACTTTTAGAGTTAAACAATGTTCTATTTATGCAATGGTTTATTATATTTATATTTCAGGAACAAAATTATATTAAATCTATTTTTTTTTTCCATTTATAATTACTCTTTTATTTGTTACTTCATGCAAACCTGGTACTAAATTAAAGCCAGCCAGCACTGGGCTGCATCATGTATGCCAGTGTAACAGATAAAGAACGACATGGCTAACCATGGTTAAGTCATCCTGTTTGTATGTCACTCTGTACTGTAACAGGAAAGCAGACCAGCAACCCTTTTAAGTACTCAGGCACAGGAATACTAACAGAACCACCCTAAGTGACAACATCTTATCTTAAAACCTAACCATAAGAGAAAGGATACATGTGTAACTAACAACATCTAATGTGCCAGATTATGACTCACACTATTGAGCACAATACAGAATCGCTGAAACCAGCTGAAAGAGGCATGCATTACCAGTTCTGGTCCCCACTCTTCATGACAGATGTGGCCAAACACAGCTTCTCCCTCACTGACCATGGTTCTGTTGGTCCAATGACAAGCAGCTTGTGTTCTGCAGACGTGGACGAAACATAATATATACTTTATGCAGTATATTTTTAATACAGACTGTGTTCTGCTGGACTTCTCCGGCCTGGATCTTGTTTCTTCTTCTTCTTCTTTTTCTTTTTTTTGCCATTGTGATCGAGCTAACCACCAGTACCGGCACTTTAAGCATGCAACTGCACACACAAAGAGAGAGCCTTTGATATAGCTGATAGCAAACGGTAGCCACCACCAGTGTAAATAGAGCCGTCAACTCGTGATGACAACCAATAATCCGTGCAGGCTGCCACGCAGGGAGCGAAGAGAAGTTAGAAGCGATAAGATCCAAGTACGACACACACAAACACACACACGCTAACGGGTAGCATGTCATGACATTTGCTATTTTCTAACGTTACTCACTTCCAGCCCCGTTTGCCATCTTCCTGTCATCCCGACATCCCGCACATCTTGGTAGATAGAAACCCGGCGATTAACAACGCTGGCGATATGCGAAGGCTATACTCATAGGCTAACATCAATGGATGTTAGGCTGGATGTGGAGGCTCTAAAGATTTTTCTCACTAGCTAGCACGCTGAATCACCGCTGTTGCCCGTTAGTCTCAGTCTGGTATGCCAAAGCTTTTGGTAATTTAAGGATTAACCAGCTTGCTAGAATGCAAAGACTGCGTCTGTAAAAGAGTCACAAAACGGTCTAATTACGTTAGAAAGAGTTTATGCTACCAAGCGACAGGCAGCCAGACGAAGAAAAAATTTTAGCTTACTGTAGCCATAAACCTTATTTCTCATTCTAGCTAGCAGCGAAGTGTTCGTACACGCCCACCACAGTAATAATAATGTACCACCCTGCAGGCGGCTGAGTTTTCATAATTAAGCAGGATAGCTTGTTTTTTATGGAAAGATGGAACTTAACTTGTGTCAGTAGAAAGATAATTATATGTATAAATGTCAGTTCAGCACTTCTTTTTTCCACATAACTGGGTAAAAGCACTAAGCACAAACAACAAGTTTAGTACACAAGTTGTTTGCAACACAACTAGCTAGGTTCATATGTAGCATGCTGCGCAGATGTGCTACTACTACTACTAAAAATAATAATATTAAATTCTCTATTAATTTGTTATCAGTTTCATGTAGCTTAAAATAACATTAGACTTCAAAAATATTTGTGCCAAAAATTAAATTTAATGGAATCCAGTCAAATAAAATGTACTTGTTTTGTATACATTCAGTCCTTTCCAAGCATGTTTTCCTATATTATTAATTATTTGAACAAATACATTATAATTTGATATATCTCAGTTGCATTATACTCAAAATTGCCAAGAATCATTTTTTGAGTGTACTTTAATGAACAAACACGCACAGTCAATAAAAATAATGCTAAGCTATATGATTTCCAAAAAGCTCTCTGAATTGAAATGTTGAAATTTACGTTTTTTATGCTGTCTCCTATTGAATAAGGACTACATTAACAGCTAGACACAGCAGAAAATAATATCAGAACTTGACACTTGTACTAAACAACAATAATAATAATAATAAAATCACTATTTTCCCCAAAAATGCCCTAGATATGAGGAAACCAAATACTAGTTCCCCCTAAATAATGAAATCATTGATTACAGTATGAGCTATACTCTATGAGGAATGTTTCCAGCACCCTGTTGAATCTATGCAACAAAGTATGACAGCTTGGAAGGCAAAATGGTGTTCAACTCGGCACTACCAAGGTGTACCTAAAAAGTATCCAGTCAGTGTATAAACAAGCTTTAAGCACATTTAAAACCACCCCAATCCATAGTTTTTAGATTAAACTTAAAAAAAGTGTCCCTCAAGTATTGTTTCCCCAAAACCTGGGTCCACTCATGAGCAGCATTTGGTCCATCAGAGTAAGTTTGCATAAAATCTTTTCTGGTTTAACTTTAACCCTCGTACAGATACCTTCTCAGTATATTCAAGAGGAATTTGTGGTCAAATCTGAGACTGGCAGTTATCTAGTATTGACTTTCTCTAGTTTTCATAGTGGACTTCCTACTGGCTCAACTCCCATGAAGGTAAACTCTGTGCACACGCTTTCTGATTAAGATATGTGCAGATCCTGTGAAGACATTTAGAATTTCTCCTCATTTCTGGTGGACTTACTTTGTCCCCTTTATTCTTGCCATTGAAGTTGTGTTTGGCAGTATACAGCACTTTTAGATGATTTTCACTTAGGTGGGTGAGTTATTCAAAATGATTTACAGATGAGCTGAACCATAACAAGATCAGGAAATTTCATGGAACTGAAAGAAAACAAAAACAAAAAGCCCTAAGAGCCCCAAATGCAATTAAGATGACTTCTAAATTATAATTACAGATACAGTTTACATGTACACGGGAAAACACTAACAAACCCTGCTGAACAGAATTGGGACAGATTTTTATAATCTTGCATCCAGCCCCCAAGAATCCGTCTACTTCAAGGCTCTCCCAGCCTAAGAGATAAGGCCAGAAACAAGCAACCTATGTCAGTTGGTACTGAGACTGTCTGTCTCTAAGAGATATTCTGCCAATCATAATCTGACTTGTCTCACAACACTTCTTTCCAAACACCTATCAGTGTAAACCAAATTCTAACAAAATGAAAAGAAATCTATCTCCGGGAAGAAGAGTTAAAGCCCTAAAAAACAGGTATGAATTAGCAGAATGTCTCTTAGGTGTCAGAAACATAAAAACAGAGTCAAATTCTAACCTAAAAGAAGGACCACAAACTGGCAATTGAACAAGGAAGACACACAAGGTTGTGGCAACCGAAAGATTAGAAGAACATGTGATCACTGTTTGAGAGGTGAGGTTGAAAGTGAGACATTTCCTCCTGAAATGTAAATCATTCAGTGAAGTAAGGAACACTTACTTTAGCCACTTCAGTTCTGTAATTCCAAATTTCCAAAAGCTGAACATCTCAGTTGACGGGGCATGTCTGAGCCTGCCATATATATATCAACATGCTACAAACGAATGGGTTGTGAATGACCAGCGCGCGTGCACACACACACACACACACACACACACACACACACACACACACACAAAATTTTATTAATTTCTATTGTTCCTTTTTCTGTTATTGTTATTTAATTGAACTTTTTTTTCAGTGAAAATAATAATAAAAACAAGTACACGAGAACAAAAGAAAAATCTATTTGGTTTCCAAATTTTTCCAAACCTGAAAATGAATCTTTTGTTGGCCTTTACCTGCATTAAAGATGAGTGTGTCACACATGCAGCGGGAGCAACAAACTTGAAAAACCGGTTTGTTTTCAGCATGATATGGCAAAAATAAATTGTGCATGACATCCAGGAGGACTGGGTCTCTTTTTATAAATTGGTCTGGCTTAGATATGTTTACAACAGTCACCATCATGAATTCAAGGTACTCATAAATAGGTCATTTCTGGATCTTCTTCTTGCCTTAGTAAAGACTATATTTTACAGTCTTGTTTCCTAGCCACGCTGACCTTAATGAAGGTTACAAAAGAAAATGAGAATGTGTAACAGAACTGTTTATGTGTACAGCACACTGTAAGTCACCATAAGGACCTCTGTGGACAATCAGCAGACATTGATTCTACAAGAATCAAGCAGACGTTATGACAACAATTTAGACAACAATTTAAAAGGAGAAAACAGCAGCTAGTCCAAAACTCATTACTGTTTGCATAGTAAATGGCACACTCGCTATGTTTGGTTAGCTGGCAATGCATGCTCTTATTTCTATGGCAAAACACATTATAAATATTAACTCTAGATGAGTTTAAAAACATCTTTGTTGAAGCTGTGTATAGATCTCCTCTCTGGTTTCATTCATCCTATGGTGTAGCATCTATTATGAATGAACAGAATGTCAGAAGAGACATGTTGTTTTGTTGACTGGACAGATGGATTGAGTTTACAAATGTTGCCACTGAATTCATAAGAAGCACAACAGAATCTGTCCATCCATCCATTCTCTTCCGCTTGTCTTTATCGGGGTTGCAGGGGAGGCTGGAGTCTATCCCAGCTACTATATTGGGGGGGGGGGCATCCAGCCTGATGCAGGGCTAACACAGAGAGACAGACAACTATTTGCACTCCCATTCAATTTGCAATTGAGATTCACCAGTTAACCTAACTCTACTTACTGCATGTGTTTGGACTGTGGGAGGAAGTTGGAGTGCCCAGAGAGAACCCACGCAAACTAGAAATCATGCAAGCTCCATTCAGAAAGGCCACAGCCAAGTCAGGGAGTCAGGACCTTCTTGCTGTGATGCAACATTGATAACCTCTGCTCCACCTTGCTGCCCAGCAAACACTGATTAGCTGCCCAACAGAATCTGATTACATTTTAACACTACAGTACTGTGCAAACATCTTGGGCCTCTCATTTATTTATATTTGGCCAACAAAGAGCCAAGCTTTTATCATTTTTTTTTTAAAGTGGTCTTAAACGGTCATTCTCAGGCTTTTATTTGTTAGTTATTATTCGGACATTAGCTGCATTTTAAAAAATTTTCAGTCCAGTCCTTAAACTGACCATTTTCAGATAAATATTTTTTTTGTTTGCTTGTTAAGTCACTTAACATTGATCTATAAAACAAATATCTAACTCAAGAGATGAACCAGAACTGTGTGTTTGCACATAAAAGACAGCCAATTTTAAATTTTACCTTCAGGCACTTTGTTACTGGCAGCCTGTCTCAAAAACATGTTATTCCATTCTCAAAAACATTCAAATTTTGTAGCTGAATCTTAAAAATACCAAAGATAACGCAGTTATGTTAAAATTAAAACTGTACTTTTCCACCAAGGGGGTGAGTCCAAAACTTTAGCATCATTGAGCATGGTGTTCAGTGTGCCCTTAAAAATCTGAGGAAACTGGACAAGTGGAGGACAGAAGAAGAATTGTCAGGCCTAAAAAGAAATATAACTACAGCAGATGAACAATATCTAAAAGTCATGTCCTTAAGTAATAGAAAAAAGTCCAACAAAGACCCAACACAGGACCCAAGAAATGCATCTGGACCTTTAGTTGATTCAACTACTTTTCACTGAAGCCTCATCAGAAATGATCTCAGTGGGAGGGTGGCTGTCAAGAAGCCATTCTTAAGGAAGGGAAACAGGGAGAAAAGGCTGAGGTGTGAAATTATATAATAACTGGACTGGCAACAGGTCTTACTGAGTCATGAATCCAAATGTGAAATGTTTGGTTCAAGAATAAAGGTGGTCATTTCAAATCATTCACTTTTGGGCTCATCAGAATGGTACAAACTCAGTTTTAGCCTTATAGTCTGTATTTACATGTACCCTATGTTTTCACATTTTGATAAATAGCTGTGCCTATTTTCCATTTTTGTAAGAAAAATAAAGAATTGAGTGGTGACTCATGACTTTCACACATTACTGTATAGACTTTTTAAATGACAGAGGAGGGTTAAATGAACCAGAAGCTTTTTTTTGCTATAAAGGCTTATATCGTCCATGAAGCAAGACCAATTACTACAGGGAAACAAATGTTAATGAGGCATTTGACATTTAACTCCATCACACTGCCACTTTGCTCCCTGCTGCTCTGTGGAATAATAGTCAGCTCTACCGGAAAGACTGGCAGCCTTGAAGAGGATCGCTAAAATATGAGACAAATAACTCTGTTTCTGAGAAAATCCTCCCCTTGACAAAAACTCTGTCACTGAACATGCAAATTTACCAGAGGTTATATTCAAGTGTTCTTGTGTCTGATAGAATTAGTCCAACTCATTTTAATGTACTCAGTAATTCCAAGAATTTAAGGTTTAATATTTTGATATTTTATACACAAGCATGTTATGCAAAGTCATGAAAAATAACTGCCTGTTCTGTTGAGGTGTTATGATCAAATACACTTTATTCTACACATATTATTATTTCAGTCATATTCCATCTTGTTTTAAAAGCTACATTTAACTCTCTTCGGTGTAATCTCAGATGTGTGAGTGATAGAGAGTGTAGAAATGAAGGTCATACCACATGTTGCCTTTAACTGTTGCACTGCTGCACTGAGCCCATCCCATAGGCAGATCCACCGCTAATTATGTGAAGGTTGGAAGCCCAGTGAAGATATCCTCTACGTCTTTGCCATTCATCTCACTTCATTCGGAGCTACAAGTTGCTGTTTCGGAGGACAAGTGTACTTTCACTCCAGGAGCCAGTCGTTTGCTGTCGGTCTTTGTTGTGAGTATGTTTGGAACTATTATGAGTGACTGCAAATTTTTCTTTATCATCGTCATCATCTTTTTTGATCTTTTCATGTGCATCATACAGATGCACAGAAGCAGCCTATTTCAAATATTTCCACACATATCTCAGTGTGTGCTGCATGAATTATATTAGCACTAGAAATTACTTATATTGAATTTCCTTTAAATTATTTCTAGCAAAGTTTTTTTTTTTAAAAAGGCCTTCTGTTGCTGTTGCTTTTATTTACTCCCCTATTATGAGGATCATTAAGTTGGTACTTGAATGTGTCTTTTAAACTCAGAAACATAACAGCATCTACTTATAAAGAAAAGCTGAGATTTGAAAAACAACTTTAAATGTGCACTTTATGACAGACATATTCTGCGATAGCAACATGTTAATATTAGGTGTATTTACAATCTCAGCTAGCGGATGCCGCCCCCTTGGGAGAGCTGCGCTACCTCCGCTCCCCTGCCCTTCTCCTTTGAGACCCTCCCTGTTCCTCTTGCAGCTGAGACCCAGGGAGCAGAATTAACAAGCAAATTGAAACAGACTCTAACCAGCACCTCAGATACCTTCAATAATGTCTCACATTGATAATTTGTGACAATGTTCTTTATATTGCTCTTTATAAGAGCAAACTTGTTTTCTACAACCACATTTCTTTATTGGTAATCTGTACTTTTGTGTCTTGTTTTTAAATTTGCTCCATGATGGCTGATCCAAGTGGGAGAGGGCAGGATGTCTAACAACATGGCCAAGATTGCAGATGCTCGAAAAACAGTAGAGCAGTTGAAACTGGAGGTCAACATAGAGAGGATGATGGTGAGTCAGCATAGACAGTGACTGGAAACAAAGCAAGGGCACAAATAAGGCAGCGTGAATTGAAAAGTCTTCCGATGAGCAAGTATTCACTTCAGTTATGGCACCATGTGTTGTTCCTTTGTACTTCACTGTGTCTCGGAAACTTTCAACAAAAAGTTACATTTTACATGCTTTTATTTATCAGATGTATTTATACTTTTGACAAAGAACCACTTATTTGCAGCAACCACAGATGTGTGAATCTTTATTATCGTAGATATGTGCTCCAGCTTAGGTTAGACCCACAAATGTTCAATCAGGGTTTAGATCTGATGATGGTACTGTCCACTCCTTTAAACAGAATACTAGCTGACAGCTTCCTTTTAAAAAGTTCTTGCATAGTTTGGAGCTATATGCCCTGGTTCAGTAATTTCACTCCAGCCTGGCACTGCACGTACCATCAAATCATCACACTTCCTCATATCAAGCACTCTTCCAGCCCCTCGCTCAAATGTTCTTTTTGACTTAAAGACCTTAGACTTCAGATATCATTGTGTATAGCACTTTTCCAATCTGCCTCTGCCCAATATCTGTGTTTTCCTGCTTATTTGTTATTTCTTACTGTTATTGGCCAGTCTCAGATATCCTGGAGGGACTTCATGAGTGCCATTTAATGAGCCTGCCATTTGATATCGGGAGACTTTAATCGACTTGTCCTCTTGTTCAGTTATGCAGAGGTCCTCCCACTTCTCTTTCTTATTCTGTGTAGTAAGCGAAGTGAAATCACCAGATTTTCAAACATTTTTCTATGGACTAACTTTAGTCCAGAAGAAACACAACTTATTTGGCCACGATGTGACTACAATTACACCCACAAAGGCTGGCAATCCAGAATATGATAGTAAAATTTATTGCTACTTTAATAAACACAATTTAGGTGTCGGCAATGGTTTTCTCTTTAAAGCAGACTCTGATCATAATAAACATGATAATAAATAAAAAACAGGCTGTGCATTCAAAACACAGCTATTTCACCAAAGTCATCCCCAAACATTTGCGCTATAGAGTCAATTATATATATATATTGTTAATTTCAACACTACACCGAGTTCTTTTGATTCCTCAGAGGCATATACACACACAATTGGAACAGATGAGCTCATACTTAACATCTTATCTTGCACTTTTATGATCACTGACTCACTTTAACACAGTCTGCTTTTACAGGTATCCAAAGCAGCAGCTGAACTGATGGCCTACTGTGAAGCTCATGCCAAAGAGGACCCCCTGGTGACCCCAGTGCCTTCATCTGAGAACCCGTTTCGAGAGAAGAAATTGTTTTGTGAAATCCTATAACTCTCTTGTGCAAAATACACACACACAAACGCACGCACACACACACACACACACACACACACACAAAACAAAAACAAAAAAACAATGACAAACACTTTCTTTATTAGGACTATTTTCCAACAGCATTCAGTTTTTAATTTAGGTAGCGATTTCCTCACATGTCAAATGACTGTGTGTTAAGCACGATAAGAATGGCAATAAAGATTTATTGAAAAGAGTGCAAAGTTCATTTAAACAAGCCACTGCTGCTGCATCTCCCACTGTGCACACAGTTTACATATTAACAAAACTGCATATTTAAGTTGTCACCGGGTTGTTGCTCGGTATTAATCTCGGTATTAATCTTTTTGTTGTCAAATGAATAGCCGAATAAAGCTCACCGTCTTTAAACAGCCTCTGTTTTTCTGCCCGTTTCCCAGGGGGCTGTTACTTGGTCACTGAAACCTATGCAAACTAGGGGTGGGGCTATGTGTGATCCGTCAGTGCAGGTTAGAGGTGCAGGGATCAGGTGTGCACAGTCTCCAAACAGCAGGGAGCTCTCATTCAAGGCGGTTTGCCAACATTAATTTGTTGTCTTTGGGAATTAGCCGCAGAGATTAAGGTATGTACATTTTATCAAGCATGTACTCAGTTGAAGATTTACCTCGGTACAGGTGCTGATGTGCCACAGGCTGACTGGACTTTAGATAAACACGTATTTATTGTGTCGAAACATTATTTGGAGTTAGCTCTGATAATGTGAAATCAGCTATCTGCCTCCATACACGTCGACAGTTTTGGAAATGTTGGACAATGTGTGAAAAGTGTATAGTAACATCACGCCAGGCAGGGCTGATCAAGAAAAACTTGTCTGACTAACCGAACACGCGGATCTTAAACACACCCGTGTCTCCAATACTAACATTAACAGCAGGGGGAAGAAGTTTTAAAGTCTGTTATAAACCACCGACTCCCCTTTGAACAGTGGAAAAAAGCCCGTGTTACATGTTCATTTTAGATTTCACTTTAATGGGTCAGTGGCAGAATTTAACCTAAAACAATATAATTGCGCTTTCCCATTTTCTTAGTAACTTTCAGTTAGTCGTTAAAGTATTACTTGTAAAACTTTTAATACTGTTTGTTTTTTCCGATTTAAAAGGCTGCACATTTTCTATCGAACAACCCTCTTTCATTTGAATTTCAATTTTGCAAAACAAATGTCATCTGGACCAAAGAACACGCTCTGCAGGCGCCGCCCTAATCAGACAGGATTATATTATAGATTAATCGCTGCTTTTTCCCCATTGTATGTAGAAAGCAGTTTGCAACACTGTATTTGTTTTTATGTAATGCCAGCTGCTTTGAAAAAGCCCTCTGTGAATGTGGCCATCTATTTTGATTTCGTTCCCTTAAATGCCAGGTTCTTATCTTCTCAGTAAAGCGGAACTAAGAGCCTGCACCTTAACCTCAAAGCTAATACCTTTGAACTTTAAACGCTGCATTTCGTATATACTATATTTCCATTCATCCTAATGTATTAATATATTGCATATTTGTCACACTTATTGTTTTAGATCATCAAATTAATTTTAATATTAGTCAAAGATAACTGGAGTGAATACAAAATGCTGTTTGAAAATGATGATTTCATTTATTAAAAGGGGGAGCTATGCAGCCCAACCTGGCCCTGTGTGAGGAATTGCTCCCCTTGTGAAATCCTGAATTACCTTAATTACAACATTTATTGACTTCAATTTCTTCAGCCACACCCAGGCCTGTGAGACATGTTAGATCAAGAAACCTCTCGAGTAAATCCTATCTGACAAAGTGAAGCAGGTTAAAAGTTCTCAGAAAACAACAACGCAATCTAAAGAGACAGCTGAGTCATTGATATCCATCAGTCTGGAACAGGTTACAAAGCCATTTCTAAGGCTTTGGGATTCCAGTGAACCACGGTGAGAGCCATTATATACAAATAGAGTAAACTTGGAACAGTGGTTAACCTTCCCAGCAGTGTTACCAAAATTACTCCAAGAGTGCATTCATGAGTCATCCAGGAGGTCACAAAAAGACCAAGAACAACATGGAAAGAACTGCAGGCCTCACCTGCCTCAGTTAAGGTCAGAGTTCATGATTCAGCAATAAGAAAGAGACATCCTTAGGAGGGGAAAAGATCAGCTGCTGAGCAAAATGAACACATAGGCTTGTCTCAAATTTGCCAAGAAACATCTTTATGATCTCCAAGGCTTTTGGGAAATTATTGTGTGGACTGACGAGAGAAACATTTAACTTTTTGGAACGTTTGAGTCCCAATGTATGACATGACTAAGGCATATTTCTTCATTTTTCAGGCCTAATAATGGCCAACTTTGGAGGACACGCTATTCCTGGCTCTTTTTTCCTGCTCTATGGCTTCTGGCTAACGGTGAAATACGTTCTCCAACACTACTGGAGGACAAACCAGCCTAAAGGAAGGCAGACTTTGCCGCCAGTCTTTAAAAGACTGGACTACATTGAAGGAGGGCTCCAGATATTTGCTGCTTTTGTTGGTCAGTTTTTCTGTAAATACATATTCATCAGTTGTGTGCGTCCACCTGTTCTAATTTCACTGATGCTGTCCTGTCACAGGTATTATGGTTGAGCAGTTTGTGGTGGATGGGCCACATGCTCATCTCTACAATGACGGCGGGTGGATTAAGTTGATGAACTGGCAGCACAGCACAATGTATCTGTTCTTTGGGATTTCTGGAATAGCACTGATTTTAAGTACAAAATTCCAACTGGTGCCAAGAGGAGTGGGCCGCTTTGCTCTCTCGTTAGCTCTTTTTGTTGAAGGTAAGCTGTAAGAAAGCCAGGTTTTAGTTGTACAATATTTTTCACCATAATTCCTGGTGGCTAACGTGTATTTGAGCTACATTGTGTGTTTGACTCTATTTCACACAGGGTTTCTGTTCTACTACCATGTGCACAATCGACCTCTTCTGGACGCCCACATCCACTCCCTGCTCCTGGTGGCGGTGTTTGGAGGCTCAGCCAGCATCATGCTGGAGATGTTCATAACAGACAACATTATTTTAGAGCTGTTCGGGTCATGCATGTTCATCCTACAGGGCTCGTGGTTCTACCAGGTGATTAGCCAAATGAGATCCTGATGCAGAACACCTTCTTTATACACCCATCAACATCTATCCACCCATCCAGTTCAGCCCATCTGACACAGGATGACAGACAGGGTACACCCTATACAGGCTGCCAGTCCATCACATAGAGACAGTCAACCACAAACACCGACAGGCAAATTACAATCACCAATTAACCTAACAAGCACGTGTTTGGACTGCGGGGAGACCAAGCAAACTATACACAGAAATGCCCCAGGAGGATTAAACCAGGAACCTTCTCGTTGTGCTAAACACTGCATCGCCATGCCACTTGAATACTAAAACAAAGACCACTTAGAGGACCAACACCACTTTTTAAAATATTTACTTGTATAGTGTAATCACATTTTCTAGACAAGCAGTAGATTTCATTAATTTCTGTACACTTCAGGACCAGCTCTGTGCCATCTGTGTGGACTGTCCTTAGATCTTGCTATTTGTGAAAACTTTGTTTTTGTTAACTTACGTTTTTTATTCATTTGCTAATAATGATAATAGGTAGTTGGCTTCTTCATCACACATTTGTCATTTCAGATTGGATTCGTACTTTACCCACTAAGTGGACCGGACTGGAACTTGACCGAGCACGCCAACGTCATGTTCGTCACAATGTGCTTCTGCTGGCATTTAGCTGTGGCCCTGCTTTTAGTCACTTGCACTGCAGCTGTAGTTTGGTTGTAAGTATCTCATCCTTTACATACACAAATTTTACAACCAGATCAGTGTAATAACCGAGTTTGCACAGACTAGGTTAGAAAACAGAACAAGCGGGATTCAGCAAAACAGGTACAATTATAATCTTGTCACAACATGGCAGAACAACATGTGCACCTGCATTTATGATACGTGTACTCGGGTTATTATTCCCTGTAAAATGCAACTTGATCAGGGTTTAGCCTGCATGTTTTGCTCTGAAATGATGTTTCATTAGAGCATAATGTGCCTCAATGGGATAATATCACTAGTTCACTTGAGATTTCAGAATAGCTGAAGCAAAGGTTTTCGGGGACGGTTTCAAGGACAAGTAAACTTCCTGATAAATCACTTCCTGAACATTTTGTAAGCTTGGTGAAAGCCACCTTTTTTTGAATTCTGACATTCAAACCTGCTTTTTGAGGTGTTTACAGGTGATGTTTATATAGGCAACATGTTTTTGTTTACATTCAACATTTCTCATAAATACCCAACAGCTAGTGGCAGCTTATTTTAGTAGTTCTTAACCCTTAAGGAGATGGATATTTACAGGTAACTTATAACCTGTATTAATCTGCATTACTTGTGTTCTTTATCTGTTATTAGTGGGTAACATTTTACACTGAGTGCTGTGATGTCTTGCATCTATGGATCCTCTTGCGGTTGTTGGTAGAAAAAGGTTTAGGTTTAAGAGGCACTAATACTGTTTAAACCTTGTCTCGATTTGGAACTTTTGATTAGATTTTACTGTCCTTTGGTAATATTATCATTAATAATGATAATTAATAGTCATTAATAATTCTTTAGCTTTCAGGAGGTAACAATAACAGTGTTAGTTGTGTAATCTTCATGTACACTTTTGTGTTTGTTCCAACAGGACTGTGGTGCAATTCTCGGCAAGGGGACGAGACATAGAGATCGGAATGCGTAACACATCCTCTGAATTGAACTCTCAGAAAGCTTTGCTTCAAGAGTCAGATGAAGAATGAAGGCATGTTTATGGCTCTTTGATTTCATTTTTCAAATGTTGATCTATTTCATCTGTTTTTAAAAACATGTCTAAAGAAAATATGATTGAAATTCTTGTGAATTAACTATGATTATCATGTTTGTAAATATTAAAAAGGACAATTCATATTTGTGTATAGCCTGCTTTTACAAAAAAATGCAATATATTGAAGTATTTTATTAACAAATCACAACTTGCTTATATTAAACTGAATTAGTACTTTAATACAATCTGACAAGTTGTTGTTTGAGGTTATCAAGAGACCATGTAGACTTTTCAGTTTTCCCACAAACTTGCGCCTGGAATTTCTATGGAAAGATTATAAACAGGCTGAATTTCTTATGATATATTTTGTTTATAACAATGTGGAGAAACAAATTTGGGAGGTAACATTTTGTTAATAAATGACCAGAATTTGCAGGTAATACTTACAACTTGGAGAAAAAGAAAAGAAAGCCAACAGGGTTTTCAGGGAAGAATAAGGTTTCTGGCTTTTATGTTTTTTAACTTGCAAACTGAACTAAAACTCTGATAAATATCGGACAAAAAGAAAAAAAACAGTAACAACAATCCTGGCACATATATAGCATCCTTGACCTATGAGTCATTATAGTCTGACAGGATGAGATCACTGTTGTGGAGCCGGTGGAGTATCAGGTGTACATTTTGGTGAAGGTGCTGTTGTGACTACGACTGTTGAAACAGATTTCGGGGAGCCTGCAGCCATGTGCTGAACCTGCTGCGCTGGAACTGTCTGGATCCGAACCTGAAGAGGAAAAGATAGTAGACAATTCTCTGTATTTGTTTGAGTCGACTAAAACAGATAATTGATCTGAACAGACAAACTATAAAATGAAATCACTATATGTGCTAAAAATGAAAAGCATCTACAAGAACCTGTGTGGCCTGTCCTTGCTGCTGAAGCTGTTGGAACTGTTGCGCTGTGACAAAACTGACAGGTTTGTTTCCTGCAATCAGCTTCGTGCCAGCAGGCATGGTGGTGAGAATGATGTTTCTGCCCAGGCTGCTAATACTGCTCGCACAGGAGAGAGAAATGTATAAATATAGATCAAGCGACTACAAAAATGTGCACTTCTACTGTTATAATGTCAAGAAAACACAAATTGCTGAAATAACATTTTATCTTAGAGCATTAACCTTCACAATAACATGAAAGCGAAAGGTCTAAATCTGTGCAGCCGTACTTTGTGTTCAGGCTTGTTTTCCCAATGGGTGTCGTCACAACACTCTTGCTCTTCAGTGGCTGATTGAGGACAGACAGGGGGACTGTGATCCGTGTGGGTAACTTCCCCTACAGTGTTCACAAAGAACAGAATGGTTTGGGCCATACTGAGACACTGTTGTTGATGGTTTTACAGTACACTTAAAGCAATCATTTAAATAAGTCAAAATTCCCATTATTGAGAATATCCTATTATAGATTGATCAGTGCTGCACATCACTAAAGGAAAAAAAAAAAGTAGTCTGCAGTGAAATGACTTGCTGAATGCAAGCAGACTGTATGTTTGGAGAAAGCGAGGAACAGGTGGATGCATTCCTTGCTTATCAGTTCCTGGTTTTCATTTGAGGAAACCATGCAAATCAATACATTACCAACCTGTTAAAACATTAACTATCTGTTAATACATTAACTGTTTTAGTTTTAACAGATAGTTACGCATAGTTGGGATAATCTTTTCAGTAACTGTAAGCTGTTTGGTTAAATCTCACTGCATTCAGATGTTCAGGCCAGATTCTAAAGACAACCACTTAAACCCTTCTTAAGACATGCATTAGATAACATTGTTGGATTCAACAGTGTGTTATAGTGATGACTGACTGAATAACACTGAATATTTCTCTAACCGTTTGTGTGGTGACAACTGTAGTAGGGACCTGTCGCACAGCTGTAGCTGTTCCTAGCGTCAGAGCTGACCCCGAAGCTCCAGAAGCCACTGTGATCCCTTTAGCACCGGCCACAACACTGGCAGGCATGGTCACTACGTTAGCACATGTAGTTGCTGTGAGAGGTTTACTGCCAGTGGTGGTGGTCATTGTGATGGTCTGACCTGGTTTCTGTGGAATTACACCCAGGCCCGGCATTATCCGAATAGTGGCGCCGGCCTTGTCTGGGGAGGTCACAGTGGAGAAAGTCCTAGATTTTTGGTCGGCCACAGTTACGGCCAACGTGGGCATCAAACGAATGGTTGTGTCTCCTGCAGCCTTTAACAAGGTCGAGGCAACGTGTCCTGCTTTAGTGGTCTGTACTTCCCCAGTACAGGATGCAGCACTGGACACCGAAGAAGGTGAAGGGTGGGGTGGTGTCACGTGAAGAGTGGCTGATATGCTCTTGCCGCCTGTGGAGGCAGAGCCCAGAAAGTCAGAAGTGAGCTTGACAGTCGTAACTGGGGATTTGGCAAGTGTAGCCATCATGTCTGGGGTGATCCGCAGCACTGTTTGGCCTTTAGCATCTGTGGTTATGGATGATGGTGGAAGGCGTAGGACATCTTTTCCCTGGATGCGAAGGTTTGTAGCTGTGATAGGAATTCCTGCTCCTGGAGACTTTACTCCCAGTTGTCCTGTGATAGACACCTGCAAATAATAATAATAATGATAATTATACAAATAATAAATCATGGGATCATTAAATGGTAAACTGCCTTCAAGGATTTTTCTCCTGTCACCATCCTCTTCCTGTATACTACTCAGTTAAACTACATTTCAACTATAGATTTTGTGCTGAGATTGGAAGGAGTGAAATTTGTTTATTCATGTGTACATCTGTAAGCATCTGACATTTAAGGGAACATCTCTCCTATACGGTTAATAACTATTCACCAAAAATGATCTTATTATCAGTTAAAAGAAAATGCTCGACCTGTTTGATGTTCGGGCTGGTGACTCCTTGCAGCACAGCTGGAGAAGCAGGGTTGTTAGCTGGGCTACCAGGTGATCCAGACTGAGGTTTGGCCACAGTCACAGCTGACACAGACAATGTGGTTGGAACTTGGATTGGACTGCTAGCAGGTTGACTTCTTAAAGGCACAGACACCACAGCCTGCTGACATACATGACAAACACAGACAGAATTAATTGTACATTTGCAACAAGCATCCATCCATCTTTTAAAAATTATTAGTTGTTTTTGGTACCTGTGAAATTCCTTTAGCTGCCACTGACACTGGCATCCGGATCTGGTGAGGGGTCTGATGCACCAGTGTGGCTTGCTGACTTCCTGCCGATGACCCAAGGCCAGGCTGAGCAGGAACGACTCGTACTTGTGGGAGAGAACCTGCCGCCAGGTGACTCACTAAACGAGCTGCGTGGGATGTAACTGGCTGTGAAGCTGGTGGACAAGCCTGACTTGTGGGCAAAATGGTTCCCAGCTGGGGCAACGATGGAGGGGACACAAGAAGAACACTAGGAGTACAAGAGGGAGCAGAAGCAACAGACAAGAGTTGATTTGAAATTGCACAAATGAATCACAGTGTATGTTCTTAGACAATATAAATTAGAAAAAAAAAAATCATATTGGACACTGACCCTGGGCTGGTTTTGATTGTATCTGGGACTCCGGTTTTTGTTGGTGTGGTGGCTGTGGAGGGTAAGGGTGATTTGGGGGTTCCAGGTGTGTTCGGAGTGGGTGTCGTTGGGATTGGTGACATGGGATTAGAACTTATATCCTGTCCTGCTTCCAAAAATCCAGTTTTGTTGCTTCCATCTTTGCTTCCAGACTTCTAAACCATTAAAAAAAAGATTAATCAAAACAATAAGTGGTAAATGGTTATTTCCCCCAGTAAATGCTGTTGGGTGTTTGATTTTTTTTTTCCTGTGGACTTACAGGTTTAGCTGCTGGTTTCGGTTTTTGCTGTAGAGCTTTTCTGGCTTTAGCAGCTGCAGCTTGAGCCTGGTGGATCCTCTCTGGATAGGACAAATAAACCAAAGAATATGGTTTTTTTTTCCTCCACTGCTCAGTGATTAAGTCATTTTCTGTATCTAACAGAGCTAAAGAGGCTTTTACAAATGAAACATGTCTTTTCTTCACATGGAAAGAGATGATGAAAGTAGTTCATTTTGCTTGATGCTAATGTTAAATGTGCCATGACTCACGCACACAACAGGAACAGAATCAAGCAGGAAATAAAACAGTTAATGTTAGTTGAGCTGAGGACAACAAGTGCAATAAAGGCGATAATTAGAGTTAATCTGTAACACCTCATGGAGACGTGGACAGGGCCAAGAGCCAGCGAACCAACCAAGTAAGATATTGTGCAAGAAAGGGTAAGATTTTAGTAGGCTCCTAATGTCTTCTAATAATGTCCTTCATACAGAGCAGAGTACTGTATCCTGACGTTGAGTAAAAACAAGACACTGTTCTTTAAGGCAGCTCCATAAACCAGAAATATTTTGAAATAAGCTTTGTGGCTTACCAAACTCTTCCTGGCTGCGATTGCGGTGCAGGTAAATCCACAGTTTGCGGCCAATGTCATACTTCACACAGGGGTCTTTCTCATAGTGAAGTCTATCCAGAGCCCCACTGACAACAGTATTCACCTAAATGGAAAGCAAAGCTCCTTACTCATGGTAAATGGCCTGTATTTGTATAGCGCTTTACTAGTCCCTAAGGACCCCAAAGCGCTTTACACATCCAGTCATCCACCCATTCACACACACATTCACACACTGGTGTGTGAATGTGTGTGTGGGAAATGTCACTAAAAGGCAAAAGCTTAAAGCCAGTGTCTGTCTCTGACAAGTGGTCAAATCATAATCAAACACAACAAAGAAGTCATCTGTAATTATGAAAAATGACAAGGGACACAGAGAAAAAACTAAATGAAGGGGAAAAAAGAAGGGAAAAGTCTTTCATGCCTGTGCACTTGTGACATCTGGAGCAAGAAACTGTGAGTCTTTCAGCAGTTCACAGATCTCTGCCCTCGTTCCTTCCCCATTGGGTAATCTGGCTGCTGCATCCCGTACTAGAAAAAAAGAAAATAGGCAAAAGTCATACTAATGGCTTTGCTGCTAAAGCAGTGGGTCCCCACATCAATGGAATCCACGTAAAACAGAAGCTCTAACCAAGAGAAAGAATGGTGACGTATGGTGGTCGGTCTGAGCGCAGCAGCGTGTGCTCCCTGGCTTTGTTTAGTGACATCTCCTTATCGAACACGCCTTTAACTGGACCCACCACAGATTCAAAGCCGTGCATCCTAAACGTGAAAGCCTTATGTGGCTGGTTGTACCGTTGCTGCTCCTAATAATTAAAAAGAAAAAAAGTATGTGGACTTCAGAGAGGGCATGTCAGGCCAGATGTGCAGATCACTTTAAACGTTGCAGCACAAAAGCAAACCTGGACTTGAAACACTTGTCTCTCATCTCCAGTGCTGGGACGCACGACATAATCAGTTGAACTGTGTGAAAGGCGGACAAAAATAATTAAAAACTTACATATATGTATATTACACTTCTTAAGAATAACTTTAATGTCACAATAATTCAAGAAACAAGCAGAAAACATGAAATTAGCAATAAAATCATAAATTGCTGAAGCTTACAGTCTCGGTGTGGGAGAGGTCATCTCTAATGTTTCTTCATTTTCTGTCTGTTGAAGATAAAAAGCCTTTTTAAATATTGTCAGAGATAAAACTGATAAAACACAAAAAAGTACAGCATTGAACAAACTGTAAAGTCACACTTTACACTGCATTTTTCGTAGTATATATATGTTTTTTGTTTTACCTTGACAATGAAATCTTTGGAGTCTAACCACAACTGACAGAGTGCACTCAAATCCTTCTCTGTATCCTGAGTGGGACCTAAAAGAAATTGTGAATGTTAATCTCCTTTAATGACCACCCGGAACACCAAGCACTACTTCAGGTCAGGTATTACTGCGTTTGAACGTGCTTACCGATCCACTTCCACTGTTGACATTCATCAGAAAATTCCACAAATGGAGAAAAGCCACTGGGCAGTGCCATCATGCCATCTGATTTACAAACAGAAGAGTGCAGAGGAAAATACTTGGATATTTCTTCCCACTCCAACACGGCAGAAAAATAACATTTTAGTGTGAGTGACCATTGCTACTTACCTTTAGTCTCTCCTGCAAGAAACTGCAGGGCTTGAACAACCAAGTCAGACCAGCACGAGGCTGAAGAAAACCATGCATTAATGGGACTTGCTGGAGATGACTGCCATATTTGAACTTTCTCCTCCAACTGAGGGGTTAAATTAATGGTGTTAAATTCTCTACAGGGATGTTACAAAATTTAAAACATGTATGCAGGCTGAAATTAGCGCTTACCACTGAAGTACTGGCAGGACCTTCTGTCCTCAAGATGTTTTCCAGCAAGCTGAAAAAACTGGCGACTATTTCCTCAACTGGAACGGGACTGCTTAGACACTCCTCCACAACTCTGCAATGATAATAATAATAATGATGATAAGTAGAAGAAGAAGAAGAGGATCCATCATCTAGCCAGACTTTACAGTTAATTTTTGACGCCAGCAATTTGCTAGACTCACTCCTCCTTAATGTTGGTTAGCGGGGTAGACGGTGTATCTGGCATGGAGTTGATTATGTTTGCTGGTGGAGCTGATGGGGTGTCTGGAGGTGCAATAGTGTCACAGGTGTCCTCCGATTCAACTTTTATCGTCCTCATTTTCTTCTTCCTTCTCTCATCTCTGATCTTCTTCTTAGGCAAAGACAGATCGAAGAGTGCTAGACAATTAAAAAAAACAACAAAAACAAAATCATCACAGTGTCACAGTGTAATCTGAAAGTACTGACATTCTGTATCAAAGTTTCCACGTTCCAATGCTCTCCCTTTTAAGAACGATGGAAGACATAAAGGTTTTCATTACTTTTTTTGTATACCTCCCCAGACGTTCACTATTACATAAGTCTTTCTTGAAGCTCGAGGTACAACTCATGTTTTTCATTATGACATAAGCTGTGAAAGCTGAGGTGGACTGTATATGAGTATTTAAGGCCTTCTATTCCCATATATTTTTAAACCCCTATTTGTTGTTGTTTTTAAATTTTGGAGTTGTCTTTGTAGATTTCTAACAAAAAAGGTCATCAATTTTTTAATGTTTCATTAAAACATTTAAAAAGTGGATATTTTACTCACGCATAGTCCCTTTACGACCCATGTTTGCTCTTGAAAGTATGTCTCCAAGGTGGATATCAGAGGTTATCAAGTCTGGATGGTCCTAGGAATTTTTTTTTTTTTAAGTCATTAATGATTTAGTGAACAAACGTTATCAGAATCATATATTTTGTTTCCTTCTCTTGCAACTTACCGGTTGTCGCTTCCTCTTCTCACGATGATTCTGCAGCATGACTTTCAAGTCCTGCTCACCAAGTTCTATTTTTTCTGTTATGATAATAATAATAATAATAATGATAATAATAATAATAATAACAAATGATGTAACAAAGAAAAAAAAAAATCACACTTCCTGTGCTTAAACAACACAGTAACATTATTCAGGGTACACGACAAATCACGTACCAGTACTCTTCATGTCTTGGGTGGAGAGGCTTGGTAGTACTCTGATTGAAACTGTGGGTGTTGGAGAAGAGGGTGACTGAGGTGCCGGAGTCCATGGTGATATATCTGGAAGGCATCCAAAGCAACTGGTATGGTCAGTCTTGTAATGATTCAAATTGATGTATCAATCAATCTGTATGTTTAAGTTTCCTCTCAATTTTTCATATTCATATTATCTGTCAGTGAAGTGCTTCATAGATTACAAAAGAATGTTATTAGCATTAGAAACACTCATCCAAGACCAGACAAACCATCATCATCAGATGAAGCATTGCTGTCCCCACACTCAGTTTTGACCTCCTTCATTATGCGGCTCAATCTTCTTCTCACCCTTGCCTCCCGCATTTCAGCATGGGTTTTGGTTGGTAACCTTCTTTTATGTGGAAAGTCCTGACCATTTTGTACTGCAAAGTCCAGCAGCTCCTGCAAAAAGAAATACATCAAAACTCACAGACACAGACAGAAGCTAAGAGGCTGTGTGCAATCTTCCACAAACTTAAAAAACAAAAATACCTTTCTGGAGACGAGGATCTGCTTCAGCAGCCTGTGGTAATACTGCTGAAGGCAGTGCACCTGTCGTTTCCTCTGGGACTTGGCACACAGTTGTCTGTACTTGACCACCTCAGGATTGAAGTAACCATCTGGGTTAGGATAACAAGAGATGTGATGAGTAACTGCTTCAAAAATCAATTCAGCATCATTCACTCTTCTCAGCAGTAAAGTGGTAAGCACCTCTGAATAGTTTTTGTGCAAGATGAAGGGGGTTCCCAAAGTTAAAATTTTTATCGTTGAATAGGTCACTGATGGTACTGCCCTGCTCCACACTATTGTTCTCAGGAAACTGCGGCAGAAACTGACGAAGGTGCTGCCGCTGTGAATCTGACAGTACTTCACGCCAGGTGCTTTCACTCAGCACAGAGAAGAAAATTTCAGGCTGTCGTAAAAAGAAGTGAACAGCAACATATGAAGATATGTGAAGCAAAATATGAACCGTGAAACAGCAGAAAAGAGGATAATTTCGCAACTAAATGGCAAACAACTCACGTCCTCCAGGAGGTCCTCTGGAAGGCTCACTCTGCAGTTCCCCAGCATGCACTCCTCGGTGATTTGCTCATCGTTCTCTTCTTTTGGATCAAGAGGGTCCGAAAGCATGTGTGCAAGTGCGTCCATTCTCCTCTGTTCCCACCTTCAAGTATTTCACATGACCACAAATTCTCAGAAACCCTCGGAATACGTCTTTTCACTTATTCACGTTGTTCATTAAATAGTTTTGGGGTAGTGTTGTAGCGCAAGCAAGCAAAACCATCCACAGCAACAAAACACCTCTTCACAAACTACGCTAAGGTGCTAAGCTAAGCTAGCAGGAAGCTCAATATGACGCGTCTATATACGATCTCTGTTCACTAAGCTGGTATTTAGCTTAGCCACCAATGATAGTACTCTGTGCAGTATGCTGGCTAATAGAATAACATGTAAGAATACTGTGCTCATATAGATGCAAGTGATTAAAAACTGTTGGTAGCTCTTACCTGACTTTGCTTTATGTTTTGAAATGAAGAGGGAACTATTTTACCGACGCACGGTTTTCTTCTTCTATTGATATTTGATGACATACTCGCCCCCGAGGATTTGCCGCCCTCTAAAGGAAATGAGTAAGTATGTGCTTGGTCTGTAGCTGTACCAAACATAAAACTTAACTCTGCCAAATTGTAATTTCAGTAACATATTTACTGTTATTCATTATTTGTGCAGAATTAGCTGTCTAATTTTATGGAAGTGTTCGAATTAATAATACGGCTTATAAAATCGGCTGGGTCTAATTTCATTGCATGCAGGTAAGTCTATAAAGGAGCTAAAGGCTAACTCCTAAAAATTCCTATGAAGCTAATTCCTAAGTAACAATTAACAAGAGTAACTATTAAAAACTTAGTTGGTATCCCTTTCGTGTATTATATTCCCGAAAGACACCTCTTCATTTTCAGTTTAGCCTCATGACAGTGTTATATAAACTTATTACATAAGCTAATGTATGGCTTATAATAATAAATCAGTGTAACATTATAGCTTTATAACTTATGTGCGTGTTTCGTTAACAGAGTCATTCTCCAATTGCAGGACACTTTCTGTTCCACCCAAAAATTTAAAAATAACTCTAAAACAATAGTTGTGTAAATTACACCTGTCCTGAGGCAACATGTAAACCTATTTGTTGAAAAAGTAGATCCAAAATATTCTTTAAAATACAAAATAGCTCTTGAGAACTCCCGCAAAATGGCGTTTTTCTCTTCCTAGTCAAATTGCATGATAAATATGACAATTATAATAAGTTGTAAATTAACTATTATGGTTTCAATACATACCTCTTATAATTGTTTCAGTCTAAGTTTTGACCCACCTCTGTGCAATCCTGTCACTGAAACCTGTTTAGTCTGGAAAAAGAAGTGACAAAACACATGATCACATGATGTGCTAACACCATAGGTAGACCAAAGTTTAGTCCTGTTTGAGGTATTTTGTATTTTTCCAATCTGTTATGACCAGTTTGAATGTGTTACTGTAACCCATGTAACGCTCATTTTTTAAATAAGGCTGATTAATTTCACTTTTTATTTATTTATGTAACTACATTCTTTTCACAGTCCTTAACATTCCATGGTTAACATCTTCTTCTGGGAAAACACTAATACTGGCACTGATTGTTGTGTCAAACATAGATATTCAAGAAAAAGTGCAGCTTTGATGCCTGAGCTGAACAAAATCAATTTTTTAAAGGTTTATTTATCATTTTCTTTAAATACATAACAGCTATTTATAAAATAAAGGGTATGGGTTTTTGTTTTTTGTTTTTTTACAGTTTATAAATTGTATTCTAGTTGTAGAATGACCCAACAGATAAACACTTAACATAATTGTATCTCCCCTGTAACTTGTGAAGAATCCTCCTTTTTATTGAACGTACAGAAGGAGAAAAGAAAAAAAAATAATGGTGAAAAAATAAATAAGGGGTCATGTCTGATGAACTCTTGTCTGACTTCTTCCTCTTTTATATTCAGTTTTTATTTTAGTGTCCTTGCATTGATATATGAACATCTGAAATGCTGCTTCGGTTTTTGCTCCACCTCTTTTTGATGCTGTAATGAACAGACAATCCCTCTGCCTCATAACTCAGCCCGGGAGAGGCAGGGGACACACTCTGTCCTTCAGAAGTCTTCACCAGCATTGTCCTGCCATATGTGGCTGGCACAACGAGTGGCAGAGCTGTGAAACGAACACTTTCTCATTTCTCTCAAAGGTTTTGCCTTTAATTCCTTGGGAGGATGGCAGAAGGTGCAGATGGAGAGGAAGAGATTCAATTTCTGCGTACAGTAAGTGATGCTCCTTATCTCTTCTCGATTAGTTGTCAACTGTTGGTAAACTTATTCATCAACAACAAATGGTAGTGCCTATGCTTGTCCATGATGTGGTTGCTTATAACAGATAGTTAGACAAGCGTTCAGTGTGTTCGGTAGCTTTCTTTACATAGCACAGATAGACAGGCACAGGTGGCTGGTTTTGTTAGCATTGTTTCCTATTTATATCCCATTGGCTACTTGATATACAACTGTTTTGTCACAGAGAAGAAAATGTCTGGTGCCAGTTGACAGTTAACACGTAGACATATCGGTCTCATTGTCCCATTCCCACTGGCTTTATGGGAATGTTTATGTTTTTGTTATTTAATTGGCTGTAGAGCTACAAGAACTGATTCATGACTCCCGTGTGATACAGAGGCATGAAACATCAATTGTTACTTCTTCCTGTTGCACTTTCATTTTATTTTTGCCCAGTATCCTTCAAGATTAAATCCTTCTTTAGTCCTCCTACAGAGTAAATAAATAAATAAATAAATAACACCCAATGCTCTTCTGCCAGTTGACAGATTTCAGTTTTTTAAACATGAGTTGCTTAATTGTTGATTATTATTACATTATGAAGTATAATCTCTTAGTATAATCTCTGCTGTGTGGATATAAATGAATCCCACTCAGAAATTGAATTTTGTTTTGTTTTTATTACATTACAAGTTTTTTAGTATATTTTACTTAAAGTTTCTTACATAATTGACTGTACTATAGTTATATCAAGTATTTAGCTTAAACGAGTTTATCTTTGCTACAGTCCTCTCTGCTGAGCTATCATATTTCCTTCTTAGATCTCTGGGCCAAAGCTGACTGCAGAAGGGCATTGTGGCCTTGCAATCAGACAACTCAATGTAACACTCTTTATTTGGATGGTCGGTCTATGTTGCACATGTTCAACATAGTGGTTGAACATGTGCAGTGTAGTAACTCTAGCCTTCAAAATAGCACAAACCAGACGCTGATTATCCAAAGCTGTGTTATGAGAATTTCTCATCTTTACAGTTTTTTGTTCCTTCTCGATTAAATGTGTGTGTTCTGCAGTCTGCTACTTTGTGCTTAAACAGGTGCCCTTAACGGATAATTAGAACAATGTGAGCTCTTTGAAATTTAAATGTGTTTTCTTGTAAATATTTAACCTTGAAGCTGCTATACATAATTCTAAGAAGCACACATTTTCACTTGACATTGTCTCTCGGCTTGAAACAGAGCACTAAGTAAAATATGTCAACAATGTGTCACTGTCAGTCTGCTGCTTTTCGTCTTGAACTCAGCTGGGGTCTAAATTTACTGCGTGAGGATTAACAGTTTCAAAGCTTGGCCCATTTCAGCACCTGCTTACTTCAGTCCATTTGAGAACTGCATTACTGCAGTAGTGCTGGCTCTTTAGTGGAGTGTTTTACCACTGCATTTTCAAAGAGAAGTAGAGAAGCTGAATCGCAACACCTCTCACACCGACAACTGCCAAGGTTGACTGAGATATAGCTGTCACTGTCACTGTAGCTACGACTGAACTTTGGTTGTTAAAATGAAGGCTGAGACACATCAGACAAAAGTGCTTCCTAGATCGAATCGTTTCAGATTCAACCAAAAATACAACCAAAAGTGAAGTAAAATCATCCACAACTTCACCCACATAGCCAGGCAGAAACTCGTCCTTCTAAAAGGAATAATAAGCAATAAATGCATCACTTAAAGGTTTACAGTGTCCTTCTTTATGTGTCTGGAGAGCATTCTTTGACTGTTGAGTATTTTAGAAACTGCTGACCTAAGGGGATTTTCCCACCATCTGTAGGGTTTACAGAGTGGTCCAAAAAAGAAAAAATATCCTGTGAGCAGTAGTTCTGCCAGCAAAACTGTCTTGCTGAGGAGACTGCTTTGAGCTGATAGGAGAATAACAGTTACTCAGATAACCATTCATTACAAAAGAAGATGCTCTTCTGCATGTAGCATACTGAACCTAAAAGCAGATCGGCTATAGTGGAAGAAGACCACACTGTGACCTTTAGCAGGGTAACGTGCCATATCACGAAGCTCATATAAAAAAGCTCATATCATCTTAGTCTGGTTTCCTGATAGTGACAGTGAGTTACTTGTACTCAAATTGTCTCCACAGTGACCAGATCATCAATCCAGATTCACATCATAGAAGTGCAGCCAACAAATCCACGGCAACTGTGTGATGCTATCCTGTCAATATCGACCAAAATCTTTGAGGAATGTTTCCAACACCTTCCTTGAATCTATTCCATGAAGAATTAGGGCAGTTCTGAAGGCAAAAGGGGGAGCAAACTGATAACTGAAGCAGGGTGTACCTAATAAAATGACTAGTGAGTGTAGGTATATTACTACATTGAGGGGAAATGCATAATAGCTGCCCTGATCAAAACTGCTGTTGTGATCCTGTAGGGTTCCCGTAGGACTGTCAGTTTATTAAGGCTCTATAATATTTTGCTGGTCTTTAAGGTCAACTGCAAGATGTACAGTATTTTTTGCTTTAAGGTTGTAAATGATAGACTTGACTTGACTATGCCAAAGGTTAAAGATATGAAAAGACTGTGATCAGATCATAAAATTAATTGACAATAATAAGACTGTATTTTTATGTTAATATGATATTACGTTATAATTATCTTAAAGTCATGCTAAAACTGAGTAATATAAAAAAAGAAAACGTAGAATTACAGTGTTAGAGCTGCGTCGCGGTACTGGACTATCAATACCAACAGACTTTATTAACTTTATTCAAGATCTGAAAAACTAAGACTGAGAATATGTCATTTCTGGGTTGTATTTCATTGATTTATGTTTTTAGTTTAAATTGCTTTGTTGTTTTTTTTTTCAGAATTCACCATAAATGAAAATTTAACTTGAGCCAGGGTAATCCAACACTACAGTAGATGTATAGTAGTGTAAATACCAGTATCAATTTTCAGACTTTTTTTTTTAAGTTCTGACAATCAATAAATTCCTTTTAGTATTCTTTGTTGGGTGTGAGCACGTGCTATGATTAAGGGGGAGAAAGAAATAAGATATTTAGCAATTTTTAAATACAACAGTGTGTGAAATTTTGAGTTGTGTTGCCTCAAAGTAAGGTTTTATATATTTCTCTCCTTTGAAAACATGAGTAATTGCATTACTGGACAAGTGCAATGTGGGGAGATTTTCTTCCTGGCTGTCAAATCCTAAATATCTTTCGCTTTCCAGAAAGGGATGTGTGAACAGCAGGTGCAGCCGCCTGAAATAGATAACTGTGCTGGGGTCTCAGAGCCAAAGGAAGGGGCTTAGGGATCTGTGGCCAGTGACATGCACTGAAAAGTAACACAACACAGAGGCTCAAACTTGGGGAGTAGCTTGAAAAATCACAGGTTGATTCATTTGTCTCAACTTTATTATTCATGTTGTTAAGCAAGTTCTTTGTTAAATTAAAACAGTACATGCCTGTGCTACAGTGTTGTTCAGCCTGTTTGTACTGTTGGCCATTAAATTAAAAGGACATGATGCTTTTATAAGGTGTAATAGCCACATAAATGCTTAAAGTTACCCATTTTTACTATTTTTGTACCTATAACACCTTATAAAAGCATGTACCTAATATACTTAATACTTTATACTTAATATATGAAGTATAAATCAGCTTTTGTAGTTAAAAATGACACGATAATAAAACAGTAGGATGCTTTAATAAGAAATTCTAGCCATGTAAAGGCAAAAAACAGGCCATTTTAGCCTGCTGCCCGGTGGTTTCTAGGCAGCCTGATGGTGTTAATAGTTTTTTTTTCATGCGTAACTGAGGTTTATGGAAAGAAATTAGCTGCAATTATTGTATAAAAAAGGTACTACAATTGTTCTATAAGGTGTTAAAGTGATTAAAAGCAGGTTATTTTAGCCTGCTGCTAGGCAATATGATGATGTCATAAAAACCGATATAAATAAGAACTCATGGTGCACCGATGTGCCAAGTTTGGTTGCCCAACTTCTGATGGTGTTGGAGGAGTTGGGGGTCAAAGAAAACATATAGATATAAATTTTTATATAGTGTTAAAAATCAAGCATTTACATTATGTTACGTTGCTTCTTAATATGTTTGACACCTCTTGTTTTGGTTGTTACGTCACTGTTTATAAATATAGTACAGTCAATATGGACTGATCAGTGTGACTAATTAAAAGTTAAATATGTTTACCCGTGAAAAGTAAGATGCACCATGAAATCTAAGATTTGCTTAAATGCATTTGAGGTTATAGATTTCTGTTACATCAATATCAGAACACTAAACTAGCTGTTACTAGCATAACTGAAAATTAGGCAATCTCAAAAGACTCATTTGTAATATTTTTCTATATAAACAAAAATGTTTCAGAATAAACAGAAAGGTTAATCCGAAACACTTTGCTTTTGTATTTGTTCGTTTGAAATCCGAACTTTTCTTTGATTCAAAGGCTATTTTGACAGACCCCTCTGTGCATGTTTTCCTGTCAAAATGCCTACTCTGCTTCAAGCTTATTTTATCCTTGTAGGATGACCATGTAGTGCTGCAGTGCACTGCATCTATTCTTAAGGAACAGATCAAGCTGTGCCTGTCATGTGAAGGTTTTGGAAATCGTCTGTGCTTTCTCGAGACCACGTCGAATGCTCAGGTATTTAAAGGACATAATGCAATGATACAATTTCTTTGAGAGCTTGCATTGCTGCTGTTCACCAAGCTGACTGGTTGTTGTGTGTTTCAGAATGTCCCTCCAGACCTCGCCATCTGCTGCTTCATTTTGGAGCAATCCCTGTCTGTGCGAGCATTACAGGAGATGTTGTCCAACTCCTCTGTGGATGAGGTAAGATTTAGAGGTTACAAGGTTACACGTGATATAATACATACAAGTTCTTTGATTTAATCTTTTGCTGCAATGAACTTATATTCACGTTGTTTCTTTTCTGACTTTATACATCTCCCACCTGGCAACCATAGGCAGTCGATTTGGACAAATGGGTAGGTTTGCTCAGGTTTCCTTTTGTCCGCTACTTAAATCTGAGTTTTCAGTGTGTCATAATTTATTGAAGTTGTTTCTAATATCCTGCTCACAATATTACAATCAACTTATCTCATTAATACATTAAACACTGAATCTTCTTCTACCTTCTCCACTCAGTCGTCACAAGGTGGGGGTCATCGAACCCTCCTGTATGGACATGCCATCCTCCTGAAACACACCCACTCCAGCATGGTGAGTACATTTGCAGTTACTGTGGTTGCTTTTCCATCATATCGTCTTCTTAAAGCTGATTGGAAGTGTTATCTCTGTCTTTCCACTGCAGTACTTGAGCTGTTTGACTACGTCGCGCTCACTGACAGACAAACTGGCTTTTGATGTGGGCTTGCAGGAAGACTCCACAGGTGACTACGAACATTTTTGCTCAACATGTCCATCACACTCCGATGTAGATTTTTTTTTTTTTAAATCTGTATATCCACTATAGGAGAGGCCTGCTGGTGGACCATCCATCCAGCCTCTAAGCAAAGGTCTGAAGGAGAGAAGGTCAGAGTGGGAGATGACCTCATTCTTGTCAGTGTTTCTTCAGAGCGATACCTGGTAACCACGACTGCGTTTACTTGCATCAAAAGTAAGAGCTTACAGTCTGTCTTACTAATATTACCATCTGCACACTTTGCAGCACCTGTCCTATGCCAGTGGTGATTTAATGGTAGATGCTTCCTTCATGCAAACTCTGTGGACCATGACCCCTGTAATGTCTGGATGTGAACTAGCTGAAGGTATGTAATTTTCTTTCTGCTAAAGTAAAAACAATAAACCTAACCTTAACCTAGCTCTTTGTCTCTAGGTTTTCTGACTGGAGGGTATGTGCTCCGGCTGTTCCACGGTCACATGGACGAGTGTTTGGCAATCCCAGCAGCTGACCAAGGGGACGACCAGCGCAGGTGACCAGTGTCTTTCATGGCAGTACATGCAATCCGATATTAACTACATAAATACCACACTCGTAGGTTTTGATTGTTTTAGCTTTACATGTCTGTATTTCTGTCACAGACATTTTTAAATGTTTTTAGGACTTGCTGTTTTTTAGTAGCGTGTGGCGTTATAGGACTGTATCGAAAGCCCCAATGTGGGTCTTTCTTATGGCTAATGTTAGCTAACATTGTCTCTCCTGCTAAGACGGATGAACTGCTAACTTCACAGGATAACAGCTAGCTAGCTAACATTGTTGGTAGAAAAATATTATTTGTATTGAGCTTTTGGCCATATGTGAAGTTTTGCTTGTCATCCATTGCTTCGTCTCTGACAGATGGTCAATCCAGGTTCTGGTTGCCTAGGTAATCCTCTAAACTATCTACTACACAGCTAAATGCCAATCAATGGTATCCTGTGTTCTTATTGGTAGCCTCTTAAATTGCTGATCTCAAACTTAACCAAAAATGTAAATATAGATTGCCTATTTCCCGTCGCTGACTTTCAGTGGTCTTTGGTTGCACTGTCACTGCTAGTTGCTTCCTGTGTGGATGCCCCTTTACAGTCTATCGTGTGCTGGAACAGCTTTTGTTGTTAGGGAGCTGCTTTTAGGTTCTGGGGCAAGGTATTGATGAGTCGGAATAAATGTGACATCCACTATATAGGCAAATTTGAGCACCTTTAATATAAATCAGTCCACAGTCAGTCAGAGGAAACTTGGATTGTGGGAACTTCAGTCAGTTTTAACATTTCCCTTTAAGTGTAGTTTTTATGTGTTGGCAATAGTAAAGCATTTACATGAAAAATGCTTCATAGTACACTTTAAAATTGCACTATGAAGTCAAGACCGCATTGGTCTGGACTTATGATCTGTGATCTTGAAATGATTTAATAAAGCTCTTAAATTGTCATAGTGTGCACATGAACTAAAATTATTGCTGCATATAAGAAAAATCCTAATATTTTGGAATTTTCAAGCTTGACATTTCCTGATGCACATTGCACATCATTGACTGGCATGTTTTTTTCCAGAGTTGCTCACTATGAAGGAGGGCCAGTATGCAGTCATGCTCGATCCTTATGGAGACTTGAGCCACTACGTATTGCGTAAGTATGATGATTCCTTCGCAGGAATGACTTCGTGTTGACGGAATGACTAGAGTGACTTCATGTTGTGGCTGATGCTCATTTGTTTGTGCCCGTTGGTAGCTGGAGTGGAGGCCACATTAAGTGGGGCCAGTCTTTCCGGATACGTCACATAACAACAGGCCGATACCTTTGTCTGGATGAGGAGAAAGGACTTCTGTTGGTGGACCCAGAGAAGGCAAATTCCAAGATGTCAGCCTTCTGCTTCAGGATTTCAAAGGTCATTGTACAAAGTGAAATCTATAAAAGGCAGTGTCTATCTCTTAGCACAAGTGTAGATATTCATAACAGTCTTAAAGGGAACACTTTTTATTTAAACTACAGGAAAAAATTGAAGTGACCCAGAAACGAGATGTGGAGGGCATGGGCATACCTGAGATCAAGTATGGAGAGTCCATGTGCTTTGTACAGCATGTTTCATCTGGCCTGTGGCTTACATATGCTGCTGTTGATGCCAAATCTGCACGTCTAGGTCCTCTGAAGAGAAAGGTAAAGCAGAAAGCATTTACTCTTCTATTTATGAGTGTTGAGTATATATTTATGTTTGAAGAACACCCGTGTTTGATTCGTAGGCCATACTCCACAAAGAAGGTCACATGGATGATGCCCTCACGGTTGCTCGATCTCAGACTGAAGAGTCTCAAGCTGCCAGGATGATTTACAGCACAACAGGCCTCTTCAACCAGTTCATCAAGTAGCATTTTATATGTTATTTCAATCTTTTATATTAGTCATTTTCTTGTTTTTTAAAAAAATATATGTCATATTTGTTGTGGTATTCTCATGTCTTCTGTATTCTCTTTATGTTCCCAGAGGACTTGATGCTCTAAGTGGAAAAAATAAGTCTGCCAATGCCCCGTCTCTGCCTATGGACGCAGTGGTGCTCTCGTTGCAGGATCTCATTTTCTACTTCCGACCCCCTGAAGAGGAACTGGAGCACGAGGACAAGCAGTTCAAGCTCCGCTCCTTAAAAAACAGACAGAACCTTTTTCAGGAAGAGGTTAGTTTGGATAATGAGAACTCACTGTTCACAAGAACAGCTAAATTCTGGATGAACATTTTATTTGATAGATTTAATTTTTGGTCAGTGCTTTTATTTCAGTTTTTATTTCTGTAACAGGGAATGATTACGCTTGTTCTGGACTGCGTTGATCGCCTCAATGTGTACAACACAGCAGCCCATTTCTCAGAGTATGCTGGGGAAGAAGCTGCTGAGTCATGGAAAGAGATTGTGAATTTACTGTATGAATTGCTAGGTATGTCCAAATGATGGTTTATTTCACTCATTCACTGTTTTAGACTAATAATCATTAGTGTTACTACATCTGGACACTTTTCTTGTTTGTGATTCTGTTGCATTTCTAATCTTTTCTTTGATCAGCTTCTTTGATCAGAGGTAACCGTGCCAACTGCGCCCTCTTCTGTGACAACCTTGACTGGCTGGTCAGTAAACTGGATCGTTTGGAAGCATCTTCAGGTATCTAGGACATGAATTTGTTTATTAGCTGATGGAAACTGGTTTTGTTTTATAACGACAGAGGGTTGATAAAACTGAACTTATTGTGCTGTGTTCATTTGCATTATATACTTTTTTTTCTGAGAACATATGCATTTACTATGTTGGTCTTCTACAATTTAATATAAAGCCCAAAACTTTACAGTGTATTCATATATTGTCATATTTTTTACAACAATAGGAATCCTGGAGGTGTTATATTGCGTCCTGATTGAGAGTCCAGAGGTTTTGAATATTATTCAAGAGAATCACATCAAATCAATCATCTCTCTGCTGGATAAGCATGGACGCAATCACAAGGTCAGAAACGCTGCAACGATGTTTTCTGAGCATACTGCAAAAATCTGCAGCATGTGAACTTATTGCTTTCGACATATTTACTGTATAAAATGCAGTGAGTCTTAGATTCTATAAACCTTTTCCTGACAGGTCTTGGATGTGCTTTGTTCCCTCTGTGTGTGTAATGGGGTCGCTGTAAGGTCAAATCAGAATCTCATCACAGAGAATCTGTTACCAGGACGTGACCTTCTACTTCAAACTAACATCATCAACTATGTAACCAGGTGGGTCAGATTATAGTGAATGCTTCATCTTTGTAGATTTCACGAAAGTATCTAAACAACTCCTCTGACTCCTCCTTTATTGTAATCTTACCTCAGCATGAGACCCAATGTTTTCCTTGGAACTTGCGAAGGATCCACTCAGTATAAGAAGTGGTATTTTGAGGTGATGGTGGACCACGTGGAGCCGTTCCTTACGGCTCAGCCATATCATCTCCGTGTAGGTTGGGCTCTGACAGAGGGCTACAGTCCTTATCCTGGTGGAGGAGAAGGCTGGGGGGGTAACGGGGTTGGAGATGATCTCTACTCTTATGGTTTTGACGGGCTTCACCTCTGGTCAGGTAAAATCTACTATGGTTTATGGTAAATGTACACAGGATTGTTAATTTCCCTTCCAGCCATTGTTCATGTTGTATTTCGACTTCCAGTTGCCCGATCCTTGTTTACTTAAAATTGAGGTTTCAAAAACTTTGCCTTATTTCTAATCTTTTTCATGAACGTTTTGGTAGATTGTTCTTGGATATTAACAGAAAGTTTCCAAATAAGCTTCCATTTTGGTTTTCTCTTAAAATCCAAGAGGAGCCTCCACAAGGCTTTCATTTGTGCAGTCATGTGCAGCTCCTTATAGGAGTGAAAGAACACCAGTCAGTTGTCTCTCTGGTGGCACTCCTGTCAAGTCTAATGAAGGGAAGCAGCTTAATCCCTTATGTGTAAAAACATCCCCATACACACACTTTCAGAAGTTTTTTGCATCTTCAGTACCAACTCTAGTGCAGACTTTTGCTGATTAGTCTTCTGTATGAATTTTGGAAATAGTAAACTGTAAAATATAATTTTACTCACTTCATGTGTCTGCAGGACGTGTTCCACGTCATGTCGCCACAACAAATCAGCACCTCCTGGCAGCAGAGGATGTGATCAGCTGCTGCTTGGATCTGAGCGTGCCCAGCATTTCCTTTCGTATAAATGGCCATCCTGTTCAGGGAATGTTTGAGAACTTCAACCTAGATGGACTGTTCTTTCCAGTTGTGAGCTTCTCTGCAGGCATCAGGTAGGATATTGTGCATTTATCGAGTAGATATTATGATTTTATTTATTAATAATTGCATTACAGGTATTTAAATAATTGTTTTGTAAACCAACTAATGTCTTTTTTTTTTCCCAAAAGACTGCGATTTCTTCTTGGAGGTCGTCATGGGCATTTCAAGTTTCTCCCACCTCCAGGCTACGCTCCGTGCTATGAAGCAGTGCTGCCCAGGGACCGTTTGCGGATCGAGCCCATCAAAGAGTATAAGCATGATTTTGATGGTGTTCGGAATCTGCTGGGTCCAACTCAGTCCCTTTCACATACGGCCTTCACACCTTGCCCAGTCGACACTATACAGGTAAAATCCAGTTTTAACTGCTTTCATTTTCTTTTCTTCATGCTGTGCTGATTTTTTTGACTATTATTTCAGATTGTGCTTCCACCTCATTTGGAGCGCATTCGAGAGAAGCTCGCAGAAAATAGCCACGAGTTATGGGCTGTTACCCGCATTGAACAAGGGTGGACGTATGGACCAGTGAGTGATTCCTGGTTATGTTTCCCACAGAACATATTGTTGTATACATCAGCTGTTTTGTTTTAAAAATCTTTGCACTTTTTGTTGTTAAAAGTTTCGCGATGATAACAAGAAGCTGCACCCCTGCCTGGTAGATTTCCAGAGTCTGCCTGAACCTGAGAAGAACTATAATTTAGCAATGTCTGGAGAGACACTGAAGTACGGTGGATTCTTCACTTAATTAACAGCACTGGGCTTTCATCTGTTTGTGTTTCTAATGTTTTGTGTGATTCATTTCACAGGACTCTGTTGGCACTAGGCTGTCATGTAGGAATGGGAGATGAGAAAGCAGAAGAGAATCTCAAAAGGACCAAACTCCCTAAAACGTGAGCTACAGAAACATTAATAACCTTAACTCGTGAAGTTATTTTTATAACACTCTGTAAAGGCTCTCCAGGACCCATTTTGATCACATAGCATTGTTAATTAGGTACATGCAGAGTAACGGATACAAGCCAGCCCCTTTGGACCTTAACCATGTCAAGCTGACTCCTAATCAAAACACTCTAGTGGAGAGACTGGCAGAAAATGGACACAATGTTTGGGCAAGAGACCGAGTCCGCCAGGGATGGACATACAGTATTGTCCAGGTACCACCATCCTTTCTATGGAGTCACAAAAATGATAATCATCACTATCGTCATACTAGTATGGTTGAAGCATATGTGTGCTGATGTGTGTGTGTTCCCAATCTCCTCCCAGACGAGTAAATCAATCCTGATGCCAACATGTCTGTGGCATCTATTTTCAAATATTTTATAGAAATTCCAAAATCATTTATATTTGTGCTTTTGAGAGATAAGTTGCAACAAATTCTCCTGACTGACTCTAAAAAAAATGCCAGATGTGTCACAATATAATGTTCCATATCATCGTACTATAATGGTCATAGCATATGCATGCTAGAATGCCCCCCTTCTCCCACATGTAACACAGGGATTTGCTGGTAATAATAAATATAATTATAATGTGTGTGATTATATTTTAATGTATAATCACACATTATTTTTTTGTAAAGGACATTATGAACAAGCGCAATCCTCGTCTGGTTCCTTATAACCTCCTGGATGAAAAGACAAAAAAGACCAACAGAGACACGGTTTGTGCCGCTGTTCGCACTCTGATTGGTTACGGTTACAACATAGAACCACCTGATCAGGAGAGCAGTAAGTTTCCACCATTTAAAGGCAGTAAATCATGTTTTTAACGTCATCTTGGAAGATCCTTTATTAAAGAAATGTACAAGGTTTTTAATTGTTGAAGTGTTCATTAGTGGGTTTGTGCTTTTATAGGTGGACATGGACCAGGCAGCTCCCGTGGAGATAAAATCAGAGTGTTCAGAGCAGAGAAATCTTACGCTGTTACACAGGGGAAGTGGTACTTTGAGTTTGAAGCTGTGACAGTTGGAGAGATGAGAGTGGGCTGGTCCAGGCCCAATGTTCGTGCAGACACTGAACTTGGTGCAGATGAGTTGGCGTATGTCTTCAATGGCTTTAAGGTGGGAGACCGTAGTTTCTACACTGTGATGCGTGCCTACATCTGTCTGGTATTAAACTACAAAGTTATAATGTTTTTAGGCCCAACGCTGGCACATAGGAAATGAGCCATTTGGCCGTCAGTGGCAATCTGGTGATGTGGTGGGTTGTATGATTGACCTCACTGAGATGAACATCATGTTCACACTCAATGGAGAAATGCTGATCAGTGATTCGGGCTCAGAGATGGCCTTTAAGGATATCGAGATAGGAGAAGGTAGGTACAATAAAAAGTGAGTACCTTTGCATGTGTATTCCATGTTTCATGTGTGTTCATGCATGTTTCAAACACCTCCAGGCTTCATACCTGTGTGCAGTCTGGGCCTGTCTCAGGTGGGCAGGATCAACCTGGGTCAGAACGTCAGCAGTCTTCGATACTTTACCATCTGTGGCCTACAGGAAGGGTTTGAACCCTTTGCTATCAACATGAAAAGAGACATTACCATGTGGTTCAGCAAGAGCCTTCCCCAGTTTATTCCTGTCCCAGCTGATCATCCTCACATTGAGGTACTGTACATCATCTGTTACAATGGTTTGCTTCCATGCTGAAAACATAACTTCCAGATCACAATCAAGACCTGTTTGTCTGTGCACTAGGTGTCACGCGTTGATGGGACAGTTGATACCCCCCCTTGTATTAAAGCGACCCACAAGACATTTGGATCTCAGAATGCCAACACAGATCTGCTCTTCTTCAGACTCAGCATGCCAGTTGAGTTTCATGAGACCTTTAAAATCCCAGCAGGGACCACTCTTCTTACTCGCAATTTGACCATCCCGGAGGATGAAGTGTTGGAGGTGGACCCAGGCTCTGATTTTGAAATACTCAAAAAGTCTGCTACTCGCAAGGAGCAGGAGGAAGAGAAGAAGGAAACCTCAGTTCCTAAAGAGACGCCTGCTATCAAAAATGGAGAAAACGAGAAGGATGCCTCCACTGAGAAAAGCAAAAAGAAAGGGTATGAATCACATAGCACCACTTTAGAAGTGGATGTGTCAAATCTACCGATGTGATACTGTGTTTGTGAGCTTTAGTGTAATTGCTGTTGTTCTTTGCAGTTTCCTTTTCAAGGCTAAAAAGGCAGCGTTAATAACTCCACCCCCTGTTGTACCCACCATGCCCCGCTTAGTGGAAGATGTAGTACCAGATGACAGGGATGACATGGACATCATCCTCAATACCACTACAGTATGTCTGAACTTATGTAGTTATTATATTCATAAACATATAAAGTTTATGCCTAAACTTCCCATTTATGGCTCTACTGCCAGTATGAAATCATTAACAAACTATATAAAAAAACTGCCTTTTTAAACTTTTTTTTTTGCTTCTTTTTCTCCTTCGGTCACCAGTACTATTACTCAGTACGAGTGTTTGCTGGACAGGAGCTTAGTGGCGTGTGGGTTGGCTGGATAACACCTGACTATCACCAGTACGACCTTCATTTTGATATCAGCAAAGTCAGAAATGTAACTGTCACTGTAGGTGATGATAAAGGCAACATTCATGACAGGTATGTTACCTATGGAAAGACCCCCAAAAACCTGTGTTTCCAATTGAATATGATAAACATACACAAACAACTGGTTTCTTGGTTCTTCTTTGTGTTTTTTCAGTATCAAACGCAGCAATTGCTATATTGTATGGGGAGGGGAGTTCAGTAGCTCCCAGCAGACCCGAGTCAGTCAGGAGGATTTTGTGATTGGCTGTCTCATTGATTTGGACACTGGACTAATGACTTTCACTGGAAATGGAAAAGAGATCAATACATTTTATCAGGTTAGATAATTCTCAGTCTGATATTATGCCTTCCTCTTGCTTGTATATATTGTTGTTTATTCCTGCTGTCTTACTATTTATATTGGCATGGAGCACCCACAATTTCATTGTACATGGACAATGACAATAAAGAGCTATTCTATTCTATTCCTGGTTAAATTCTGTATGTGTGTTAAATTATCTTCCTTCAGGTAGAGCCAACCACAAAATTGTTTCCGGCTGTCTTTGTTCTGCCTTCCAGTCAGAATATGGTTCAGTTTGAATTAGGCAAGCTCAAGGTCAGTCGCAAGGAATTGCTGCATTTAATCAACCTTCAAAATAGGAAATACAGTTTCCAGTTATCGGCTGTGTTGTGTAACAGCCTTTCTTAATGCCTCATTTGTCTTGCTAGAACATCATGCCGATCTCAGCCGCGATGTTTCGAAGTGAACGCAAAAATCCAGTCCCCCAGTGTCCTCCTAGACTGGATGTCCAGATGTTAACTCCAGTTATCTGGAGCCGAATGCCTAACAACTTCCTAGCTCCAGAGATGGGACGTGTTAGTGAGAGACTAGGCTGGATGGTGGAGTGTACGGAGCCACTCACTATGATGGCCCTTCACATCCCCGAGGAAAACAGGTCAGCATCTCTGCTGTATTCATCTTCTATTCTTAGAAGATGATAAGATGTGTTTTTTTTCAGCAAATCTCTTTACTTTAAATAGGTGTATTGACATCTTGGAGCTGTCTGAACGGATGGATTTGCTGAAGTTCCACTACCATACTCTAAAGCTATACAGCTCAGTTTGTGCACTGGGAAACAACCGTGTGGCACATGCTTTGTGCAGCCACGTGGATGAATCGCAGCTCTTTTACGCCATAGAGAACACCTACCTACCTGGACCAATGAGGAGCGGCTTTTATGACCTGCTCATCAGCATGCACCTGGAGTCAGCTAAAAGGAATCGGCTGGGGACCAACAAGGAATTCATAGTTCCAATGACAGAAGAAACACGTAGTATCACTCTGTACTCCGACAAATCTCACGCTTTACCTGGCGTCGGCCTAACTACATGTCTGCGTCCAAAACTTCATTTCTCTTCTGTTGGGTTTGTGGGAACAGATCAAGATATTTACACTCTTAGTCCAGTCATTCCCCTACAGGTAAGACTGAGGTGTCTTTGCACTTAATGGCAACTCTGAATTTACTAATAATCACATTTTTACATGCATTATACTGTATATTATATACATTATACCTTACATTTAATCAACATATTGTATTTTTAGGTGCTAAAGACCAAAGCTCTGAACATGCTGACTGAGGCAGTGCAGGATGGAGGTCAAGCCATGAGAGATCCTGTGGGAGGCAGTGTTGAGTTTCATTTCGTTCCAATCCTAAAGCTCATCAGTACCCTTCTCATAATGGGTGTGTTTGATGATGAAGATGTCACACACATCCTGAAGATGATTGAGCCCACAGTCTTTAGAGGCAAGCAAGTGGAGGAGCCTGGTGAGGGGGATGCCAAGGTGCAAGAAGAGAAGGATCTTCCTAAAGTAGCAGCGATTAAAGAAGGGGAGCAGGAAGCCCTGGGGGAAGAAGAAGAGGAATTTGAGGATGATGGGTTGGGTTATGAAGAAGAGGAGGAAGAACTGGAGGAAGAAGAAGCAATAGAGGAGGGTGAATCTATCGTGCAACATGAGGAAACAGTGGTTGAGACAGACCCGGTAAATGGTGAGAAAGGAGCTGAGGAAACAGAGAAAGAGGGGAAACCTTTAGAGACGGGCGGGGAGGGAAAAGAAGAACATCTAGAGCAAGGACTTTTCCAGATGAAGCTACCAGAGTCTGTGAAACTGCAGGTGTGACAGTTTGTGTATTTAAAGGAACTCTCTTTCCGAATGCTTGATATCTAACTTTATTAATGCTGATTCACTTTGCTTTTGTCCTTTAGATGTGCACTCTGCTGCAGTATTTCTGTGACTGTGAGCTACGTCATAGAGTGGAGGCCATCATTGCATTTTCTGACCAGTTTGTCAGCCAGATACAGTCCAACCAGAGGCAGCGCTACAATGAACTCATGCAGGCCTTCACCATGAGTGCTGCCGAGACTGCTCGCAAGACCCGTGAATTTCGCTCCCCACCACAGGAGCAAGTACGAAGAAAACAGTACATTTGTTAACTGTTAAAGTGGATAAATAAATGCTAAAAATATTTTTAAAAAACTGGCTACATTTTCTTTGTCTGTGTTTTATTTCAACAGAAAAGTGGAAAAATAATTGTGCCTGATATAAAATGGACTTAGCTACTCATGTACTACCATGAAACATCCCTTAAAGTAAAAAATGATCATACTTGCCTGTTCCTAACCTCACTGTAGGTCAACATGCTCATGAACTTCAAGAACTCTTTTGAGGATGAAGAGTCCCCAATTCCTGATGAAGTCCGCGAATCTCTGCTCGCCTTTCACAACACTTTGCTGGCACACTGTGGTCAGTTTTCACTTCCTGTATCAAGTGTGCATTGAAAAATTGTCCCTACCATTACATTGACTTACTTAAAACATCGATCTCAGGTGTTCACATTGAAGAGGAGGAACAAGAGGAAGAAGTGGATAATTCTGTCCGTGGACGGCTCCTTCGATTGCTGGAAAGGGTGAAAAAGTTTCGTGAGAAGAAGGAGGAGGTGGAGTCTGAGCCACAAGAAGACAAAAAACCAAGTAAGCCTTTTTTGCTTTTAACAAGCAATTTAGTATTTATTACCAAGTTAAACATGTTTTAATGCAAAATGATGATTATTGCCCATAAAGATAACCAGTTTTTGTATTTGTGGTCTGTCATTTGTCGATAATGTATTTTATTAAAGCAGTTTTTCCCAGGAGTTTTATTGTATATATAGTATTGTCTTCCAAAATTAAATCTAACTAGGGTCACTTTAATACAGGACCATTCTTATTCTTACTAAACTTCTGTCTTTTTGCACCAGGCACATTGCAGGAGTTGATTTCACATACTATGATCCACTGGGCGCAGGAGTCATTTATCCAGAACCCTGAGCTCGTGCGTATGATGTTCAGCCTCCTTCACAGGCAGTATGATGGACTCGGTGAGCTCATGCGTGCCCTTCCGAAGGCCTACACCATCAATGCAGTTTCCATTCAGGACACCATGGACCTCTTGGAGTGCTTGGGCCAGATCCGCTCACTGCTTATTGTCCAGATGGGTCCAGAAGAGGAGAGACTTATAATTCAAAGCATTGGGTTTGATGACATTTAAATTTTCATTCTCATTTCTCAGTATCTTGCATTAAAATAAATGATTGATAAGTTCGTGTGATACAAGCTAAATTTAATTGGTCTTCCTTAGGAACATCATGAGTAACAAAGTTTTCTATCAGCACCCCAACTTGATGCGAGCTCTGGGCATGCATGAAACTGTCATGGAGGTCATGGTCAATGTACTTGGCGGTGGGGACTCAAAAGTATGTTTTTTAATTCATTCATCATCATTGTAAACATCTTCTTGGGGAAAGACAAATGTATAAAATAAATAAAATCTACTGTTTTATTTAACTTACTTCTTCTGTTGCTTTATCCCTACAGGAGATCAGATTTCCTCGGGTGGTGACAAACTGCTGCCGTTTCCTCTGCTACTTCTGTCGCATCAGTCGTCAAAATCAGCGTTCAATGTTTGACCATCTCAGCTACCTTCTCCAGAACAGTGGCATTGGCCTTGGTGATTGTCTTTGTTGAAATCCAACGTTAGTCTCGATGATTTCTTTCTCATATATGGACTGTAATAAACCTGGACACTGTGTTTGTTGTATTCTTTAGGAATGCGTGGCTCCACCCCCTTGGATGTGGCTGCAGCATCTTGTATTGACAATAACGAGCTGGCATTGGCTCTTCAAGAGCAGGATCTTGAAATGGTAAAACGAAGTTTATCTGCTCAAAATTCTACAGCTTTTAAACCTGACTTGAATACACTCATAATCTTTCCAGGTAGTGAAGTATTTAGCCGGATGTGGACTTCAGAGCTGTCCAATGCTACTGGCTAAAGGATACCCTGACATCGGGTGGAATCCTTGTGGTGGAGAGAAATATCTTGATTTTCTTCGTTTTGCTGTTTTTGTCAATGGTCAGATGTTTTTTTCAACATTTCATTGCAACATTTCATTTTAATTTCCTCATTATTTCTGATTCTCGATCTTATCAATAACCTATAAGAACTATGGTCTCTATTTCCTGTAGGAGAAAGCGTAGAGGAGAATGCAAATGTGGTGGTGCGTCTCCTCATCCGTAGGCCTGAGTGCTTTGGTCCAGCCTTGAGAGGGGAGGGTGGTAATGGACTCCTGGCTGCAATTGAGGAGGCAATCAAAATATCAGAGGACCCTGCAAGGGATGGCCCTAGTGTTAAGAAAGATAGACGCTTTCCCATGTAAGAGCTTTTTGGCTTCATTGGAAGGATTTTATTATCTGCTCTAGTGTTGCAGAAAGATAGAGACATGTTTTTTACCGACAGGTTTGGAGGAGAGGAACAGCATGAGGAGAACAGGGTTCACCTGGGAAATGCCATTATGTCTTTTTACTCTGCTCTTATTGACCTGCTGGGAAGATGTGCTCCAGAGATGCATGTAAGCTGCCATGCTAAACTTATCCAAATGTTTTAGTTTTATAGAAAAAAAAACATTTATAGTGTGTTTGTCTCTACAGTTGATCCAGGCTGGTAAAGGTGAGGCTCTCAGGATCAGGGCCATTCTGAGGTCTCTGGTCCCTATAGAAGATCTGGTGGGAGTCATCAGTCTTCCTCTTCAGATTCCAGCTTTTGGAAAAGGTGAAAATTCCTAATAAATTAGTTATATATTCAATCAGTCAACAAATTATCCCAATATCCCAGTAAAACCATTATTGGTTTTACTGGTTGTCCTACATTGTACACAGCTGTGTGCTGATAGATCCTTTCTCTCTGGGTTTTCAGTCATTTTAATTACTTTCCCCAAATGTTTTCTTCATGTTGTTCTTAGACAACAGCGTTATTGAACCAAAGATGTCTGCTAGCTTTGTGCCAGATCACAAGGCTCCCATGGTGCTGTTCTTGGACAGAGTTTATGGTATTGACAACCAAGATTTCCTTCTCCATGTGCTGGAGGTGGGCTTTTTGCCTGACATGAGAGCTGCTGCCTCCCTGGATACGGTAAGGCTCAAACAGTTCACACTGTTTTTGTTTGTTTCTCTGGGAGCAGTGCAAAGCTTATACAGACTAAGATAACTGCTAAGATTTCTTGCCAACAGGTTGCTTTTAGCACCACTGAGATGGCTCTGGCTTTGAACCGCTACCTCTGCTCTGCTGTGTTGCCACTCATCACCAAGTGTGCCCCGCTCTTTGCTGGCAGTGACCATCGAGCCATAATGATTGACTCCATGTTGCACACAATCTACAGGCTGTCTCGTGGACGAGCCTTCACAAAAGCCCAAAGAGACATTATTGAAGAGTGCCTCATGGCTCTGTGCAAGTGAGTTTAACGTGATAGGATGCCTTACATGTCATTTAATACTGCCAGGTTTGGATTAGGTGTTAATTTATTTTTTCTTCAGGCATCTACGTCCGTCTATGCTTCAGCATCTGCTAAGGCGGCTGGTATTTGATGTGCCCATTCTCAATGAGTATGCCAAAATGCCTCTAAAGGTATGAGGCCCTGTAAAATGTTTTCACTATTAACAGAATATTTTCCTTTCAGTTTAGCTGTTTCACTTTTGTTATGTTGCATTCTGCAGCTTTTAACCAATCACTATGAGCGTTGTTGGAAATATTATTGCCTCCCTAATGGTTGGGCTAATTTTGGAGTTGCATCAGAAGAGGAGCTGCATCTTACACGCAAACTGTTTTGGGGGATCTTTGAATCACTAGCTCACAAGGTAACTCCTGCAAATTATTTTGCTTTTTCAGTTTATTAGTTGGCTTATTAAATGACAGCTAGGATGGGCTCCAGCTGCCCTAAGTCCTGGATGGATGGATGGATGGATGGATGGATGGATGGATGGATGGATGGATGGATGGATGGATGGATGGATGGATGGATATTGTAATCTTTTTTATTGTGATTCCAGAAATTTGATGCTGAAATTTTCAAAATTTCAATGCCATGCATCTGCGCCATTGCTGGAGCCATTCCTCCTGACTATGTAGATGCCAGCTACTCCTCCAAGACAGAGAAAAAGGCATCAGTAGATGCAGAGGGAAACTTTGATCCTAAACCTGTGGATACAACAAAGTGAGGCACTTTTTACTTCGCTAGAAATTAATCATCTCTCTGTTTCGTAGTTAAAGCTAATTTTACTCTGATGCTTCTTCCAACCATAGCACTATCATCCCTGAGAGATTGGATCCCTTTATCAACAGATATGCCGAATACACTCATGACAAATGGGCCTTTGAAAAGGTAAAGTTTTGTTTATAAATCTTTAGCTAAATCTAGACCAACAAATTAGGTTAATTTGATACAGCTATACATTCATCCGTATATATAACTCTAAAGAAATACAAAGGGATCCTAGTAAGCGTGACTGAAAGCTGTAATTCATGCTGTATATGGCCATGTATGTTTCAGATTCAGAATAACTGGTCATACGGTGAGACACTGGATGAAAATGCAAAAACCCACCCCATGCTTAGACCGTACAAGACATTCTCAGAGAAGGTACGTTCACAGACATAGTGATCATCTTGAATCTTGATGTAATGTGTGTATTTGTTTCTGCTCACACTGACTTTTCTCAAAGGACAAAGAGATCTACCGATGGCCAATTAAAGAGTCAATCAAAGCCATGATTGCATGGGAATGGAACATTGAGAAAGCTAGAGAGGAGGAAGAGTCAGAGAAGAAGAAGGCAACATCACGAAAAATCTCACAGACTGCACAGGTATACAGCTGTTTAGAGCCCTTGACTGACTGCATTAATACTTAATAATATTGTTGCTTGTTGTACAGCAGAGTGCATAACAATCTTTCTGTTCTAGGCAACTTATGATCCAAGCCATGGCTATAGTCCACAGCCCATTGATATCTCCCATATGGCTCTTTCAAGAGATCTGCAGGTATGGGGTTAAAATGTTGCATCCTTCTATTTTGCAATCTTAGCATCTTACTAATATTTATATCTGCTTATAGTCAATGGCAGAACAACTGGCAGAAAATTACCATAACACCTGGGGAAGAAAGAAAAAATTGGAGCTGCAAGCAAAAGGTGATTTTATTTCTTTTGAGCGTGGAATATAGAGAAAGAAAGATTTGTCGTTTCCATATAGTTCTGGATGCGCTTTTGTTTGTGCAGGAGGTGGAACGCATCCTCTGCTCGTGCCCTACGATACCCTGACAGCTAAAGAAAAGGCACGAGACAGAGAGAAGGCTTATGAGCTGCTGAAGTTCTTGCAGCTTAATGGATATGCTGTCACAAGGTAATAACAGAATAGTTGAGAATGGACAACATTGAACATTGGTTCAAAACAAAGTAAATTTATCCAAGCTACTCAAAAGACTTTTTGAATGCATGGATTTGTATGGTATTACATGCAATAGCAAAGAGTTTGCTATTGCTGTTGCTAAAATTCAACTTTGTGGTTTTTTTTGGTGTTGATTGATAAAAATAATAGATAGGGCACGTGAACATCCTTTGGCATACCAGAAAAAGTTTAACCACTGACTCCGATCTTCTGTCTTTTCAACATGAAACAAACATTAATTACAGGCTTCATCTCGACTGAAATAAACTGATGCATAACAGCCTGACTGTATTATGATGTACGACCAAGAGCTTGAGCATTATGAGCATTAATTCTTTCACTATAAGAAACCAGTATGGCTTTTATGCTGCCTCCTTAAATAGTGTTTTATTATGGCACAAATTCTGAACAGGAAGTCTTTTATTGTTATCATATATCAATTTCTGAGATATAAACTCTCCCCGACTTTAGAGGCCTTAAAGACATGGAGTCGGACATATCATCCATTGAAAAGAGGTTTGCGTATGGTTTCCTTCAGAAACTGCTGAAATGGATGGAAATCGCACAGGAGTTCATCGCACATCTTGGTATTGTGGGGCAAAGATGAAAAATAATGTGGTGTACATTCAAGTTTTGCCACTGTTTCCGTGCTATTGTATATTGCAATCTGTTTTACAGAGGCTGTGGTTAGCAGCGGACGAGTGGAAAAGTCTCCCCATGAGCAGGAAATCAAATTCTTTGCCAAGGTGAGACTATTGTGTGAATGTAAAATGTAAAATACTTGTACTTGTTATTCCTGTACTAAATGTGGAAAACCCTCTGAATTCTCTCTCTCAGATCTTGATGCCTCTAATAAATCAGTATTTCAAAAATCACTGCCTCTACTTTTTGTCTACACCTGCAAAAGTCCTGGGTAGTGGCGGGCATTCTTCCAATAAGGAGAAGGAGATGATTGCAAGGTGATGTCTCAGTTTTATAGATATGACACAGAAATATATATATTTGTGTATCTTTTTTTTCAAATATTATGTTTCTCCTTTTATGAGCTTTTGAGTTCTTCTTGAGTTTTCTTTTTCTTCCTTTTCCTTTCTTTCGCTTTGTAGTATCTTCTGTAAAATGTCTGCTTTGGTGAGGCACAGAGTTTCTCTCTTTGGTAAGATGGCAAACTTGCAGCACCACTCTTTCTGAATCTTTTCACTCTCTTCTCTGTTTATGTGTGTTTCTGTATTTTGTGAGCTGTAATGCACCATTCTGTCATCCGGGTTAACCTAAGTGCCATTGCTCCATGTTTTTATGGATATACAGTAGGTGATGATGTGGATTTATTTCTATATTTGCAGGAACGGATGCCCCAGCAATTGTTAACTGTCTTCACATTCTGGCTCGATCACTGGATGCAAGGTTTGGTGTTTTTTTCTTAATAACACTATAAAACTGTATTATATTTATGTGTCATATTTTTCCTTTTAACCTTTTGTGTTTACCTCATTAGGACGGTAATGAAGTCAGGACCTGAGATTGTTAAAGCAGGGCTACGATCGTTCTTTGAGAGTGCTGCTGATGATATTGAGAAGATGGTTGAAAATCTCAAACTGGGCAAAGTATCGAAAGGCAATCAGGTATATGATATTTAATATTCACAAATTAGAACTCATATATCCGAGTCCGTAATCATATGCTGCTTCTCTTTTTTCCAGCAAGTGAAAGGCGTCTCTCAGAACATCAACTACACCACCATTGCACTGCTCCCAGTACTTACTTCCCTGTTTGATCACATTGCTCAGCATCAATTTGGAGATGATGTCATCTGTGAGTGCTTATTCATGCTTTATATTCCATCCATCTGTTCTTTTAACCACTTATCCAATTCCAGTGACCAATTCAAGCGACACTGCACAGGTTGCCGGTCTATCACAGGACTACTAAAGAAAGACAGACAACTACTCACCTACAGCCACTTTAAAATCTTTATTGGATAGTGAGAGGAAGTTAAGACAGAACTCACACAGGCCAAGGAAGAACATTCAAACTCGACATGTGTTTTGTATCCTCATTGTTATTTATTAATCATTCTGACACTCTCGGTCTCTCTGTGTTTTTGCATACAGTGGATGATCTGCAGATGTCATGCTATCGGATCATGTGCAGCATCTACTCCCTGGGGACTGTGAAGAATCTACATGTTGAGAGGTGACTCCATATTTTTTAAGATGTAAAGTAATTTACTACTGATCATTTTGGAGCATTTGCTGCACTCGTCCTTTTACCTTTACAGGCAGAGGCCAGCTCTTGGAGAGTGTTTGGCACACCTTGCAGCAGCTATGCCGGTGGCCTACTTAGAACCCCATCTAAATGAATTTAATGCTTTCTCTGTATACACCACAAAGACTCCCAGAGAGAGAGCCAGTGAGTGCAATACTGTTGTCACACTTTTTTTTAAATCTAGCAAAGTCTTGTTTTTCAATTATCTTTCAATATTTCTCTTCTGGATTAAAGTCTTGGGCCTTCCCAATGAGGTCCAGGAATTATGTCCAGACATCCCAGAGCTGGATACTCTGCTGAAGGAGATCGGGGACTTGGCAGAGTCGGGGGCTCGTTACACTGAGATGCCTCATGTGATTGAAATTACTTTACCCATGCTTTGTAACTACCTCATTCGCTGGTGGGAGAGAGGACCTGAAAATTTTCCTGAGATGGAGGGCCGACTGTGCACTGAGGTCACGTCAGAACACCTTAATCAGCTGCTAGGAAGCATCATGAAAATTGTAGTGAACAACCTGGGAATAGATGAAGCCTCCTGGATGAAGAGATTGGCTGGTGGGAGCTGTTTTAAACTCTGCTCGCATGCCAGTGTTTTTTTGGTTTCTTTTGCAAGGAAGTTAAAACCAGTTCTTTTCTCCACTAGTGTTTTCACAGCCCATTGTTAGCAGAGCAAAGCCAGAAATGCTCAAGTCTCACTTTATCCCAACAATGGAGAAACTAAAGAAACGCACATCAAAGGTGGTGGCTGAGGAGGACCACTTAAGGATGGAGGGAAAATCAGAGGGAGATGAGGAAGATGGTACTATACGTGATGAGTTTGCTGTCCTCTGTAGAGACTTGTATGCCCTTTACCCTCTACTTATTCGTTATGTGGACAATAACAGGTAGAATAATGTTACAGTCACCAAGCTATGAAACCTGCCTCATATTGACAAAATTGAAATATATAAATCTTTTTATATACTGTTAATTATCAAAACTTGTGATAAAGAGAGCTTAGCCTTATAATAATTTATTCTGCTACAGAGCGAGGTGGCTGACATGTCCTGACCCAGATGCAGAAGAGCTCTTCCGAATGGTTGGAGAAGTCTTTATTTTCTGGTCCAAATCTCATGTGAGTATGTTCACTTGGCCTTTTTGTTTGCAAGCGTTTATAAAAACTTAATCCATCCAATAATTATGCTTCTGTTTCTCTCCTGCAGAACTTCAAGCGAGAGGAACAAAACTTTGTGGTGATGAATGAGATCAATAACATGTCATTCCTCACCGCTGACAGCAAGAGTAAAATGAGCAAGGTGAGTTAGTGAAAGGCAGCACATGCTAGTGTAGACCACATGTCACATTAGGCAACTTTACGACTCTATTACAGACATATTGTTTTACAACTGTATGTCTTCCTTCCCTTGTGGCCATATTTTATGGTATAATTTGAAGATTTCATGACACTACCAACCAGTTTCAGCCACTTATAATTCATTCATGGCTCCAGTCATTTAATAAGCATTTTGTTATTCTTAGCATGATGGTAATAGCTTTAAGGAAAAAAAATTATTTGAAAGCCGGGGAAGCAGTCTAATACAAAAACACACTTACGCACCATTTTTTGTTTTTTGTTTTTATTTAAACACAGTGAAAGCTGCTGTAACCTCTTTGAGATTTGATTTTTAATTCAGATCTTTGCGAAGGCTCGCAGTTGTGTTAATGATATTCTCTCTTTGGCTGTCCATTGTTCTCTTCTTTCGTGTTGCGGCTGGGTTTCCAGGGCGGGGACACAGAGGTTAGACTTTGTTTTTGCACGACCGCTGTGCTGACCGCATGGCACCTCACTTTGGGGGAGCTTTTCATCAACCTCCCCAGCACACTGGCACATCTGATCCACACAAGTACAGTCTACAGTCGCTACATATCCACAAACAAATGTGAACACAAGTAACTCGTGTACACAGAAACACACAAAAAATCCTGCAGATTTTAATCAGCGAGATGTGGAATTAATTCACTGCCAGTGACAAGGGCCTCTATGTGTAGTTGTTTCTGCAAAGTCTTGATTTGCAGCCCCTTAACGATGAAGCAAAACTCTGCTGTGAATTTATTACTACACATATCTGGTAATTTATATTAATTAAAAGTCAAGGTCTTAGCCATATATTTCATTAATGATTGGTTTGGATACACTTACACTGGCATTAGTTTTATTATATTGAGATTAAAGTCTACACTGACACAATGTGAGCACAATGTACTATATCTTACACAAAATCATTCATTTATATTGTATCTCTTCATAGACTTTAGTGCAGAATTGTTCATAATCTGGGAAAAGATACTCATATAGTTCTCAAAAAGGATCACTGGACTAATGGGCAGGCCCCACCTGCGGGCTTTCCCCAGTCCTGCCAGTGTGTGTGGGGGGGAGTCTGGAGGCGTTTGATGAAAGTACTCAGCTGTAGAGTTGGGCTCATGGCACTGGGCTTTACACAAATATCAATGTGGAAGTGGGAGCACAGTGCCATCATGCTGTCACTGAGTTTGCTCTTTTTTGATCATAGCTGAGTTGGAGTCTTCTAGTATGCCTTTTGTTTCTCTTCATGGAAGATGGTTTAGCTGTAGGTATTTGTAATGTAGCTTTTTGTCCACTAGGGGATGATGTTAGTCTTCTCTGTGCTCTTTCTTATCTCCTCCCTTAAAATGCCACGGTACATCATTGTTTTAGTTTCTTTTATGCTCCCTAGTACCCACACTAACACACAGCTTGACGCTAAATGTTACTGAAGCAGATTTACTGAAACATTTGTTAGGTTCTCTTTTTAAAAGTGCTCAAAGTACCATGAACCTAACCAACATATTAATTCACACTTATTTCCTAAAATATTCCCCAAAATGCTTTGCACCCTCTAAACTACTTCACCATAACAAACATACACCTTACACTGAGTTTTTTATTTCATTAAAAAAGAAAAAAATGGGTCATCTGGGACCACTTTAATGTCTAACAGTGATGCCTCAGCAAAACGCCTTTAATACAAAGATTTAAGCTTTTATGTATAGTGCTGTGCAAAAGTCCCGAGCCACCCCTCAGTTCTATGTATTTTGCTAGGAAAATAGGTGATTAATATTTGTGTAAACATGGAAATACAGTTTATGAGGCAACAAAAGAGTCTGCAATTCTAACAAGCTTGAAAATCCATATTTGACATGACCACCTTTATTCTTCAACACAGCCTGAACTCTCTTAGGCAAACTTTCTTGTCATTTCTTTAATTAGTCTTCAGGAATAGTTCTCCAGGCTTCTTGAAGGACATTCAAAGCTCTTGTTTGGATGTTGGCTGCCTTTTTGTTCCATTCTCTGTCAAGATGATCCCACACTGCTTCAATAATGTTGAGATCTGGGCTCTGGGGAGGTCAGTCCAAGACTGTTGGTCTTCCACTGTGTGTTTTTTTTTTTTTTTTTTTTTTTTACACAGATATGCTTTTACTGCATTGGCAGTGTGTTTGGGATCATTGTGATGTTAAAAAATGAAACTCATGCTTGAGATGCTTGTAAGATAATATTGCAGATGGTGCTTTTCTGTGTTTGTAATTCCATCAATTCTACAAGATCCCCAACATCACTGGGTCAAATGCAGCCCAAAACCATGACAGAGCCTCCACCATGTTTTGCACATGGCTATAGATACTGTTGTGCCTCTCTCCTGACCTCCATATGCATCTACATACAATAGATTGATTAACCGAAGGATAAAATGCATCTCTCAGGTTCTGTGTCAGCTCTTTGCTGAATGTTTTCCTATTTCTTAAGGACATGACATTTACATAGTGTTATTATACAGTAGATACCTTTTTTTAGGCCTACCAGTTTTTCTGAAAATATGTGAAAATTCACCCTGCCCCCCCAAAAAATGGGGGGTCAGATGATTATTAGAGAATTATTATTCCAGACCACTTACAATAAATTACAAGAAAGTCTGTCATCTTGAAAGTAAAATAGAAAGAAATGAAGGATGGCTCAAGTCTTTTGAATCAATCGTTTATTTTCACAAGGCAAGATAAGGGTTTACATAAATAATCACCAGCACCATGATAGCGGTCTTCCTAGAAACAGATTCTATAATATGGGTAGGATCAATATGAATCATGTACATAGTTCAGTTTTGTTGTTCAAATAGAAATACCCTGTAAAGTAGAATTCTTAGAGCAAATATGTAATAGAGTAAACATTAATATTATGAAAGGTATTTATATACTTTATGCAATAGCATCCATTTGCACATTTTGGAGGACTCTAGAAAGAGCAGCTAACAGAAGGACTGAACTCTCACAGAAGCAGAGCATGAGCTCAGAAGTCAAATACAGGGAAGAGACATTTCCTTTAGTTTGTTTAATTGTAGCTGTGTGATTTTAACAGCATGCTACTAATAAGTCTAACTCTGAAGATCTTGTTCTTTAACATCATCTAATATTTTGAGCTTTCACCAAGGGCTACAGTTCCTAGAAAATCTCATTTTCAATTACAGTATAAAGTGAATTTGTTTTGTTTAGCTGTCCTTTTCATGGAATTTTGAATGGATTGTGACTTGAATGAAATATTTTCTCTTGCACGTTGTTAATGCAATGTGACTGATTTACTTTATTCTACGACCCATTTCCTTTCAGCCTCCCCTTCAAAAAAGCAGCAATATTCCCACTTTCTTATCATATTTTCACTCTCTCCTCTACTTAACAGTCTGGGCTCAGAAAAAAAATTACTCTATAGTCGGGGAACAACCGGATTCTGACCTTTAAATATGGGCACTTGTCTTTTTAGTGCCGATTGTTGACTGTAACATGTTTATTAGTTATATTATTAGTAGATGTAGTAGTGTGTTTCTACTTGGAGAGACCTACTGTGCATAATAAAAACGTTTGCAGCACTGTGCATTGCTCAGCTGGTGCTAATGTTGAATGACTTTCAGTATTTAGTATTAATACAGTCACATCACGAGTTGTAAAGAATACTGGCTGTATCATCATAATCATTTTATATATTTTTATTCAAGCTTATATTCAGAATATTTTGTAATTTTTCAAGACAGTATTTTAAATCAGTTTGTTAAGTTAGTGTCAATCCTAACAGGACATAAATATTCAAACTTATCAGTCCTTGTCTGAGCTGTTGTACTGCTGGCACGTTATTAGATATTGTTTATGCTCTCTGCCTTATCGTCCTTTTCACAGGGTGGAGGCTCAGATACTGAGCGTACCAAGAAGAAGAAACGGGGAGATCGTTACTCAGTCCAGACCTCACTTATTGTGGCTGCCTTGAAAAAGATGCTCCCCATAGGCCTAAACATGTGCTCTCCTGCTGATCAGGAGCTTATCAACTTGGCCAAGATCCGATACTCTTTGGTAGTTTTTTTTCTCACTTTGAACTTGGTTCTAGTAAACATCTGAAGTATGATTTGTATTATGATATACATGAAGGAAAACAATCGCTAAAATGTTTTACTTTACAGAGAGACACAGATGAAGAAGTAAGAGAGTTCCTGCAGAATAACCTGCATCTACAGGGCAAGGTATACTTAAAGAACCGGTAGTAAAATAGCTGCAGGGATGAGATTTGTAACTACAGATAATTAGTCTCGAGATATTTCAGAAAACTCTGTATCCATATGTTGTGAAAAGGTGGACAACCCATCCATGCGCTGGCAGATGGCGCTGTACAAGGAGATGGCAGGGAAGGCTGAAGATGCAGATGCCCCACCGAAAGTTGTTAAGAGAGTGCAGGAGGTTTCTGCGGTCCTCTACCACCTTGAAGTGGTGAGTGCTGATAATTTATACTGCAGCAGGTGCACTATGTCTCAATCATAGATATTCAAAAATACCCACAACAACGATGTCTACACAGCATGTACTACATAGATATGAATACAGGGATAACAGAGGCAGCATGTCCTAACAGAAAAGAAAGGATAAGGCTTGAAACAATTTTAGGTGTTACTAGTCTAAGTAGTTTTTAGCTTATGTGGGTGAAAGACTGGTAAGCTTATGGCATGGCATTGCGGGTTTCCATCCATCCTTTCATAAGTAAAAAGAATTGCTACTCCTCCTGTAGCGGTGGTGTCAGACATAATCGGTCTGGCAAAGACTGCAAACTACACCAATATAAGGAAGTAAAAGACGAACAATTAAATGACAGAAAAGTTCCAGTTTTTACATTATCTGCTATAGGAATTACAGTTTTTAGAATACATCCACAGTAAGATAAATAAATAAAATGGGACATTTTCTGTAACTTAAAAAGAAAACTTTTATAATTACAGGTCAGTCTAGGCCAGAGGTGTCAGACTTTTACTTAGAACTTAAGCCCAACGAGTTGTGCTAACAGATTTCTTTCATTTGCTACAGCAGCACCTATCATGTAGACAAACTGAGACATACTGTTGAAATTTCATTTTCTTCTGTTGAAATATTGCAGAGATTAAATACGCAGTTGAAATTCTGAGAGAAAAGGGATTATCAGCAATCTGGCCCAATTAAAATCAAAGTGGGATGCATGCGGTCCACAATGTGAAATGAGTTGTACATTCCTGCCCTGCAGCATTGGTCAGAATTTAGAAGAGATTCTGTCAGACTCAGAATGAGGTTAGATACCTTAGAAATTTCTATGTTATGGAAAAAAGCAAAAAGTATATTGTTAATATAAATCAATTGGAAGTGTCAGATACCATTAGAAATTTTTTGATCACTTTACAAATGCATGTCTTTTCTGATAGACGGAGCATCCGTTTAAATCCAAGAAGATGGTGTGGCACAAACTGTTGTCCAAGCAACGACGCAGAGCTGTGGTCGCATGCTTTAGGATGACACCACTATATAACATTCCAAGGTAAGAAATCAACTGCTATGGTGGCATGTATGTAAAAAAAGCTAAGTATAAATACAATAAATATCTTAAAGTCCATCCAAGTTGTCTCTATGTTTGTGAATCTGAACAGACCCAGGTCTAAATCTGAGTGATTGGAGAAGGCATACAACCAAAAGGGAATATATCTGGTCTATTTTGTTTTGCTTTTTGCTTTTCAGGCACAGAGCTTCAAACATGTTCCTTGAGGGATACAGGCGCAACTGGCTTCATCCTGAAGGCTTCTCATTTGAAGACAGAATGATAGACGACTTATCTGTGAGTGCCATATGTAGTTTCATCTACAGATGTTTTCCTTTTAGCGTTACTCACACTTTTGTTTTATTGAACATCCCAGAAAGCAATGGAGCAAGAGGAGGGAGATGAGGAAGAGGAGAAGGAAACAAAGCCAGATCCCCTTCATCAGCTAATTCTCCATTTTAGTCGTACTGCTCTTACAGAGAAGAGGTTAGATCCTCACTGATACAACAGCAGTGAACTGCAGAGACGTGGTGTACCTGTGGGAAAAAAATCAGCATGTTATTTCAAATTTCCTTGTGATCTGCACTTCTGTCATTTCAGTAAACTGGATACTGATCATCTTTATATGGCATATGCGGATATTATGGCAAAGGTAAGTCATCGCAGAAGGTGTTGAAGTGCGCTGAAGTTTGCAGAGAACTACAGCATTGTGTACTCTGAAACACTCATGTTTATTCTCCCCTCTTTGTGTATTTAGAGTTGTCATATTGGTGAGGAAGAAGAAGGTGGAGAGGAAATGGGGGAAAATGCTGAGGATGAGATGTCCTTTGAGGTGCGACAGTCAGAACTGGTAATGGGCGGCCAGGGGCTGGGGACCAGGAACACATTGGAGCGGTAGCTCTCGACGCATTGAGTGACCTCATCATTGGAGCATTTATTCACAACCACATCTCTCTCTCTCTCTGTCTCTCTCTCTGTGTCTCTCTCGTATCGTCTTGTTGCTTCTTTATGTTCTGTCTCTGCTGTTTTTTTTGTTTGTATGCTAAGCTTCATTCATTCTGAGTTTCTTTACTTAGAAACTCAAAGCTCCAATCCAGGTATGCTGTAATTGTGTAAATTACTGTATACTCCCTAAATTCAAAATGTTATTATGCTTCAACTTAAAACAGCATTCGACTGCAGTCATTTTCATGCACCATTTACTATTTATTGCGCCTGGATTGGAGTCTGGATTGGATCTAATTAGATTAAATAAATGTAAAATTACCATCAACAATAATAATAACTGTAACTCAAATTAACAATCATGATGTTAATTAATCTATTTTTAAATCATTATCAGCTCAGGTTGATGAACAATTCCTCCTATTTTAGATCAAGTAAAGAAGTAAAGTGTAGCTTTTTCTGATTTTCTGGTACTCTATAAAGGCTACAGTGTTAGAGTAGGCTAGTGGGGATTTTTTTTTAAACATTGACAGGCAGTAGCAGCTGCTCTGCGCAGGCTTTACTACATTAATTGTGTCCAGTTGTGCACAGCGTCTCAGACACAGTAGTTCATTGTATACCCCAGTGCTGATTGTGCTCTTAGAAGAAACTGCCACTGAACCATTAAATACTTCCAGTGAGCTGTGTTTGTTTGCTCATTGATGTTGTGCTTCATCATTATGTATCATTGCTTTAAACTACTAAAATATTGTATATAATATTCAAAAATGCCTTCCAAAACATTTGTGAGGGGTTATATGAAACTGGGGAGTCAGACATGCAGAAACTGGACCTAAAATTACATTGGATATCCTGTTAAAGTCCACTTAAATTCCAATGGCTATTAAAAAAAACATATACTCATTTTATAATAATGTCATTCCTCCCAGTTTATATAGCTGTCTGTTTTGTCTCTCTCTGTCTCTCTTTCCTCATTGTTCCATCTAATTAGTCTCACCTTCATAACACCAGTCTTTGCTAACTGAATGCTTGTGTTCAATGTTCCCTTCCCCCACTCACATAGCATACTGACAGACTACAGTGAAAGCCAGTGTAGAATATACGACACGAAAAGCTGTATCTACGTACACATAGTCGTAGCTTTAAAGTTTAATTCACGTAGTGCGCAAGTCAGGCTTCACTAGAGAGTCAGGGACTGCAGGGTAAGTTTGAGGTCCAACTGCACGACACATAGCGGGTAGAGCTCGGCTAGGCATACGTGGGTGGCGGGAGGGTGGTTGGGAGTGGGGAGGGAGGGAGGGGGGCTTGGGAGCAGTGGTTGTTGTTGTTTTAGGGCCACTATGATACAAGTTGATATACAACGTGGCTGAACAGAGGAATGTCAATTTGCCTTCTGGATTCAGAGATATTCATTTGCTGTTTTTCCTTTCCATAAATGGCATTTAATATGCGATTGGCTCAGTGCTATGAATAAAGATGAATATTGAAAGCCATTTAGATTTAAAGAAGAAAAGAGAGAAGAAGAAGAAGGGCTGAAGAAAAATGTTGTTTTTATTTTGCATGAATATTTGAAGTCATTTGTCAAAGTAAGCACAGACTGCTATGGAAAGCCAAAGAAGTATCTCTGATACAGAAGAATAAAGGCTTTGATCCAAAGTATCTTCTTTGCAGGACCGCTGCATTTAAGAAACTTTGGGTATCTACATGGCTGAAATGCTAAGCCAGTGGAAATGTTTCCTGTAGTCTAACGCTTGCTCCAGCCAGCAAACGTGAAGAAGTAGTGTAACAACCCTGTGACTAATGAAGTGAATTGAAAGAATGTGTGCAAGAGTCAGGTTTTGAATTGACTCTGAAAATCTGAATCTTGATAAAATTATTGTAAAATCCATGAAAGGACATTAATAATTAATTGGTCATTCACAAAGGTTAATGATTAATATAGATTTTCTTTTTGAGGTACATTCATTTTTCTACAAACATAGAGTGAAAAAAACTGTTAAGCTGATTGGTGATGATGATTTAAAGCGGTAGGGATTTGTGTGAAAGGCAAGTGAATGTGAAATTAAATTTTAAATCTTAATTGATAGAATGGACTTTTTTTGATGAACCACTTTTTTAGCAAATATATACAGCACTTAACAAATTTATTAGCACCTCTTACACAAACAAGACAACACAAATATTTTAAAAATCTGTCAAAAAATTGTTTAAAACTAAAAATTATGTGGTCATTTATTAATCAAAAAACAAACTGAATTGTCAGATATTAATCAAGAATGACAGTCAATCAATAAAACTACTTTTTCTTTTCAGTACTGCAATATAACAATTTGGCATCTTAGTAAAAAAAAAAATTCTAATAACAATTTACAATTCTTTCTGCTTTTCTATGAAAACATGCATTTAAAAAAAAAGTCGATTGAAAACAACAATAATGATAATTTTGTATTAAAAATGTAATTTCAGTTTAAGAGCTTGTGCATACTGGTGGATTAACCATTATAGAAACATAAAAAATATTTTGGTAATTAATAATACTGTTGATTTAGAGCAGCTGTGCCATAAATCCTACATTGGGTGTAAGAGATTTGTTCAGCACTGCATATATATTTGTAATTTGATTCTATAGTCCATCCTATCGTTTTACCTTCTCTCTGTGACATAAAATGGGAGCAAATCCTCATAATGTTTGTGTTGACCGCAGGAAAAAGAAATGGAGAAACAAAGACTCTTGTACCAGCAGTCTAGACTGCATAATCGTGGCGCTGCAGAAATGGTCCTGCAAATGATCAGTGCCTGCAAAGGTAGTCTTTATCCTTATGTTTGGTTAGCTTTGTTTACCCGCATTGTGTTCATGGCTTATTGTTTCCTGCAGGTGAAACGGGCCCAATGGTGTCTACAACCCTCAAGCTGGGTATTTCTATCCTTAACGGTGGGAACAGTGAGGTTCAGCGGGTATGCCTTTTTAAAATAAACACATGTAATTATAAATTTGGAGATACCTCTAAAGAAGACCCTTTATTGAATTACCCTTATTTGTTGACAGAAAATGCTGGAGTACTTAAAGGACAAGAAGGATGTGGGCTTCTTTTTGAGTGTCCAGGCATTGATGCAGACTTGCTGGTCAGTGTTCAAATACTCAACAAACGTGTAAATGTGGTTTATAATTTTTAATAGTAAACAGGAAAAAAAAGCTTTCTATTCTGTGCAGTGTCCTGGATCTAAATGCCTTTGAGAGGCAGAACAAGGCAGAGGGGCTGGGCATGGTTTCAGAGGAAGGCACCAGTAAGTCTTCATGCTGTTTTTCTTAAGCATCACCTTTTCACATTGAAGATACAGCAGAAAAGGTGTTACACTGCAGCTGCTGTTATATAGTCGATGATCAGAATCATTTATAAATGCAGATTATGGTGTTGAATACTGCTGTTAAACCTCGCATTACACAGTAATATACGCTTTGAGTAATAAAAAGACACTGGAGGAATCAAATGCATATACTTTAGACTCTTTTCCTGTGTAAACCACAATAGCAAAGTAAAAAAGACTCAAAGGAGTTTTGAAAGGTCAAGAGAAATCACTTTCTGTAATTCAACTGAAGAATAAGTGAGTACCCATTCATGCCATTGTTCATTTTATCACATGAATGATGAGATTTAAGACATTTTAAGCATCTATTAATTCATCTTTGTTTAAATCCATCTGTGCCATTACTGTACAAATTTTCATTTATTGAGTGATTAGTTCCTAACATAAAGTATTATTAACCCTTGGATAACTGTTAAAGAATTACATATTCATGATTTAACTTAAATTGGTTCAAATGTTTCCCTCTGTATGTTTAGTAGTTTGTCTATTGGGCTTCACCTACTTTTTTCATCTAATTCTGGAGGTTAATTTAAAGTTCTAGCTGAATGAATTTGCCATGGAATGTTGTTAATCTCCCCCTCCTCATCTCTTAGTCCTCTTCTGTTGTCAACACACTGATCCTCTCTCCCTTCCCCACGATCACTGCCACCTCTCCCTTGTCCCTCCTTTCATGGCCCTCAGACTTGAACCTAGATCGGGGTAAATCATGTTTCTGTCCATCTGCCTCTCTGTCCTACTGCTGCTCCTCTTTCACTCCCCTGTCCTTTTTTGCTCCCTCATTTCTCTTTCTAACATTGAAGAGAGGATTGGATGCCTCTCCATCTTTCATGCTCACAGCTCGCGCCCTTCCTCACGTGTCTTGTTCATTCCAAAAAGCCTTGGATGGAATCCGGTCTTTTCTGCTCATGAACGACTATTGAAACTGGGAATGAAACTTTCATGAACGATATTTGTTATGAATAGTGATAGAGCTCCTCATTTCTCAACCCTAATACCTTCTTGCACATTTCTTAATCACATGACGTATAAAGAGGCTGTTCTTATCTTGAAACATGGCCACAAATGATGCTATAAACTAAACTATATAGAGCTAAAGTTTTGAAAGTCTCCTCGATTGTTATTTATTTCAATTTGTGAAATTATGAATAAATGTGGCACATCCAAATACACATCTCCTTCAAATTAAGTTTCATGTGACAAGAAATGTGTGGTTTCTCGGATGTACTCTATCATGCACTGGATTCCCTTCAGCCTTTTGTTGGACAAAACCCCAACCTCTCTGACATTTACGTTAAAAGCTTGTATATGCTGCATGATTCTGCGTTTGTGTGCTTGTTCCATGTAGCCAGCGGTGAACGGGGAATTGAAAAGAAAAGAGAAAATTAATCAATCAAGTAATATCGCGGGTTCACCTCTGACTACTGCTAACATTTCACTTTACTGCTTTGTTTCTGTCTGTACAAGAGTCCTTTATCATTGTCTCAGTTTATACATGTTGTGACCAAATGTTTGTTACTGTCTCAGTTTTTTGGGGTTTTTTTCTCTTTAAATTTACTGTATGCATGTGATGCTGATGCCTCGTGTATGGTGCCTGACATGTGCTTGTATGTCAGACTTTGTCAAACCGCAGTCATTTGTATTTCTTTGATTTATATTAAAACCCTGTTTCCAAAAAAATTGGGACATTGTGCATAATATTGTTAAACACTGAAACAAAAGGAGTGCAACGTATCAAATTTTGGAACTGAGAAATTGTATTCTTTTTTTAAAATCCTCATTGTGAATCTTATTTTAGCAATAAATACATTAAAAAGTTGGGATACGACAATAAACAGCTGAAAAAGATGCATAATATCACTAAAGAAACTTAAAGAAAATGGAGATATGGTTTAAAACTGAAAGAATTTTATCAGAAAAAGATTTTATCATCCGCAGTACTTAATGTTATTCAAAGATTTGAAGCATCAAGAGAACACAAGGGAAAGCACTGAAACTCGCAACTCTCCACACAACTCTGTGCACAGGGGTCAAAACTGTGATTGAATGGACGTGATCTTCAGTCCCTCGATGACAATGGATTACACAACACTGCTTTAATAGCAGGCGTGATTATGTAATGAAAGTCACTGCAAGAGCTCAGAAGCATTTCTGAAAACAATTGTCAGAACCTACAAATGCTAGTTATAACCCGACCATGTTTTAAAAAAACCCCCAATAAAACAAACATTTAAGAAGGTCTCAATATGGAGTTTAGTTAAAAACTGTCCTCGATCTATCGAGTTAAAATTAGAAACTGTTTTTGGAGCTAAGGAAGCAGAGTCCTCCGGGCTAAAGAGGAGAGCAACCATCTGGCTTGTTTCAGCACAAAATTATAAAGCTAGCATCTGTGAGGGTTTGGGGGGCTACAATAAGGAATGTGGAAACCAAAAATTTTCCACATTACAAAGCCTCAGCTCTAACATGGAACAATATTTACAAATTTTGAGCAGCAAATGCTGCCAACTAGACAGCAGTGTTTTTTAGATGTTCCTTTTCAGTTTCAGTTTTAGAGTCTGGTGAACTTCAGTGAAAGCATGTTATGAAAAAAGAAAAGTTTTATAGACAATCAAAGGAGATCCTGAACTGGTAATGCAAGATTATTTATGTTGTCAGTTCCCAAACTCAAACTGTTAACATTAAATCTGTTACTTGTGGCAAACATTTCTGCTAAACTGTATCAAAGCTTTTACAGTCATGACATCCAAAAGTCTGGTGGCTCTGAGAGGTCAAACACACTACAACTTAAGAAATTACCATTAAATAGAAAAACGATGAAAAAGCATATAAAAACAATGGAAATTTAAAAAAAAACACACAAGCTGCAAAAGTGCACAAAACAAACCTCACAAAGTACACAGAAGTGTGAAGCAAAACACACATTTCGTTATGGCAGGTGTGTCAAACATAAGGCTCGGGGCCCAGAATTGGCCCAGCAAAGACTCCAGTTCGGCCCGCTGGACAACTTTAAGAATATAAAGAAGTTTGTAGATTTAGAACTTTTTATTTTACAGCTTTTCCTATTGATAAGGCCATCCCCATTGCCCCTCATAACACACCAAAGCAATTACCTAACAGACAAACAATGACAATAAGGTCAGAGGTCAAGTTTTCTGAAAATCTTGTGAATCCGATAACTCGAGAACAATGTGAAGCAGGATTTTGAAATGGATACCACACGTGTATCTGCTAGTACACTGAGGTGTAGAACTGACGGCCACCAGTATTTTTCTACTTCCACTGTGCTTTATTAAATTTCCATTGTCTTTTGTAAATGGTAAATGGCCTGTATTTATATAGCGCTTTACTAGTCCCTAAGGACCCCAAAGCGCTTTACATATCCAGTCATCCACCCATTCACACACACATTCACACGCGAGGCTGCCGGACACTGGCGCCACCGGGCCCTCTGACCACCACCAGTAGTAGGCAACGGGTGAAGTGTCTTGCCCAAGGACACAATGACCGAGACTGTCCAAGCCGGGGATCGAACCGGCAACCTTCCGATTACAAGGCGAACTCCCAACTCTTGAGCCACGATGTGTGCTTTTGCATTGTTTTTCTATTTTCTGGTGTTTTCTTAAGTTGAAGGGCTCTATAAAAATGATGTTTAAAAAAAATCTCAGTTTCAACATTTCATATGTTTTGTAAAGTAAACCAGTTAAATAGTATAGGGTTTTTTTTCCTGACATTTTAAAAAGCTTCCCACGTTTTTTAGGAAATGGGGTTGAATTTGAAAAAAAAAAAGAGTCATCTTTAATTTTATTGAAACGAGCAGCACTCAGTCAGAGGTGGTTATTGAGGTGCCTGATACTAAAATCCTTGTATTCATGATGGTAAGTTGAGTAATGAATTTTAGTTATTATCCTCACATTTCTTATACTCAGATAAGTTGTTAGACTTTTTTAACGTTACGTGTAATCTGATTTAGCTCGAATGTATCTCTTTGATTCATTCATTTGTCTTATCTTTTTAGATGAGAAAGTGATGGCAGATGATGAGTTCACCTGTGACCTCTTCCGTTTCTTGCAGTTGCTTTGTGAAGGTCACAATAATGGTGGGAATTACTCATGTGTCAAATGAGAGTAACAATAAACTGAGCCACTCATGAATCACATATCTTCTTATTCAAAATTATGTCAATTTTAATGCAGATTTTCAGAACTACTTGCGGACTCAAACAGGCAGCACAACCACCATCAATGTCATCATCTGTACAGTGGACTACCTTCTCCGTCTCCAGGTACACTGGCTGCAGTTAGTGCACCATATACAGATTGAAAATAAAGGTTTTAAGGCTATGGTGGGGCTTGTGATATTGCAAAGCTACACATATAGTAAAAGGGGTTTCTCTTTTAAACATTTTAAAACTATGCAATAATTTTACTTCTAAAGTGTGTTCGCAGTATGGTATCAAAATTTCTCTAATGACCCCTTATTTTTCATTCAAGGAGTCTATAAGTGACTTCTACTGGTATTACTCTGGGAAGGATGTCATCGATGAACCAGGCAAAAAAAATTTCTCCAAAGCTATGACAGTGGCAAAACAGATTTTCAACAGTCTAACTGAATATATCCAGGTAACACTGGAGCAAATCAGGCCTTTGTACAGAGTGGATGCTTTTGCTGTTTTGCGTAAAACACATAGTCTCTCGTTTCAGGGTCCATGCAATGGCAACCAACAGTCCCTGGCCCACAGCAGGCTGTGGGATGCTATTGTTGGCTTTCTTCATGTCTTTGCCCACATGATGATGAAGCTGGCACAGGTATGTACATATAATTCAATCAATCAAATTAATTCCAAATTAAATGTATTTATTTCTTTGTAGAAGTGAAGACAGTGTTGTCTCTGTTCTGTAACATCATCAATTGACCTCCTGACCTCTCATGCTGCATTTTATTTTCAGTGACCATGAAAGAAAGTCAGTGGTAAACATAAAAGGTGTGATGCCCATTACATGTGAATTATACCTCTGCATCACATCTATGCTGTAACTTATGCCATAAAATGCAACCGCATTTTAACCCTACGCCACAACTTTCTGCGTAACCTGACGTGCGCCTTTCAAGAAATGTAGCTACACGTCTGCTTGATGCGTACTACAACGAGTTAAATGGCGTGGAAGGTTGCAGTGTAGGGATAAATACGAGTTTCTGGTTACTACCTAAGTTAGGACGTAGATTTTCTGCATAAATCCAAATCAAGCTTCAGCTTTACAAAAAAAAAAAAGCTTTAGCTTTACACTGATGGTGTTTATGTATAGTATGTTAAACTACTCAGTGTAGACGTGGTATCAAGAAAATCTTTTTGAAGTACCTCCACTGGTTTTATACTTTACAATGGTTCTTTCCTTTACTTGCACATGAAAAAGCTCTGTTGTTATAAACCTGACAGTAAACACATAAACTTTTCTGTTAAACAATTGACAGAAGCACCTTACAGTACACCTCAATATTACAGAAAATATTACAATTTCTATTTTTTTAAATATTTATTTTATTTCATTTTGTATTCGATTGGTCATTTCAGTCATATTTTGACATGTTGCCTAAGTACTAGTGTAAAAGATTAAATTATAATTTTGTGAGTTTCATGTGACTGCTTAAATATCAGTTTTATGGTATTATTTATGCAGGCTCTCCGTGACAATGGTTTCCCTTTCTGGGAGATCATTGTTATTTGACTACCTGCACCTTTTCCTGTTGTGAATTGCCTGGTGTAAAAAATAGAGTTCATCAGCATTTAATATAATACACATTAAGAGATTTAATAATAAGACTTGCCCAGTTGATTCTATACCATTTACTATTTTAATTTAAAACTATACCATATAGTTATACTTTAAGATGAACTCAGTTACCTATTTATGAATTCATTACTAAAAAGTTGAACTACTGTTCAAAACATGGGAAAAGGGAACTGTAAATCAATTACTATGGTTAAAAAAATATTTATAATATTTATTTAATTTGTATGTTGTCCGACAAAGAAAAAGAAATGCTTTACAGAGAGTGTTCCTTAAGTCTTTCAGACTTTAATAAGTTAGAGAAAGGTTCAACAGTCAGTGAAATGGTTGGTGTGTAAATAGTCTGTTAAAATGTGGTGATTTCATCATCAACAGAAAATAATGGCATTAAAAGTTTTAGAGAATCCAAAGACATCTCTGTACACTAGAGACAAAGCTAAAAACCAGTCGTGTGGTGAAGATCTTTGGGTCCTTAAGCAGCTCTGCATTTAAAAATGTATCGGGTTATGTCATGTATTAGTGCTTCAGTGCTTAGGAGCAGTGGAGTACAGGCAGGCCTCTGGTCCAAACCTGTGTGGTTTATGAAGGAGGCTCAAAACTGTTGAGTATCAAAAATCTCAAACCAAACAAAAATTCTTATATACACTTGACCACATAAATAGCAAACTATTGTTTATTGCCAGAGGTATGTTTAGCACCAGGAGTTTTAAATGAAATATTATATAATAATGAGCAAACATGATTTTTTTCTTTGTTGCTTTCAATTATTATAACTATACACAGTGTTAAAGTGTTTTCTAATTGGATGATTTTTAAAATACAGAAAGCTATTTGTGATGCTCGTGCTATAAACAAAAGGTCAAAATATTTACATATGTTGACATTTCCATTCTGTTTAGTGTATTAATCCTCTGCAGATAACTGAGGCTAATAACATTTATCATTGATAGCTTTTGCATGCATAATCTTTTTAAACATGTGGCCAGATTAAGAGATGACCTATGCTTGACCTGTAAGTTCCCAGCTCAGCATATTTTAACAAATATTACACACCTAAAACAAATGACCTTACCGTGTGCTTTTGCTCTTTAGCTGATAGTCTCACAGTCAGCTTCTCTGTTTTACATTTATCATTGTGTTTCAAAGTCTACATTAAACTTGCATTGTTTTGCTGTCAAATGAAAGAAAGCACACACGCAAAATGTAAAAAACAAATGTGAGTGTATTTTGTTTAACACCTGAATAATTTATTTATTATTGAAATTGTCTTCCACATGGTCAATGCAGGGTAAAGTATGTATCTACTTTTTTTATTTATTAATGCAGTATTGTGTTTACTAGTTTTTCATTTATTCAATGTTGGTTTCTCTTATCAGGCTGTTTTATATCCACCTGCTTTTAACAGAACCCAGTAAGAGTCAGTATTTACTTAATGCTGATTACAGTGTATTTCCAAACAAAACTGACATACTAGCACGTTGAGTCATTTCAGGAAATAGAAAAAAAGTTTGATATATATATCAGATTTTATTTTATTTTTATTTTTTTTCAGTACACTATACGGTGAACTAAACCTTTCTGTAGCACATTAGGCCTCATGAACAGCAAACTGTATATTTTCAGACACTGCAATAGTCTTTTTGTTTTTTTAGTTTTTTTAGTTTTTACCCTATAAAGCAATTTTCAGCATTATGTTAGCACCATGAGTTTTAAAGCAACAGCCTTATAATTAAAAACAAACACAGTTTATACTTAGTCAGTTTGTGACAAAGAAGCAGGTGACTACAAAACTTCCTGAGGGAGGGCCTGACTTTTAACCTCAACTGTTGGAGTATACACTTTAATATAAAATTATTTTGTCTTTGAAAATACACTTTAATGTGACATCCACTTCGTGTGCACACATTTAACAGAGATTACAATTTTTTAACATCTTTTCTTTTTCATTTACGGTGTGTTGAGCTGTGGCTTGTGTGTTGCTTCGATTTAAAATAACTATAAATCTATGAATTTTTTGTAGTTTTTCCTCTGTACACCACCATAGTGCAGTTTAAATCAAACAGGCTTTCAGCTTTAATTCAAGGGGTTTTACAACAATTTGGAATTACCTCTTGACGAATTACACAGTCCCGACTTTGTCTCAAAATTTACTGGATAATTAAAAAAAAAATAAACATATCAGAGAAATAACGTAATACTTTAGGAGAATCCAAATCAAATATCTGGTACAAACCTACAAAGAAGGAATGCAGTGGTGAGCTCAGCAACACCAAAAGGCCTGAGAGACCACAAAAGACAACTGATGTGAATGATGATAGCATTTCCTTATTGATGAAGAAAAACAACTTTACAACATCTAACCAAATCAAGAACACTCACAGTCAGTGCATTATTCCTAAGCTCTGCAATCAAAAGATGCCTTCATGAATGTAAATACAGAGAGTTTACAACTAAGTGCAAACCACTAGTTACACTCAAGAACAGTGCAACATAGTCATTGTCTGCAAATTATTTTAATCCAGGTATCATAATCAATCGTTAAATTTTAAATTATATCCCTTAGTTCTGTTACTTTTGAGTATCTGAGTAGCTGTGTATAAAAATGGTAATTCTCTGTGGTGGTACACAGAGGCAGAACTACAAAAATGGTATCTTTGTCCAGTAAATTATGGACCTAACTCTACATTTACACACAAGCTTCTGCTTTAACTTCTAATGCTCACTGTCATAGAAATATAATATTCACAAAGGGGTACATGAGATTTAAGCACTGTTTTATCACAAAAATGGGAAACAAAGTGTTCACATTATGGCATTTTTTTAAACCATTGTTTCATAAATTCTCTCAGCATGACGATTTGGTTCATTAACATCCTCCTTTGTTATGAATGTGATTGTATACAACACACGGTACTTTGAATGTCCACTTCTTATCATAACAAGGTTTTGGGTTCCTGACACTTACAGTATAACTTGTGCTTTCAACTTTGCCAAAGACTGTGTCTTTATGTAAAACTCTAATGTTTCAAGACAGTATTGTTGTCATTACTGTAAGGTCTTGTTCTTCTTTCATGGTCACAGGACTCCAGCCAGATTGGTCTTCTGAAGGAGCTTCTTGACCTACAGAAAGATATGGTTGTTATGTTGCTGTCTTTATTGGAGGGTAAAATAACTTTCTCATCGCTTTCATGTCAGTTTTCATCTTTTTATCCTTTTCCAGTTTGTTTGTTTTTTTAAATTCTGCTTTGTATTTATTCAGGAAATGTGGTAAATGGTACAATCGCTCGCCAGATGGTAGACATGTTGGTAGAGTCCTCCAGCAATGTGGAGATGATACTCAAGTTCTTTGACATGTTCCTCAAACTGAAAGATATCGTGGCCTCAGATGCTTTCCGTGATTATGTGACAGACCCTCGAGGGCTTATCTCAAAGAAGGACTTCCAGAAGGCGATGGACAGTCAAAAGCAGTACTCCCCCTCTGAGATTCAGTTTCTTTTGTCCTGCTCAGAAGCAGATGAAAATGACATGATCAATTATGAAGAGTTTGCCAGTCGCTTCCAGGAACCCGCCAAAGACATTGGCTTCAACATTGCTGTGCTGCTCACCAATCTGTCTGAGCATGTCCCTCATGACACCAGGCTACAGAACTTCCTGGAACAAGCAGAGAGTGTGCTGAACTACTTCCGTCCGTTCTTGGGGCGTATTGAAATAATGGGAGCCAGCAGAAAAATTGAACGCATCTACTTTGAAATCAGTGAGGTTAACCGCAGACAGTGGGAGATGCCTCAAGTAAGAGAGTCCAAACGGCAGTTCATCTTTGATGTCGTCAATGAGGGTGGCGAATCAGAGAAGATGGAGATGTTTGTCAACTTCTGTGAAGACACCATCTTTGAGATGAATATAGCCTCACAAATTTCAGAGCAGGAGGAAGAGGAAAAGGGGGAAGAAGAAGATGAAGGGGAAGAAGGGGGAGGTGAGGGTGGAGGAGGTGGGGAAGGAAATGGAGGAGGAGATGAGGATAATAATGGAAGGGAAGGGCCACATGAATCAACCTCTGCCTTTGCAGATTTTATAAACAGCATGTTAAGCTTCCTCGGCATTTTCACCTTCCGTAACCTTCGCAGACAGTATCGTAGAGTGAGAAAGATGACCTTCAAGGAGATTGTAGTGGCCTTGTCCACTTTTTTCTGGACCATACTGATGAGTATACTACACTTCATTTACAATGTATGCAAAGGTATCTTTATGATCATCTGGCAAACACTGTTTGGAGGTGGCTTGGTAGAGGGAGCCAAAAATATCACAGTCACTGAGATTTTAGCCAGCATGCCAGATCCCACCCAGGACGATGTGCATGGCGATGGACCAGGGGAGCCAAGGACAGGGGAGGAACAGGACACTGGAGGTGTAACAGATACTGGTGAGACTGGGAGTGGAGAGGAAGAAGAGGAGGATACCCAAGAAAAAGAGGGTGGGAGGATACCAGGAATGGATGCTCCAGGTGGACTTGGAGATATGGGCGTGGAGGCACCAGTTGAACCTCCAACTCCTGAAGGAACTCCCATAACAAAGAGAAAAATGGTAAGGAGTAGCTTAGTCTTATTCATCAGTTGTTTGTGATTATACATCTACCAAAAATGTGGATAGAAAAAATCAAGTCTTGTGCAGTAGATTCTTTTGTCTACAGGCACCAGAAGAGACTGATGCTAGTCAGAAACCACCAGAACCTCCTCCTGTAGAAGAACCTCCTACGGAGCCTGAAAAGGCTGAGTAAGACTCTTTAGTTGGTGATGTGTCTATACTAATTTGCTTCAAGCATTTCTCTCTCCTTTCCATGGATCTAAATCAGATTATACTTTTTAGCCAGGACAGTCTAGGAGGATAACAAAAAGCAACTATGAACAGTTTGAGGTTAATGATTATCTGAATGCACATTTTTATGAAATGGGTTGGTTTTCATTGCATTGAAGCAACTTCCCGAGCTAAGAAAAAGACCATGGACGTTTTAGTGCACCGTGATTTTTAAATTCATGGAATGAACTGATATGACATTAACTCAAGACTGTTTATTTTTTTAGTGCTGAAACTGGAGAGAAAACAGAGAAAGAATGTGAGAGCAAAGAAGAAGTAGAACCAGAAAAACCAAAGAAATCAGCAGCCAAAAAAGACAAGAAGCTGAAAAAGGTTGGAGGTTTTCAAATCTGGACTGAGCTGGAAACCCAAAGGAATAAATTTATGGTAGTATTTGTGTCAAAAGTGATTTTGTTGTGCAATTTTAATGTCAGTATGAAGTGATTGATCAGCTGAAGAATATTTATCTGTCTTTTATAGAACTATCTTTCCAGAAACTTCTACAACCTGCGTTTTTTGGCTCTGTTCCTTGCATTTGCACTGAACTTCATTCTTCTTTTCTATAAGGTAAAAAGAAATACCTTTAATTTAATCTATCCCTTTTTTACCTGGAGACTGGGATGAGTCTGTTTAATGTGGCTACTGTCTGTTGTTTGATCATTTTACCCTGTTAACTCTTAGGTGTCGGACAGCCCGCCTGAGGGTGAAGAGATGGAAGGCTCTGGACTATCTGAGGGAAGCGGGCTGTTCGAAGGGTCTGCGTTGTTTGAAGGTTCAGGCGAAGAGCTTGAAGGATCCGGAATTAATGGTGGAGGAGATGAAGATGAGGAAGATGTTCCAGTTTATTACTATTTAGAGGAGAGCACTGGATACATGCAGCCTACTTTGTCCTTTCTTGCGATGCTTCACACAGTCATTTCATTCATCTGTATCATTGGCTACAACTGCCTGAAGGTAAGCTGGACAAATATTTTAAAATGTACTAGTACATAGTAAAAAATAATTTCATAGAAAAAAATTAATTTTTGTTTAATTCAGAAAGGCAAATTTTCAAATTTTTATAATCATTACATGTAAAATACATTTTTCAGGTTTTATGAATCACAAAGGTCAGAAATCCAGTATCTCAAATTATTAGAATATTTCCTAAAATGAATTACAATATAGAAATGTCCATCAAAAAGTATGTTCATTTATTTACTCAATATTTGTCTGAGACTCATTTATAAATATCTGCATCAGTACGGCTGAGGTCTTTTTTGAAGCCCAGGTTGCTCTGATAGTTCCCTTCCTCTCATCTGTATTTTTGGTTCAGGTGTTTCTCATCTTCCTCCTAACAGTAAGGTCAGGAGAGCATAGGGTAGCCAATCCATAACATGATCAGAAAACCCTGGTACTTCTGGTACTATGTGTAGGTGTTAGGTGTTGGAAATCGGTGTCTTCATAAAGCTTGTCAGCAGATGGAAACATGAATTACTCCAAAAATTTCTAGATGCCTAAATTGACTTTGGACTAGATGAAACACAGTGGACCAACCACCAAAAACACCAGCAAATATCACGGTACCCCAAATCATCATAGATAGCAGAAACTACACTGGACTTCACACATCCTGGTTTCTGTGCCTCTGCATTCTTCCTACAGACTTTGGGATCCAGTTTCCAAATGAAATACAACATTTATTTTCATCTGAGACAATTCAAGCAGTTCAAACAATTCTGACGATGTCTCTAGTTCATGAGTGGCTTGATATTAGGAAGGCGACAGTTACCAAGCCATCTGTGTGTGGTTGCTTTCGATGCATTGACAGCAGCCTCAGTTAACTCATTATGAAGTTCTCCCAAGTTTTTGAGTGGACTTTTATTAACAGTTCTCTCAAGGCTTCAGTGATTGCAGTTGCTTGTGCATTTCTTCCTAGCACATTATAAATAATAGGCTTTGATACAGTGCGCTGCAAAGTATCAGCCATTTCAGCACTGACCTTATGCAGCTTACCCTTCCTGTGGAGGGTGTTGATGTTTGTTATCTGCAGAACTGTCAGTAGTCTTCTCCATGATTGTTGTTGCATTTACTTAGCCAGTCTAGGAGAAGGCAGTAGTTTGAATAGTATTTAATTAAACATTATAATACGCAAAATTACATATAAGAATTTGAAATACTGGATCTCATGGTCTAAGGTCCATAATAATCAACACTAATGCTAAGCTAGCCAAGAACCCAGAGTGATGATAAAGCTGTGTTTGCTGACCCCAGCCCAGTAACTAGACCCTAAACTTCAACAGGTAACAAACAGATGAGTAGTCAGGCTGATGCCTCCGTTACTACCTGTTCATGTTTTTACAGCAGAAATACTGTGGCGATGGCTTTAAAGTCTCTTGATGCTGGTTTTCAACTTTGCTTTGTGCTGTCAGCTTTGTGTTCATACCTAAATAATGAGATCATGTATGTGTCCTCATTAGGATTGGGATTTGTGTTGGTGTATGGGGCTGTATGTTGTTAGGTCTGTTGTTAAGTAGTAATTATGATCCAGCACGTTTCAGGTCATTTGAAAGAGAAAGCAAAGTAATATAAAGAGTAGTATAATAAATAATTTTAACCTGGGAGTAATTAATTATGCTGCTTAGCAATTGTGGTGACTCTCAAAGCAAAGCCAGGGAGAATCAAATGAGAATCAGAGAGTCGATAATGAAAAAGAATGGAATGGAATTGCTAAATTTTTATCAATTTCCATCTCTATTTCTTCATCAATATTGACAGATTTTGATAAATCATATTGAATCATCTGCATACCTCAGTGAAACAGCACTTCCTATCGTTTCTGCCAGATTCCTCTGGTCATTTTTAAAAGAGAGAAAGAACTTGCGAGAAAGCTGGAATTTGATGGCCTCTACATCACTGAGCAACCGGAGGATGATGACATCAAGGGGCAGTGGGACAGATTAGTCCTGAATACACCGTACGTAGATAAAGATCTAGAAATTTTTTAATAGTGAGAAGATAAAGCAGGTTCACAAGAAAATTCTGAAAAGCTTTTTTCTTAATGTAATTGACAAATGATCCTATTTCCCTACAGCTCTTTCCCAAACAACTACTGGGATAAATTTGTCAAGCGAAAGGTGAGTTAAGATTGACTCAGGTGGTCTTAACTTTGAGCTCAGTACAGCATGTTCACATGTAATGGCATGTCCATGTCCAGGTTCTTGATAAATACGGAGACATTTATGGAAGAGAAAGAATTGCTGAGCTCCTGGGGGTTGATTTAGCTTCCCTGGATGTGAGTCAACAACATGAGAAGAAACAGGAAGAACCAGATAACTCTGTGTTTGCATGGTATCGTATACAGTCAGATGCACATTTGGCATGATTTCTGAAAACTAAAACAAGCACATTAAAGAGAATGTTGTCTCTTTTAGGGCGACTTCTATTGACATCAAGTACCAGATCTGGAAATTTGGTGTGGTGTTCACAGATGGTGTAAGCAAACCTATATACTATATCATACTATACTATTTCTGCACTACATTGTACTAAATTATACACATCTCTTTGTAGACTTTTCTTTACCTCTGTTGGTACTTGGTGATGTCTTTGCTTGGGCATTACAACAACTTCTTCTTCGCCTGTCATTTGCTGGATATTGCGATGGGTGTCAAGACTCTTCGCACTATCCTGTCCTCAGTCACACACAATGGCAAACAGGCAAGAGCAGGAAATACTCACTAGCACTAATGTTGTTTAAGCTTCACTTTGCTCACTCTTCTTTCTTCTTCTCCCTGCTAGCTCATGATGACAGTGGGCTTGCTGGCCGTGGTTGTGTATCTTTACACCGTAGTTGCCTTCAATTTCTTCCGCAAGTTTTACAACAAGAGTGAAGATGAAGACGAACCAGATATGAAATGTGACGATATGATGACTGTACGTGATTGTGGATGATAAACAAACTTTGTACTTCCTCTCACAACTTTGCCACTTCCCACATTTTTTTTTACTTTACAGTGTTATCTGTTCCACATGTATGTGGGTGTCCGAGCAGGCGGAGGCATTGGAGATGAGATTGAAGACCCAGCTGGAGATGAATACGAGCTTTATCGAGTGGTCTTTGATATTACTTTCTTTTTCTTCGTCATTGTTATCCTGCTGGCCATCATTCAGGGTACAGAAAATCCTCTCCTGGGAGACATTTATCAAATCCCTCATTACTCATCAAATGTTATAATTGTATAATTGGTTTGAACTAAAAGTAAAGAAACACAATGGGACAGTGTGAGGAACATCTGGATAATTACTGTTGGCACAGAAAAGTGATTTTAGGACATGTTCGGCTCTTGACAGATTTTATACACACGTGTGATGATTGTGTTATTGTGTACTGCAGGTCTGATCATTGACGCCTTTGGAGAACTCAGAGACCAACAAGAGCAAGTCAAGGAAGACATGGAGGTACAGTCGAGTTCAGTGTTTATATTTTGCACACATTTATCATGCCACATTGAACACTGTTTTTTTGTGCAGACGAAATGCTTCATATGTGGCATTGGAAGTGACTACTTTGATACAACGCCGCATGGCTTTGAGACTCACACTTTTGATGAACACAACCTGGCCAATTACATGTGAGTGCCCCTCTTCTGTCTTACCTTGTATACAGTTAGGTCCATATATACTTGGACACTGACGAAAGTTTTGTTTTTTTACCTGTTTACTAAAACATATTTGAGTTATATTATGGGTGTGGTGTGGACATAATGTGTAAACTATCTGCTTTCACTTGAGAGTATCAACATTTAAATTGAGTGGAGGGTTTAGGAGTTTCAGCTGTTTAGCATGCGCTACTCTCTTTTTAAAGGGAGGGTGTCCAAAAGTAATTGGACAATTGACTCAAAGGCTATTTTATGGGCAGAGGTGGGCAATTCTTTTGTTATGTCAATATCAATCAAGCAGATAAAAGGGCTGAAGTTGATTTGAGGTGAGGTGTTTGCATTAGGAAGATTTTGCTTTGAACAGACAACATGCGGTCAAAGGAGCTCTCCATTCAGGTGAAACAAGCCATTCTTCAGCTGCAAAAACAGAAAAACCACATCTGAGAAATGACTACAATATTAGGAGTGACAAAATCTACAGTTTGGGACTCTTGAAACAGAAAGAAAGAAAGAAAGAAATCACTGGTGAAGTCAGCAATGCAAAAAAACCTGGATGTCCATGTAAGACAACTGTTGTGGATTATTGCAGAATCATTTCAATGTTAAAGAGAAACTCCTTCACTCCTTCCCAGGACATAGGCGTATCAATAGTCTACCATAAAGAGAAGACTGCATCAAAGTAAATACAGAGAGTTCACTGCAAGGTGCAAGCCACTCATAAGCCTTAAGACGGCTATATTTGACTTTGCTAAAAATATCTAAAAAAGGAAGCACAGATCTGGAAAAACATTATTTGGACAAATGAAACCTTTACCAGAATGATGGCATGAAAAAAGTATAGAGAAGGTATGGAACGGCTCATGATCCAAAGCATATCACATCATCTTAAACACGGCTAAGGCAGTGTGGGCATGCATGCCTGCCAGTGGCCCTGGGACACTAGTGTTTATTGATGATGTGACACAGGACAGGACAGAAGCAGCCGAATGAATTCAGAGGTGTTCAGAGACATACTGTTTAATCAAATCCAGCTAAATGCAGTCAAATTGATAGGGCGGTGTTTCATAATACAGATGGACAATGACCCAAAACATATAGGCAATGCAACCAAGCAGTTTATTAAAGCAAAGAACTAAAATATACTTGAATTACCAAGTCAGTCGCCTGATGTTAACCCAGTTGAGCATACATTTTACTTGTTGAAGACTAAACTTTGGACAGAAAAGGCCACAAACAAACAGCAACTGAAAGCTGCTGCAGCAAAGACCTGGCAGAGCATTAAAAAGGAGGAAACCCAGCATCTGGTGATATCTATGAGTTCAAGACTTCAGGCTGTCATTGTCAGCAAAGGGTTTCCAACCAAGTATTAGAAATGAACATTTTATTCTTAGTTATTTAATTTGTCCAATTACTTTTGAGCCCCTGAAATGAAGGGATTGCGCTAAAAAATGCTTTGGTTTCTCACATTTTTATGCAATCTTTTTGTTCAACCCACTGAATTACAGCTGAAAGTCTGCACTTCAACTACATTTGAGTTGTTTCATTTAAAATTCATTGTGGTAATGTACAGAAGCAAAATTTAAAAAAAAGTTGTCTCTGTCCAAACATTTATGGGCTTAACTATAGTATATCTGTACATGGATGTACAAATGAGAAAATATTAACAGGATCTTTTTTTTTCCAGGTTCTTTTTAATGTACCTTATCAACAAAGATGAGACCGAGCACACTGGGCCGGTCAGTCTGAATGTTTTTATTACAGTTTTTCTTTAGTTAGTGTTTCCCATTCATTGTCTCACACTACCTCTTGTTTTCTTATATTATGTCTTTTCAGGAGTCATATGTGTGGAAGATGTACCAGGAGCGCTGTTGGGACTTCTTCCCAGCTGGAGACTGTTTCAGAAAACAGTTTGAGGATCAGCTCTCTTAAAATATTTCCTTCAAATATTTTACAAATGAGGTTGTCATGTCACTCATATCACAGCAAACTGGAATTGTCTAGAAAAATCAGGAAAATCCTGTTTGTGAACTATTAAGATGACTATTAATAAAAACTTTAATAATTTATATGGATAAATAGGAATAAGAAGGGATAAGAATTTACCCTAGAAGGGAAATTCATGCCAGTCTTTTTGTAAAGTTTAGTCATTTAGCTACTTATTTGTAAAGTATTGCCTCTGACACAAATTTAGAGAATTTATGGATTTTGCTCATTAGTTTTCTAATGTCACTCACAGTTAACCTGTTTCAAAGAAAGCAGCTTACTAGTTAATGTGCAGTAACTCAAGTAGACTACCACACATATCACAAATGCATATTAATTGTACTTACATACTATTCAATTCAATTATATGCTATGGTGGTTGTGGCATCATTGGAATTTTAGCATATTTATTTGTTAGAACAGCTGATTTTTTCAGTTTTCATTTCTTCACATACTACAGTGTTTATGTTGAATTTTATTTACTGTGTTTTTTCCTAAATTAATGTAAAAGTCTGGGATAGTGAAAACATTAGGGTACATTACATTAGGGTAAGCTTGACTGTAATATCACTATTAGTTGATCTCGGACTTGGCATTAAACAGTATGTGTAATGCAGATGAGTTTGATCAGCGGTGGCTCAAGTAGCCTTATACACAATTAATAAACACACACAAAAAATGCAGCAAGCGAAAGCTGCAACTCAGAAAGAATGAAAAAGACGGAAAAATTAAAACCAGGTTAATGTTCACTTCAACCATTTTTAAGCTTTTAAAGTTTCTCAGTTTTATCAGGCACTCCACCATTCATTAGACAGTAATCCTCTTTAGCCTGAAACGATAAATGCATTTATTCACTGTCACCGAATCCCCAAGTGTGCATCCCACCAGTTAACCTTTACTCAACTATTTTTCAATGGATGCATTTTACTAGATTATATAATAATAGTCGATTAAAGGATATCTTCATTTAGATTATTTGTTGGTAACTTTGAAAAGTCATTGCAAGTTAGTTTGCATTTCAGCTACATTTACAACCCTGATAGGTTCCAATAAACCTACAATTTTTTAAATGCGGACTTATTTTTTTTTAAGTAAATGTAAGTGCACTATTGTCTGATTAGACACGGGTTGATAAATATTCACAGTTTAAGATAACAATGCACTAAATTGTCCCCAAAAAACCCCAAAATGTCATTATTTTTATTTTCATGACAGCAACAAAACTTCTGAAAGATTAATTATATTGTTGGCTTACTATTCATGGTGTGCATTTAATAAAAGAAATGGATGTCTGGTGATGGTTTGATGATTTCAAATGACTTTCAGTTGTAATATCCATTTGGTGTATGTAAAAGCAAATGGGTATTAAAAACTAACATTCAAAAACAATCAAATCATCCTGATTTACACAGTATCTCTGCACGCACTACAGCACTCTTTGTGTAACGTGTCATCACAGCCCATTTTCATACCATGCTGCTGAACTTTGACTCTGTGGAGCGTCCCAGCTGACTGGGGATTAAAGCTGAGCATTAAAAACTCACATTGAGCCTCGTGTGCTTTTTGGCCATTCTGTCTGCAAACATTTCTCTCTCAGCCCGTTGGAGTCACACATCGACTGTAAACATGAACATCTCGGGGATACATCAGGGGATGCTCAGGATGTATGGTGAGTTGGATCTTTACTTCAGGTGTGGATGTTTCTAGTGGTAGGCAAGTGTTGCTTTTTATAGGGCTTACGGTAATTTCCCAGTTTGTTGTGTACTTCCTGTCATGCTATTGCAAATGCAGATTTTGTTTATATATTTATGTATAATTTCCATTACATTGTCTATCTAACATGGAGATGGTGTTAAAAAAAGGATGATAAATAGGATAAGTTAGCAGTGCTCTTGAGTACAATTTTAATAGGAGAAACCTATCAGTTTTCTCATCTTTGTATCCATTAGCAACCATATAATGAGTTTTTCCTCAAATAAGTACAGACGAATCTATATATACATTGTTTCACTCAAGATTCAAAGCTGTGACAAATGCTGATAGAAACATGACCTAAAGCTGTAGTTTGAAAAAAAATGTTAAAAAGATGCTTAGACAGTTGTTATTTTAATACCCATATGTTGTTTACCATTGGCATATAGAACAAGTAAACACAAAGTGTGCGTGCGATTACACTATATGATGTGCACACGGTGGTCAACAGGATCTGATTCATGCTTGATCCTCCAACCATCTGACTGCCTTTAATCTGCTGGGATGATGGAATGACACAGTGTTCATTCTTTAATCCACATGTACAATGCTCCCTCTGCTATCTTGATCACTCTCAGTATGCTCTGGGGGTTTGTGGTTCTGATTGGAATTGTTTATCACATTGTCATTTTGTCAACAAGCATTTTCTACAGTTCAGCTTTCTCTCTGTATTTCTGGTTCAGGTGGATTTATTTTCAAACAGTGGAAGAAAAGATTTCTCCTTATAACTGCTGAAGGCAGTCTCCTGGTGTGCCATGATGCATCATCCCCTCCCAGCCAGCTGGTACTCTTGCAAAACAGTTGTGAGGCGATTGTGGAAGGCAAGGAGATCTTGGACCTACCTAAATTACCCTCCGGCGGGGGCAGAGATTGCTGCTTTGCTCTGATCCTGCCCCAGAATAAATATCTGCTTTTGCTGGCGGAAACCTCTGCAGAGTGCAGGTGTTCTGGGGCTTTCTCTGCTAACTCTTGGGCTTTGTTTTAGATTAATTCTGCACGCATTTTAGTTTAATATAACAAAGTTTGAGTGGTTTGGGGATTATGCCTTTTTGGCTATTTTGAAACATATATGTCAGGTGAAAGATACATTAGCTACACATTCCAAAATTTCCAGGTATTCCATTGTTGTACATGAATTTATGTACATTATGTCTTGCATAAAGGTAATAACAATCACTTTTTTCACTTTCAGCCAGTGGGTGAATGTGCTGAAAAAAGTGAAAAGGGTAAGTTAATAACATATTTATATTATTTATAATTATGTGTAATTATTTAGCAATAATGTTTACTATGTTCACCATCTATGTTTACCATCATTATTCAAATTGTAATTTGTTATCATACAAAATAGATGAACTTGATAGGACTGTCAGCAGCTTTTTTTTTTTCTCACATTAATGCTGGCTATTATAGTAGAAGGGTCAAAGAACATGGGGCATCACACCATGCTTTGTATGGCAGATTGGTCGGAGTAGCCATGGTGACCCCATCTACTTTGATGCATACCACCTATCAAACCTTCTTGCAGACTATTTACACTCCTGGATGCTGCAGGATTTCCTTAGCCACACTGAAAAAAATGATGAGAAACTTAAAAACGAGTTCAATGTGCTGACTTGTCCTTAAAATTCCCCAAATCAGGATTCCTGAAGTCAAGTATGTATCTGCAAGCGCTGAAAAAACTAGAGCTTAGAGATACATACTGAAAGCGCCTGCCAGGGCACCTCTGTAAACAGTCCATGTCACAAAGGTCAAAGCTTTTGGCATCAAAAGGGAGACCTACACAATAGACAGGTTAAATGAGTCTGACTGGTGCATGTCATTGCTATTCATTAAATGTGTGTACCCAAGAGATGCTTAACATAAAACAATGAATGTAGACCTTGTAATGGTGTTAGAAAGAAGGCTGTGAATCACCAGAGTCAGTAGGGCGAAAAAGTGTGAATATATTTTAAGAAAAATCCCTATTAGCATGTAAAATCACTATACACTACACTATAGACTCTTTGGAAATTAGATTAATTTATTCACATAAAGAATGTGCTCTGCACATTTTTTTTGTGTTTTAATCAATCAATTAATTAATTCCTTTGAATTCCTGGCAGGCATTGTGTTGGGAACATTATTTTTCTTTAACAGCATCTTCATTTTCTTTTCCACAGAGTCTCTCATCACCTCTCAGTCCTTGCAAGCGACATCAGATGCCACAACCACGTATTACTCTTCAAGATCTTGTGCCTGAGCAAATCCTGGATAAAGATCCACCAACTCCACCTGTCAGCGACACAGAGTCATCCTCCCCTGGGCCGATGACTGGCGCTTCCCCGAAGGAGAAAGGTGAGCACTGGTGTTTCTTCTATTTTCATGTAAAAATGTTGCATAGATAGTTTATTAAAACATGTTTTTCAAACTGTTCATTTCAACAGGCAGGAATTCTTCCCGTACTAAGTATCATAAAGGAGGTGCATATTCAGCAGGCTGTTTGCGTCACGGCACTATCAATAATGCCCAAGCAATGAAGGCAGTTTATCTGCTGATGGGAGGGGCCGCTGCTTCATCTGCCATGGGTTATTTAGGCGCATGCTCATCTTCTAATCTGGAAGCCAAAGCCCCGGATCTGCCACTCAACACAGATTTCTCCAGCATAGGACCAGCAGGAGGGTACCACACTGGCACTCCTGCACTCAACTCCCCCCACTTTAACAGCTTTGACTTTGAAGTGGCAGACTCTGATTTTGACGCTTTTGATTGTGGTGGATTTACTTTCTAATAATCTGCTTGTTGGAGACTGTGGATACGGATATATTTAATGGTACTGAACAAGTTGTTCCCACATATTTTGTCAAAATGACAAAACCACGTGAGGATATTTTATTAAGGGATCAAAGAAATAACCCTGAATGTCAGTCAGTAAACCTGCAGTAATAGAATTGTTGCTCATGGGTGTAGTGGCAATGAGTGTGAATTCAACACTGACAGAAATGTGATGTGCATTTGGGCAGTAATACTGAGGTTCATCATTTTATTGTTGTGTTGTTTTGTCACTGTCATTTATCATACAAAATATCAATTACAGCAATTTTAATAACACACGTGACTCCATCCTGTGGAAGAATATTGTGTGTTGTTTTGGTTTAAATGTTCCTCTGTGTTTAATGGAGGCTCTGGATATTATGGGTACTAATTGAAGACTGGTAGCATGATACACTTAAGTACCATTTGTGCGTAGTGTTGAGAGAGTCTTAAAAATTATGTAATAACCCAGATTGGATTCAAATCCATCTGTAATAGAAACATTGACATTGTTCAGCTTCTGACCGAGGACAAACTACTAGAGCTCCTCTTAATCTTTTTTCAGGTACTGTGTTCCTTTCAAACATTCAGCTGTTAATTTTCCTTGGATTTATGTTACATTCAAAGTAATTCTGTCTGAGTTCATTTCCTTTAAATGAATAAAAGCATTGTGTGGAAATGTATTCTACTTGTTCTCTTTGTGCTGACAAACGTGCAGTTAGTTACTAACCACCTAAACTTAATTTCTTTCAAATACTTTTAATAGAGAATATCCATTTTTGCATTAAACTGAAACCAACAAACTCAATAAAAGCCAAATTAAATTGAAATTAAAACAAAAAAAAGGAGCAAGGAATGAAAAAAAACAAAAAAAAACAAAAAAAATGGGGATGTGTATTTTTAAAAAGTTAAAAAAAAAAAAGTAACTAAACATGATCAGTACCTCTCTCCTGCTTGCAGTGGAGTGAAATCTGTGAGCATTCTCCGCACAAGGTCAGTCAGGTTTTCAGCATGTGCTTGGAGTTTGCCAAACTTTCCACTTGTCTCTGCTCCTGTTTGTGATATGAACCCAGGCCACAGCCAGGGTGAGAAGAGTGTCCAGTTTAAGAACAAAATCATGCCTCTGTTTTTTTAAGGGTTTTTTTTTCATAGTGGAAATTATTTTATTTGCTTACAGTATTTAAGTATGAAAGTGAGCGTTAAGTCTTAAAGTAGTGTTAACCCTGAGGCCATGGTTCACTGCTGGAAAACGGTGGACTGCTTCCTCTGAGTTGTGAGTGAGTTGCTGCCTTCTCAGAGGCCTTTGGACAGCCAGATCAGTGAGGCACTCAAAACTTTCACAGAAAGGATGCTGAGCAGGAGGCAAGGCTTTTGATTTAGCAGTCAATCTGCCTTCCAAACGTCAACTTTACTAACTAGGTCTGGGTGGACTCCTAAACAGTTTACCTGGCTTTGGTGGTTGGACCCAGCCTCACAAATAGTCTATGGATCTGGCACATCCACAGCTCAGGATAGAGCTGCTTTTCCTTTGCTCAGAAAGAGTTTGACGAGGTGGCTCGGGCGTCTGATTAGAATACCATCTGGGAGACTTTCTTTTGGAGGTTTTCCAGGCATGACCAGCTGGAGCTGTAGATTGCTTGAGGGATTACTATGCGCTCAAGTTATGGAGCAACTGGAAAATCCTCCCCATCGATGTTTCCAGCAAACTGAAATCTATTGCTGGGGAGAAACGAGAGACCTCTGGTGTGCCCACATAGTCTCCTGCAACTGTGAGCTGACCTGGGAAGACTGGAGGAAGATGAAAAAAATTAATAAACAAACTATTAACTAATCTAGTCCCTCAAATATTTCAAAATAAAAGTACTTTCATCGTGAATCAATAAAAACAATTATTTACAGTTGGTGGTAGCAACCACAATCTTTTCTTTCTTTCTTTTTTAACAAAGTTAAAAAGTCACAGAAGAATCAGGATTCAGGTACTTTAGATTTTCTATGCCAGCCATGCAGTCATAAGTCAGTCAGGTTAGCTAGAAAATTAGCCTGCATTTAAAGAGATTTAAGGGTTAGCTTACTAATTTAGCAGCATTACTTAGTGAAAAAAGTTTGGCTTAAAAAACCTTATATCTTCCAGTTTCAGCACTGCCTTTGAACCAGGTGCTATATGAACCCTGAATACATATCTGTGCACACGTGACCATGGTTTCTTAACGTCTACAAACAGAAATATCTTCAGAGAGAGGTGTGGGCACTTATAAACAGTATCAGTATCACAGCAGTTTGTGTAACTTAAGTACACAACAAAATAGACACTATAAATAACAATAAAATGTCTAAAACCCCCACCAAAAACAAACATAGCAAAGAAAGCAAAGTTGGTAGCTAAAATCTCTAAAACAAGACAGAAAACATGTGAAAATGATATCAATAAAATCATTTTTATGACAGCAAAAGAAAATTAGGAGTCATTTTGATGATCACCACTGCGAAACCAGTTAGACAACCTTTAAGAGGAAAAGGCCAGAAGGCTTTTTTTTTTTTTAATAAATTGTTGGAGGCTGAAAGCTAACAAGATGTGCAACTGTCTCTCCCCCCAGGCTGTTACACTAAGGACTCATTTAGCCCTTTTGACAAACTTTAGAAAAGAGTGAACGTGCACACACACACACACACACACACATTCCTTCAAATTCATGAATGCTGTGTACATTTTCTAACTAAATATTGCCTTTTTAAGGTGTGTAAAGTGACAAAGAAGAGACTTCTTGTTTAATCTTAGGATTGTACTGCATGTGCGTGAATTTACATTGTGTAATCATATATGTATAATACCAGTAATATAAAGGTAATATAATATAAAGTAATATAATAACATAATATAAATGACATATACTGGCGGAACAAGCATTGACAAAGGTCTTTTTCATTCACATCCTTTTTTCTGAACATACAATAACAATATTATTTTATTATTTTAGAGGCTTGACATTCAAGTAGTGCTTAACAAATTTATTAGACCGCCTGTCACAAAAACAAGAAAACAAATCTTTTACAAATCTGTCAAAAACTTGTTTAAAACTAAAAAGTTAATTTGAAACATCATAATTGAAATTGCAGCAGCAACAAAAAAAAAAATATTTTTAGCAATTACCAGTGCTGTCAATTCAGGGCAGCTGTGGCATAAGCCTCACATTAGGTGATGGTCTTTTAAATTTGTTTAGCACCGTAAATTATGACGGGAGTCCATCTTAAAAGGAATGTGTCAATAGTCATATGCAGCTTTGCTGACAAGTACAGTCTTCTTGGCAGCCAGTTAGAGCCTATACAAAGTCTTGTCCTACAACATTCTGAGGAAGTATTCCAAGTACAATACCCCGCATCTGTTTACTTATATCTGCCCTCATGATGGAAATGGAAATTTGTAACACGAAACAGCATGTGCAACAGTTTCTCCACCCCGGGCTGTCTAAATATCTCAGATCAGCCCTCTTTACAGACTTGTAAAGAAAGAATAAACATGCGTGCATGCACATTTTCATATGCAATACCTTTAGGTAGGAGTCCTGTGTATATTTTGTGTTGTGTTTTTATGATGTATAAAGTGACAAAGAAGAAATATATCTTTTAAACTAGTCACTGTACTTCATTTGCATGAAATTGTTGAACAGAACATACAAAAAAATAAAGATAAAAATAAAGTTAAAAAAATATGGAATAATCATAAGAGTACAAGAGTGATCCCTTATAGTCCAGGGCCTTGTTCCAGAGGGCTTGCTGGCTGTACTTTGCAGATCTGGAAGCTATATCCATCTTTCATGTATGAGACTCCACTTTTGTAAACTAGAACCAGTTAAAAACCGAGATACTGTTTCATTATGTGTTATAGGACATGACAAAGGAGAAAAGTTCTGTGCAGTCACACATGAAGTCGGACAGATGGTAACAATATCTGCAGATTTGTTTGATTATAGGATGTGTAACATCATGCGCTGAATGCAATGACTGTGAAATGTTTTAACAGTCGCTGACTGAATGAGATTAAAATCAAAATTCCCACTTGTCCTGATTAACACATGGTGATGTAGTGAATCCCCACCTTCCCGCGAGCCGCAGCCAATAGGACTTCACGGTCATCGCAGAAGCCCTGCCCACTTTAGCAAGTGCAGTCTGTATCGGTAGCAGGGTCCGCCCCCTGTCTCTGCAGATAAAGGTTCGCAGTCTGCTATCCCAGGCATGGATGACGGTTGTAGTGAGACATGGCAGTGCGACATTACACTCTCGACTTCAGCCTCTCTACAGCAGGTAGGAGGAAGATGATCCATAGCTGACTGTAGGAGCGTCTGTCGTTACATTTCTGCATCAGGGCTGCATGCTTTACTAGCCTGCTAATTTTGGCCTGCTAATTTATAGTCAATACCGCCGGGATTATAAAGTGCCACTGGTATGTTACCCATGTTTAGGCGCTGTATGCATGTGCCCTAGTGCTATGTTGCTTGTGCCCACCAGTACAACCCCCTGTCCGCAGGCAGGTACGGCTTGACACTGGTAGGCCACTATTAGCTCGTGAACTGTCACATCAGTATGCATATTTAATGTGAATGGCACATATTTACAGGCCAGCGTAAATGTCTGTTTAGCGGGTATCTTTGTGGATAATGCAGTGCAAGCAACTACGGTTGAAACCAAAGTCGCATCACTGTCAGTGCAGCATAAGCTTCTAATGAAGCTCAGTTAGCTTTGGCTAACATGGCTATGATTAGCCTAGCCGTGTTAGCAAGTCTCTATAATCAATAACAGAGGGCCTGAGCGAGCTCATCAAATAGTTGCGAAGAGTACAGCTTGAATTAATATAATACGGATATGTTTTATGACGTATAGGACTTATACAGGTGTGTGTATTTCATAAGTATAAATTATAACGTCAAGTGTGAGTAATGGTTGTTTAATCATGCAGCACGCGCTTTTCGTCGACCTAAGGCTGTGACCCCGTTGTCACTCCGTATTCAGTAAACATATGTAATAAGCGGGCACCCGTGCGCTTTGAGGGCTCTGCCAGGCATTTATAGTCCAATAAAGTAGTTCAGGAAGTGGTGCATTTCTGCCATTTTTGTAGTTTTGTGCTTGGATGATCAGTAAGTGATAGTGGTGTGAGAATGAAGCTATGAAGATGCTCTCAAACTGTCATCAGATCAGTTTTATTTGCTCCCCTCTTTCAGTTGACCCTGCCTCGACGGTGTCTGGTCTGCTGTCTATATTTCATGAACAGGAACTGACAGAGACTATTCATGATACAGCCGGGCATGGTTACCTTGCTACCTTTGTGGGCAAGAATGGCAGGTAAGGTCAATATTTGTCACAAATAAGTGACTCTTTAGGTCTAATTATAGCTCTTTAGCAGTAAAACTTGATTACTAAATTACTAAATCCTAATTGGGCAAAACATTTTGTGTATTAGGAAGTGACAACTTGAAGCTAATCTGGCTAGAGTAATGTACTTGTCAGCTCTTGCTTTTGAGTAGTTTACAACAGGGAAATGTCTTCAGATTTGTGTCTGTATAAATAAGTGTACCAATTATCCCAAAGCAAGGATGTGTTTTTACCAAATGTGGGTCTTTGAGGAGGTCTAAAACTTCTATGTTGTCTAAGTGCTAGGCAATGTGTAATGCTTCATGATGGACTTCCTCGTAAATGCTAGGCATGCTTCTAGTCAACATAGTTGGACAGCATTCCAGGAATGTTTCAGTTAATTCTTCAAACTCAAAATATATTACCCTTCAAACTTCTCTGCAACAGAGGAACTTTTCACAGCTTCCTCTGATTGATTGAGGTTTTGCGTTGCACACGTGTGACTTTTTTTAGTTTTGGGTTCCTCTAACTTTGTTTTGCATCATCTTCTCTTTCCCACATCAATTCTCAGGTTTGTTGTCCTGCGCGTGCACTCCCACGGGCTGGTCACAGTTGATTTGCAGTGTTACGAAGAAGATGACATTGCACAGCTAGACAATGTAAGAGCATACACAGTGCTATTGTTTTTACCAACGTTGAAACTAATAAGGTTGAACATCTCTGGGACTATATAATGATAACCCAACCCTTGTTGACCTTAAATATCTTTTGACAGACCGTAAAGATGCCTATCAGTTACTGTCTCTGTACTAGCTTCCTGTATTCAAACAACTGCACATCCCTAATCGCAAGTGCATAGATGGAGGGTTAAATTACACAAACTATGGTGTTGTTTACTCCCTGCGTGTTTTGCATTAGGGCTGTCTGTGTAGCAATATGAAACCTTTCAGAAGTTTGGTGAAAGTGGCGTTTAAGCTGCATCTGTTCTTACTCCACAGCTTTTGAATGCACTGGAAAATAAGCTAAAAGTTCTCTTAAACGGCAATATTACAAGGATTAAAAAGTAAGTATCACTATTTTGTTCTCGGAAATGTATTTTACTTCATGGTGCAGTATTATTTATCCCCCCCCCACCTCCCAAAAGGCTTCCAGCCCTTTTGCGAGGAGCAAAAGTTGACCGCTACTGGCCCACAGCCGATGGCAGACTAATTGAGTATGACATTGACAAGGTGGTGTACGAAGAGGATTCTGAATACCAAAACATAAAGATTTTGCACTCACAGCAGTATGGGAATATTCTAGTTCTGGATGGAGACGTTAGTAAGTACATAAATCATGGCATGTTGCTTGCACACAAGATTTGTTTTTTTTTTTTTTTTTTTTCAAAATGACTGTTTAATATAGTAGATTCAGTCTAATAAGAATTATTTGTTTTGCCTTTAAAAACAAATTTTTCTTGCAGACCTTGCAGAGAGTGACTCTGCCTACACCCAGGCCATCACGGGCAGTGGAAAAGAGAACTATGCTGGAAAAGAAGTGCTGATTTTAGGAGGAGGTGATGGAGGAATTCTTGCTGAGTTGGTCAAACAAAAGCCAAAGATGATCACCATGGTGGAGATATCCTTCACTGAGCTTTTATTAGAGTTACTTTGTTCATATTAAAGCAAACATTCACTTTTTTAGATTGCGCCAAATCACAACAGTGGCCACCTCAAGGTGCTTAGATTTGCATTATTCTCAGTGTAATTCTGTGTGTGCACCTGACTTTTCCTTAATAAAGCTTCTACATTGACCAGAAGGTGATAGATGGGTGCAAAAAATACATGAGGAAGACTTGTGGTGATATCCTGGACAACCTGAAGGGAGACTGTTACCAAGTGAGTGCTCTATGGATTTTTTTTTTTTTTTTTTTTTGTATTTGCTAAAAACGTATTTTCTGTGACTATACCATGCACAAAAACTTGTTGCTTGCATAGTCTTTAATCTGTTATGTGGAGTGCGTTATTAATATTTATTTATTTTTAAAGCAGCAATAGGCAGTGACAAAAGTTTTGAAGCAGGGGTAAATTGAAGATGCATTTTGAATAATCTCCTCGTCTCATGGATTGCAGATATTAATTCAGGACTGCGTTCCCTTGCTGAAGAAGTATGTCCAAGAAGGAAGGACATTTGATTATGTTATTAATGACCTCACTGCAATCCCAATATCCACCTCGCCAGAAGAAGGTATTGATAACAATAGCCATAGATCAGGAAAGTCGGCACACAGGTGCAGTGTGAAGAAATGTTTAACTTGCCACATGCTGTCTGGTTTCTGTAGACTCTACATGGGAGTTCCTGCGTCTCATCTTAGATCTATCTATACAAGTGCTGCATCCCAGTGGGAAGTATTTCACACAGGTGAGTCTGCTCCTAATTTTACCATACAGTTCATCATTGGGGGATTTTGTCAATACTGTTTTTAAAGGTGAACTAAATATTAATTTATTTGAAACACTGTGTGAGAAAGTGGATAATGGGGGAACAATGACCAAGCATTAGAACGCATCATTTCTACTGTGTGTCAGGGCCTAATATTTACCTGTATGAGTCTCATGAATCTTTCTGCTACTGGCCATCAGGGCAACAGCGCAAATCTGACCGAGGCACTGAATCTGTTTGAGGAACGGCTGGGAAGGCTCTCGTGTCCAGTGGACTTCCGCAAAGAGGTGGTGTGTGTTCCATCCTACCTGGAGCAGTATCCTTTCTATCAAGTCCCATAATTTATAAAAATGTTTACTGAATTGAAGTATTAAGGCTAGGTTATCATTTCTGCTTCCATTAGTAGAGAAATTAAATAATGGTGTTTTGTTCTTATACTGTGAGGGAGAAATTCAAAGTGTCTGCTTTTAAAAAAACAAAACAAAAAAACCCAGACATTCAGGCACTGTCATAGGTCACCTTTGCATATGGGCTGATTATTAAAATTGGGATATTTGCTTGCTGTGGTCACCTGATCCTGCCAGTGTAGTTTAGTTAGCAGGCACATTAGGACCATCTGATTTTCATGATCCAGTCGAAGCGTCTGTCTGCAGGTGCAGCTTGCACACACTGCAGCACTATGCACTCTAAACACCACTGATCTAATTGAAAGACGGTCTACTAACACACCGAAGCCACATGCAGGTGAATAAAGATGGTCCTCCCAGCTATCTAGCTCAGTTTCAATTCCAGTCTGACATTTATTTTTGTGTACATGTGTAGTCCTTAACTCCACTATCAGATGGGTTTTTTACACCGCTTGGAAAAAGTAAACAAGTTCTCTCCTGAGATTCTCAGCAGCTGGAACGTGAAGGCTCCTAATTTCTCCTGTACCCCTCAGTTGTATGCAAATTGAATGCAGCCTGAAAATTGGAGGCCACACAAAATTCAGTTTAGTTTTAAATGTTTTAAAATGTCTGAATTGTTCACACGCCTCTGTGCACATTATTGGTGAGCTGCAGCTGACTGTTTAACACGAGTAATTTAATTTGCCGTTTTCAGTTAACAAACACTGACTGCAAAACACTCCAGCTTAAACCAGTCATGTTGGTGTGGATAAGTTATGAGAATATATATGTATATGTTTCTTTTTTTTTTTTTTTTTTTTTTTTTTTTTTTTTTTCTATAGGTGACTGAGTTCAGAGTTCACCTCGAGGCATAATTGGAGTTTTATCATCCCCATTCTTTTAATTTTACAACTTGTCAGTTGTATTGTCTGTTACTTGAGTTTTTTTGAATGTCCACTTGCATGTGCTCTGAAGGAACTGTTGGAACACTGATTTTTATACACTGATAATGTGGATTAACTCATTTTCCCATAGGTATGTACTCATTTTCTGTAATCTTGAGTTATGAAGTTGAATGAACGTGCCTCTGCATGAGCCAGTGCACAGGTGCAGCATACCCAAAGTGTCACTTTTATGCTTCATTTTTGTTGCTGCCTTTAAAATGTGATTTCTTTCAGGTTGTATTAAGGTGGTCATGCCCAGTGGGACTGAGGGGCTTAAATCAAAGTGTTTTAAAAGGGAAACGATTCCTCCAAATTTACTGCCACCTCTGCTTGTGCTGTTTTGTCATGTTTTATCGGCACCTTTTTGTTTTTTCCTGATAAAGTTTTTTGTTAAGACTGTATTAGGTGCACGTAAAGGACGGTGAATGTAGCTTGCATATACAGTACAATGCACATTTGATCTACCCTGTGGGACATTTATTTATTCGTTATTTCACCAAATGCTGTCCTTTCCTGCTTGAGATGATTTTGACCATCATCGATTAAACTGTTTTTTTGGGGGGGAAACGTACCTGTGGTGTTTGACTCATTCCTCTCGATCACTGTTATCTTAAGAATAATGCAAGAGACAGGAAACGTGACTGTTTTTCTCATAAGAACTAATATTTGTCCAAAACTTAAAGTAACAGTTTGTTAGCCAAAATCTTAAAGCTTAAGTAATCAAATGTAATAAAATAAGGCGGTAGAGGCTAAAAATGTCAAACTGAGCTTAACGCCCCTGCTGCAGCTCTCTGCATTTGCGCCACTTTCCCACAAGTTTACACAGATGCCATACTAGTGACGCTGTGTGGTGTGTTAGGAAAACCCAGGTAAATAAGATCAGTGACCACCAACTGGTTTAATTTAATTGGTGTACCATTTAAACTTTACTAGTTAACTACTGGGTTCTCAGTCTTTTGACTCTAGAGTACTCTGGTACTGTATACAGAATAGATTGTTGTTCCAGAACTTATTATTCATTCAAATGCAACTTTGCAGCACATGCTAGGTTTGCATATTCTTTTTATAGAAAAAGCTTTCTGTTAGCAATGTTTCCAAACAAGCCATAGTTGTTCAGTCTTTGCAGGCCTCAGCATGTTAAATGCTAGAGTCTGAGATGTAGCTTTTTTGGTTTTCTCACAGTTTGAGTATTGCATGGTCTGATGCTGGGAGGTCCCTCCTGGGAACGTTTACTTCTGCTACCATCTTTGCTGTTGCTGAATACTTCCTTAGATTTGATTTCAATTCATTATTCTATTGTCTATTTTATTGTCCTGAACATATGCAGAGGATATAATAGTTGATTCAAAGGTACTGTGGCTGCAAAACAAGCCCAAATCATCACCCTTCCACCACCGTCCTTGACAGTTGGTATGAGTTATTTGGCCATAACACACAGTGCCATCTCTGGTGAAAACCAAACACAGCGTATTAGCACCAAAGGACAGAAATCTTGTGGGGTTTTTTGGGGTTTTTCCCCAGATGCAACTTTGCAAACCTAAGCTGTGTTGCTGTATTCTTTTTCTAGAGAAGACGTTTCCTCTCAGCAACTCTTCCAAACAAGTCATACTGGTTCAGACATTTTTCTAACTGTACTGTCGTTACCTGAACATACCGAGGCCTGTAGAGTCTTGAGTGTTTTTGCCCCACCAGCAAAGAGCCATAGCTTCTGCTTTAACAGAGTTGCTCACACTTTCTGATGACCAGTTAATCAAGTGCATTTGATTCGTAGCATCTGGCTGCTATTTGCCCTATTAGTTTCTTTGGAAGCAGTAAGGTTGGACTTGGTTTTTCACAGCACTGCATAGAGACCAGTGAAAACTAATTTCACTTGAATGTAAAAGACAGTATGTGTGCCACCAAATATCTGATCAGTGGAGGAATCTAAAGTCTTGTATCAAGGGTAAACGCTCCAATGGCCTTTCCAGACATCGTGCTTTAGTGCATACTCAATTCAATTCAATTCAATCTTTATTGTGTGCATTGACATGGTTGTGACACATCAAAACATCTTACTTTACTTTAGGTGCTTTTAAATTTGTATGTTAGTCCATCAGAGCAGAGGTTCCCAAAGTGTGGGGCCCGCCCCCTAGGGGGGGCGCGGTATGAAAAGAAAAAAAAAAAAAAGAGCGCTTGGACACTGTGGACAGGTTTTTGACGGGGCTCCCACACAAACGCAAAGCAGGAGATGAAGCATCGCCAAATATGTTTCCAAACCAACTTCCTTCCAAGCCAAAGACAGGAAAATATGGTGAAGCATATCTTCCCTTTGGCTTCACCTGCACAAGTGCCAAGGTAGGTCTCCCCTGCAAAATTAGTTTCCCTGCGTCGGGAGCACGCGCTGTGCTCTCCAAATCACGGACAAACAGTATCCCACATTCTTGATTTTTAGTTCACAAACACTTCTTGTAATAACTAACTACTCCTGACATTTTGGACATGTTACTAACATGTCCAAAGCACGCGCTGTGCTCTCCAAATCACGGACAAACAGTATCCCACATTCTTGACTCCTGACATTAAATGTCAGGAGTAGTTAGTTATTACAAGAAGTGTTTGTGAACTAAAAATCAAGAGCTAACATGATGTTAGCTCTTTATGCAGTAAAGTTACAGTGGGATACAAATATCAGGCTGATCCTGCCGTAATTTGTTCCCCCTGTTCAAATCACGGACAAACAGTATCCCACAGCTGTTTATGTGTTTAAACCCATTTTGCACAGAGAGGCATTTTTGAAAAATGTATTGATAGCAATGTTGAATATTATTACACAGGAAAAAAAACAACTACACGTAAAATAATTACACCGTGACGCCTCTGCCTTTCTAAATGGAGGGACAGTAACTGCGTGTGTATATGTAAGCGTATAAAACCTGAAGATAGTCAGATTAACAGTATTTTGTCTCTATCTGCCATTCTGCAATCCATCTCATGTAAACAATAACGTGGCGCACAGCGTGACGTGAAAAAAGGCACATGCCTTTGACGTTGCGTGACGAACTCTGTAATCCTCGTCCACACGTAAACGCAAAAAAGGAGTTTTAAATAATCTCCGTTTTCGGTGAATCGCAACGCCGTTTACGTGTTGACGAAAAGCCCAAACGCATATGACAGCTGAGTTTTCAAAAATACCCGTGTAGGTGTGGACGTAGCGTAAAAGAGTTAGTAGTATATTTTATTACTACCTGTAATTTATTGCCGTTTACTTGTATTTGCTTAATTGTTTACTAAATGTTTGAGGTGTGAAATAAACCGCAATGGGTTTGTAAACAAAATATGGGTGTGCGTGTTTGGAGGATGTGTTTGTGCGGGGGGGCGCGAACATTTTCTTGTAAAAAGGGGGCCTGGCAAAAAAAGTTTGGGAACCACTGCTTTAGAGCAACTATGTAAGCATACATACATTTCAACACTGTTTTAAAAGTGAAATCTTTGTTATTAACTTAATGTTTTTTATTAGAAATGTAGGTCTGTGTGAAAGATTTAGTGGGTTACATTAGTGAAAGCAATTTACTTTTTGAATATAAATAATATATAATACTTTAGTGTTCAGAATATCTGTAAGAATACAATGGGGGAAAGAAGATGTTAAAACAGTAAGTTTCATTTATAAAGTCATTTAGCTAATACATATGGCCTGCAGATAGCTTGTACATAAATTATTCTGTTCATTTACATTATACGGTACAAATATTTTTTATAAAAAAAAGAGCGCTGAGAGAGGCGGCTTTGTCCCTCCACTATCAAGATGTTTGTGAGTGTCTGTGCCGCATGTTGATCTCGTTGAGGACCACATCCATATTTGAATCTTCATCGGCTGTGATTACTCTGTCTGCATATGGACTACCTGTAAGACAACCCTACTGTCATTATTTCTAAAAGGGAAATCGATATATTTTAAGAGTTGCAGCAATGACAGAAGAAATGCAAAAATGTCAGTTCGTACCAATCCCATCACTCTGTTCTGAAAAGTCACTGTTGAGGAAAGAGGAGCTGGAAGAGTTATTGCCACGTGAGGTACTGGAATGAAGAGATGTGTTGTTGGTCAGCGATGACTTCTTTGCAGTCTTCTGTGTTGCAGTGCGACTCCATTCTGTTAAAAAAAAAGACCCACATGAGGAAGGTAAACGTGATTGTGAATTGCAATCATCACACAGTCCATCCATTCTCTTCCGCTGGAGCCTATCCCAGCTGTCTTAGGGCGGGAGGCAGGGTATGGACAGGTCACCAGTCTGTTGCATGACTAACACATAGAGACAGGCAACCATTTGAACTCACATTCACACCTATGGACAAGTTAGTTACCAATTAAGCTAACCCCACTAACTGCATGTCTACCTGTACCCGGAGAGAACCCACGCGATCACACAGTCGATATCGATCGATGCTCAGACACTGAGCGGGGACAAAGAACGCTAACACTGGGAAGAGGACATGTCACGGGAGTCGGCAACGCACTGAGCAGTTATTGTTATTTTCCATTCACTGTAAATAAACGCACTGCTTGCATTCAGAGCTCCGTGCCTGGGTCCTCCTTCCTCACATCCCCACGGTTGGCCAGCGTCAACCGTGACACCTTCACCAGTTTAAAGCACACAGTATAAAATGAACACCGCTAACCTGAGTTCTCTGATAGTCTCATTTTGCCGCAGCACAGATAGATCCTCCACTGCCTCCTCACGGTTTCCTTCACTGCACAGTGGAACACGAATATAAAGAAACCTACAAAACAAGCGTGTTTGTTAATGCCACGTTTCACAGTGCAGTACAATGTTACTTAGAGGAGCATTTAAAACCAATTAGACAAAAAGATGCGATTGTATTTTTGTTGTTAAAATAAGAGAAGAGGATGACGTCAATAAAAACAGTGGTTAAAATTGAGGACAAAAGAAAGGAAAACAGCAGAATTACTATGTAAACTCTCCAGTACACCATGATTTTGCTCTTTAAATTTAGCCCACTGTTAATTTGTAGGCATCGCTACTGACATTTTACAGCATGTGCCTTATTTCCAAACACTGGAAATTCCCTGTTTTAAAATAGTTAGGTATAGAAAATGCATCCACTCAATGTTAGTTTTAATGCATTACTATTTGGGATTATTTACCAAAGCCAAAAAAAGGGATGGTTACAAATACTTAGTTGTACAACATGATATGCACGTGACACTGAAAACTGCATATTGATAATAACGTATAGTCACATAGTGCACAATAGGTATTCATCCCAGGTATTTGTTGCAGAGTAAAAACTGACCAGATTTTAGTGAAATCACCATTATTTCACAAACCAGCTCAGAAAATGTCAGCTCACCTTGCAGGGAGTTAAAGATGGCAAAGAGGTACATGAACGCCAGGTTAACCGGCCCCCAGGCAAAAAAGGCAAAGCCCCACGTGAGGCCTAGCAGGATGGTTATCCCCAACACACTGCGCACATCCTGCAGTGTGCTGCGGTGCTGCAGATTTTGAGGGTTTTGTCTTTTTATCCGGCACAGCTGGACCATAACTACAATAAACATGATGAAGTTAAATAGAAAAATGACGCAGAAATAGGCCACCACTGCCACGTAGAACGCGATGTCATTTTTCAGCCAGCAGCTGTGGGAGAGTCGGAGGAGAATTAAAGGTTGGCTTATTGTTCTGAGGTTTTATTTCATGGATTTTGTATTACTTTATGTAGAATAATGTGAAATAATGAGATTACGAATAAAGCACTCACAACTCATCAGTAGTTCCATCACTAAACCTTCCATAGGAAACAAGACCGTAGTTGTTTTTGTCAATTGCAATGACAATAATGACCACGATCATCGGGATACCCCAGCCAGCCAGCGAGAACTTCAGCATGTAGTGCGATACATTGACGTTGAAGACTTTCACAAGTGCCACATACATATGGACGGCCTCAAGTCCCATCCATGTGAAGGCAGCTAGCAAGAAGTAGTGAAGGAACCAGGCAGTGGAAATGCAAAGGCCCACGGCATCTGGGTAGAGCGCCAGCCAGGCGTCCACCAGGAAGACCAGATTCAGCAGGAGCAGTGCAAAGCACAGCTGGATCAGGATTTTGGATGGGATGTCTTTGCGCAACTTGCTGTGGATGAGAAATTATGATGACAACATGTAAAAAATACCTCAGTGAGCAAACAAAAATGCATAGAGCTTTAGTAATAAGCAATGAATAACAGATCTGGATCATCTATTTGCTGGATTTCTATACTTACCCAAAGGCCAAGTAGGTGAGGAGGGTGATGGCCAGGAAGATAGCAGAGATTCCACAGCCAATGTATGTGATGAAGGTAAGGATGGTGCTCTGGACACGACTGGTTATAGGCTGCCTGGAGAGGTCCTTTATGAAGGAGATGCCCCCCAAAAGTGTTATTATTCTAATCAGCAATATAACCAAACATGACAACATACATGACAAAATGCATTTTGATGATCTTACCAGCAGGATGGCAAAACTGGTTAAATGGTTGCAGCCACAAATTGTCTCACTGTCCGTGCTATTTTGGACAGAACAGCCATTTGAACTCCAGCCACCCGATCCATCTGTGGGCAGAAAACAAAAATGAGTCGTGATTTCACACGTGTCTGTTTATGTTCACTGAAGTTCTTAACTCATGGCTGGACAACTTACTATTTAATGCAAAGTCCCAGAAAACACATGTTGCCACAAAATTTGCCTGCAATTTGAGAAAAAGAGTTTATCATCTCTAATTGCACATGATAGTTTTCTCTCTCTCTCTCTGTGTTAAGGGTGTGTTGCTTTTACAGCATGTTTGTGGCCAATTGCCGCTACATTTAACCACACATACATGTGTAGCTCGGTCGTAAAGCTCTGGCATGTGTAGCTCTGGCATGTGTGCGCTGCTACAAACTGGCTTGGTTTGTCTGGTTAAACCTGTAGCCGAAGTCCTTAATGCTTCCTCCAGAAGTAAATTTCTCTATGAGGACACAACTGTTGCCTTTTTATTTCCCTTTAAATAACAGTTGGTGAAACCAGGCTTACCGGAATAGGCTCTTGGTTTTTTAGGGTGATTATAACATTGTCTTGCAGTCCTGTGATTGACAGGTTGGCGACACTTGCTCCTAGGATCCCGCTATTAAGCCTGCGTACTCCCAGGGATTGGTCCTGTGTAGCCATTTAGAGACAACAAAACAAGTTTATAAAGAGTGTGTAAGTATCAGATTTAAAACACTATATTAAAAATAAACATATTTCAGCCTTTTTTTTTAAGTAGGTGTTTTTGTTATTGGTGAATAAGAAGGGGGCTGCTGGTTGAACTGTCAGACCTGGAATACGGTGCTCTTCTGGTAGAAATTGAACTGAACTCTGGAGACCTGCTGCTGTTGTTGAGATGTGAGATTCTGAGTGAGAGAGGCAGGCAGCGTGATGGAGCCCTGAGGGATCGAGGAGTTTGTTGTCACGCTCCTTCTCAGTCTGGGATTCCCACGGACCTGTAGCAAACATGGGACTCGAGCTTAACAGACTCGATCATCTGGGAGTTTTTTTTTCTTTCTATTTGGGGCAACTGGCGTCTGTCTACTAGAGATCACTAGTGACACAATGGCTGCTTATTCTTCGAAACAATATTACACCCACATTAACAAGTGTAATCCAGGGATGTACTGACAAATCATGTCATGTCATTGTGAGGAAAAGAATTTCTGACCTAGATCACCTGGTTGTGTTTTTAAAAGCAAAAACAGGTCACATGATTAAACCTATTTGTTGTATTTTATGAGTTGATTCTGGTTTTGAATGAACCATTTTACTCTGAAAAGCTGAAAAAAATAAATTTAGTTTTAAATTTAGTTTAATCTGAACTACACATGCAAGTACACAAAATACACAAAATCTGAGTTAGTATATTCTTTTTCTTCTTTTAAATATGCCAATTACAACCTAAAACAATTACTCCAACCTCCCTATTAAAATAACCATAAAAAATTAATTCGACAGTAAAAAGGCACTAAATGTCTTCTATAGGCTTTTCTAAACAGAAGTTGAAATGCTGTGTTACATGAGACACAAAGCACTTGTACAAAAGTGAAAGTTATTCTTCCCTACCTGTACACTGGTGGGACTTGAGATGGAAAAACTTGTTTTCTGAAAGTTGGCGCCATCTACTGGTTTCACAGACAGCGCCACAGCCGGGGAGAAAAGGGTCTGAGTCGTACCTCCAACAACCAGCTTGAGCCCCACTGTGTCAACGATCCCTATTATCCTGGTGAAAATGAATTAATAAATAATAGTACATTTCATGTCTTTAATTACAACTAGAAGCAATATTATTGGGTAAAAAACAGATGAAAATAAGAGTTGCAATTGAGGAGTTTTGTCCTCCTATGGATGAAAGAGGAAAACTGGGGTTTTGTTGGTTTTCTTTAGAGCCTATTTCTGGTTATTGTTGTGAAAATGTTCTTGAACCTTGTATTGATTTGTTTGTTTCATAATGAGTTGATTATCACACGATTTCAACTTTTAACAGTGAATAAAAACTGTAGTGTCAAATGCAGGTGTACTTGCAAATATTCCAAAGCAAGATCCTGTCTAGCTTTATGTTTCAGTTCATGTAGTTTTTATGCACCGCATGCATTAATAATGTAAAAAGACCAAAATAAAAATGAAAATCTGTAACCTGTTGGAGGACTTTGACAGCACAGATGGAGAAGCACCCAGGAGATTGCTGACAATGTTGACTGATGTGTTCCCCAGCCCTATGCTGACATTTGGGCCTGACAACAGATTCTCCAGGTCAGACACCAGCTGATTCACCTGGCTGGAGTTCAGTTTGGACACGTCTTTCGTCAGGTCAAGCAGTCCGTTGGCTCGAGCTTCAGCTGCAGTCAACACAATTTGAGGAGACGGTGACGCTATGATAAGGAAAGCATTACAACAGAGTTGTGCACGCAACTGAGGTGATCACAAACCTGATGAATTTGTTGTCGGACTTCCAGTCGTGGTCACAGAAGCATTCTGATTTGTGGTGGTTGTAGTAGTGGTGAGTGTAGGAGACTTGGTTGTAGTTGTGTTACCCGTACTTGAGTTGTTAGCGGTAGTGATAGTTGTAGTTGTAGTAGTGTTGACTGTTGCTGGCACTGAGACATTAGCAGCACTGGTGGTGGTGGTTAGATTCACTCCTTGTGTTGTATTCAGCGGCGTTGAAGTTGCATTTACAGCAATAGAAGTGCTATTAGCAGTGCTGGTGGTAGTGGTGCTGTTGGTGGTGGTGGTGGTGCTGTTGGTGGTAGTGGTGCTGTTGTTGTTGGTGGTGGTGGTAGTGCTGTTTGGTTGCATGGTTGTCACATTTGGGTTGGCTGTGGTGGTAGACACGTTTTGAAGATCACAACTGTCCTTCAGCTGCACAACCACATTGTTTCCATTTTGACTATTAAAAAGAAATAAAGAAGTAACATTTTACTTTGGATCCTTTTGATCTGCTGCAGCACATTTTGCATAAATTTGGTTAGTGCGCAGGATATTAAGGTCATACAAACCAAGTGAGGCTGCTAGACTGTGCTGCAGGACAGAAATCTGCGGGCTTTATGTCAGTGCTGACCCATGTGAACTCAGACTGCAGGCTGATGTTGGCTTGTAAATTTCCACAAATTGCTGTGGAAACACAAAAGCACCAATGAGAAGCTTTGCAGCACAAGTCGACACTTATTTTTTGACTGCTTGAGCTGATATTTCAGTCCTCATCTTGTTTCCTTTTGGTTAGTATACACACCCGCTCGGATCACGTGCCCGTTGAAACTGATTTGTTTCTTAGACTGAAGCACATACATCACAGCATTTGCTACATCACAGACGGGGACCTCATGGGCAAAGGCCAAAATCACGCTACAGCTTTGAAGGCTATAACTGAAAAAACAAAAAGACAACAACAACAATTTCAGCTTAGTGTTCAAATGCAACAGATGCATCAGCGAGATTTAATGTGAGTTTAGACAAATGTTCTGAAATAACATAACTGGACTCACTTTGTTGACGTGTTTGCACATGCCACGTTTGCGTCCTGTGTAGAAATGTCGGTTTTAGTGAAATAACTTTAAATGAATGTAATAAAGTTGTTATTATTAAACATGTTAGTTTAATAATAACACATGAAATGCAAATTCCTTCAGACATAAAGTATATTTTTCCTGTGGGATGCCATTACATGGTGAGTTTCTTGTCATGTGTAAATGCACACTTTCTTTCTTCTTTCTATGAGTTTGGAAAGTGAAGTTTTGTAGACAGAGAATAGTTCCTACGTGAAACTGCAGTATTTTGTGTATTTTGTATTTTCCTGTATTTTCCTCAAAAATGAACAACTCAAAAGACGTTAATCTAGATGAATACATAACAATGTTTTTACTGTATCTCCTTTAAGTCAAATAAAAAAAATCAGTTCAGTTTAATTCATTTTTTTTAGCGCTCCGATTTAAAACAAGGTTCGCCTGAAGGTGACTAAGATGATATTTCTGATCCTACCCACTTTATCTTTTTCCCTAATACAACCTAAATGCCTTACTTACATTTTGAAAACTTGCTTTTGCTCTAAATCATCATAACAGAGACAGAAAAACATAAAGGTAATAATATCATAATTTGGTGGTTGAATACCTTGTACTCAGATGCATTAATGGACACTGGACATAGACCTCTGCAAGGGAATATTACAAGATTATTATTATTTTTTGTATTTTACATGTGATAAAAAGGTATTTATTTATTTAAAAACTGGTGACAAAAAACAAAACTTACACTGCACTTGGGGAGCAAGGTGGAAGCTGTCGCAGCTGAGAAATCTGTTAAAGTTGAAGATATTAACGATGAATTGATGCTCCAAGAATTTATTCATAGAATTTTTACATTAGTCATTTGTTTATTTATATGTATTTGTGTTCTGTGTGAATGGAAGATTACCAGGTTGGTGACATTTAAGTAGTTTATATTGGGATCTTGTATGGAAATGTTAAAAGTGTAGTATGCATCTAAAAAACAAAGAAACAAAAAAAGGAAAGATAATCAAGTCACCAAGCTTTCAGACTGTGTGATTTACGTCATAATGCAAATGGTTTTGATAGGTGACATCACACTAACCTGATCCACTGCAGTAATCGGAGCAGTTGCAGTTGGTTGTGGTGATGTTGCCTGAAACAAAGTCAAAGCATGATGGTTTACAGTGTGGACCAAATCAAGGCACCTTCAAGACTCTACTTTTACACTTTAGGGGAAAAATGCATTTAGAAAAAATATTTAGAAGAATCTTGTGCATTTTGCTTTTTTACAATTTTATTTATTCATTTATTCGTTTTTTAATTGGCACAGTTTATGAAGTATGAAGCAACCCCGAGCTGCTGGCTAACCTGGCATACAATCAAAGGCTTAATGAGTTTCCTTATGTTTCCAGTTATTATGATAAGCTAAATTAACAAGATGCTTTGTACAGAACAGGGTTTTTAACCATTTTCTATTTTTAGGCATCGTCTAAAACACTCACAGAACAATTAATCCTATATAATCCTGAAGTGCTCTGTAGCGTGTTCACACGATTTGGTATCCAGGTATAATGTTAATGGTAATGGAACTGAGACTTAATTAATAATATTCTTTTGAAATGTGTGTTTCCTGACATGCCCTGAAGTACTTCCTGGTGTCTTTTAACACAAGTGCGTTGCTTCATCAGGTTTCAGTAACAGTAACAGTCTAATTCATGTATTGATGCAATGATGTTTTTTGTTTGTTTTCATGGTTGGTCCATTTAAACTGAGCTTAACTATGCTTACATTGAATAGTTTAGAGCTCACCTGCAGTGCAGTTAGTTGAATTACTTGGTGGAACCACATATGCAGCTGCAGACTCGTTACTGTAAAAAACAAACAAACAAAACCATGAACTTTCGCAAAAGTAAAGTATGAATTTAAAAAGTATAATTTATCTTTAATTAATCAGTTAATATTTAGCACTTGGGAAAGCACAGACTGCCTGTACTGAGGATCTTACCATGCTGCGTTGTCTTGACCAGTATAAATGCAGCTGTTTTCCACTGCGCTGCTGTTATTGCACGCATTTTGGAGCTGACCTGTTAAGCGACACAGAGGATTTATTACATTGCTACTTTTATAACATCCTGCAGACGTATCAGGTAGGTAACTATGCATCACTCACCCACTCTATCTGCCTTTTTCCCCAGCACGTAAAAATCAGATGAAGTGTTAGTGGCTGCACAGAGAGTGCGGAGGATACAGCATGAAGACACCGCCTGACTCAGCTTCAGCGTCACAGAGCACGTGGTGTTTCTGCAGCATAAGATCAGTGTTAATGTCGGGATCGCGAGATAAGCTTATTTCGATGACTTGAATGTCTTTACTTCACTTACCTTATTTCAGTTTTTGTCGCGCATGACACTTCCATTCCCTGGTAAAACACAAATCAGGCTAAATTCATGTGATCTTTTTTATTTACAGAAACCTACAGATACAATTAAGTGCTCACTCACTTGAAATAGGCCCGTTGTATTTATGACATTAGTGTTCAAACTGAAAAGTAAATGGAGATAACGTTAATGGGTGTCAGGACTAACTGATATGATTAGTCATCTCAGTGGCATTAGGACTGATTGTGCAACTGCGCATATGATCTCCAGCTTTATGAAAAAGTCAAACAAGCGTCGCTTATTTTGCTTAATGCTTGTTCAAGGGGATTCAAGAGGGCAAAAATACTGGAAATTCAGTGTTTGGCTGCTGTCAGCAAAGGAAATAATCAAAGTTAAAACTAAACTAAAACTAAAGTAAAGGCAGGTGTGAAAAAACCTTTTTGTTAACAATAATAAACTATAACATGACTAGAATAAAAGTAAAAAAATGTGAAAAAATGAAACACTAGCTGAAAAGATTTTGTTAAGCTGGAAAACTAACTAAAATAACATAAAAAATATCCTTAGTTTGAGCTTTTTTTAGTTTGGTAAAAATGTTAAACTAGCAATGAAATTAATAAAAGCTAAACTAAAACTAAATATTTTTACAAAAACTAAACTGAAATGAAAAAAACAAAGAAACTGAGTGAAACTAAACTGATTTAAAACAAAAAGTCAAAAATGAAATAACAATAAAAACAAATTTTAAAAAATACAAAACTACAATAACTCTGGATATAATCTCACCTTAAATGATAAACGTAACAAATCCTCACAGTGTGGATCAACAACACAGTTGCCACAATATATTACAGAAAATGCTCGATGAAAATTCATAATCTCATTTTCCATCTTTTCATTTATTTGATAGAAATAGTTGCATTCATACCTGCTTTGTGTCCCATTGACACTAACGTCCCGAGCTACACGTATCAAGCTTCTTTTCCGCTTTGAAGCCACTATTGTCCTGCTGCTTAGTAATTTTGTTGCAGTGGTTGTGAAGTTGCCTCCCGTAGGTGTGGCTGCTGTAGTTGTCGTGTTGCTTTGTAATGTTGTTGCAGTGGTTATGAAGTTGCCTCCCGTAGGTGTGGCTGCTGTAGTTGTCGTGTTGCCTTGTAATGTTGTTGCAGTGGTTGTGAAGTTGCCTCCTGCTGGTGTTGCTGTTGTAGTTGTCGTGTTGCCTTGTAATGTTGTTGCAGTGGTTGTGAAGTTGCCTCCTGTGGGTGTTGGTGCTGTAGTTGTCGTGTTGCCTTGTAATGTTGTTGCAGTGGTTGTGAAGTTGCCTCCTGTGGGTGTTGCTGCTGTAGTTGTCCCATTGCCTTGTAATGTTGTTGCAGTGGTTGTGAAGTTGCCTCCTGTGGGTGTTGGTGCTGTAGTTGTCGTGTTGCCTTGTAATGTTGTTGCAGTGGTTGTGAAGTTGCCTCCTGCTGGTGTTGGTGCTGTAGTTGTCGTGTTGCCTTGTAATGTTGTTGCAGTGGTTGTGAAGTTGCCTCCTGCTGGTGTTGGTGCTGTAGTTGTCGTGTTGCCTTGTAATGTTGTTGCAGTGGTTGTGAAGTTGCCTCCTGCTGGTGTTGGTGCTGTAGTTGTCGTGTTGCCTTGTAATGTTGTTGCAGTGGTTGTGAAGTTGCCTCCTGTTGGTGTTGCTATTGTAGTTGTCCCGTTGCCTTGTAATGTTGTTGCAGTGGTTGTGAAGTTGCCTCCTGTTGGTGTTGCTATTGTAGTTGTCCCGTTGCCTTGTAATGTTGTTGCAGTGGTTGTGAAGTTGTTGCCTCCCGTGGGTGTCGCTGCTGTAGTGCTGTTGCCTTCTAAGGTTGTGGATCTTGCACCTGTACTATTGCTCTGTAATGTGGTTACTGCAGTTGCTGTGCTGTTGTAAGTGTTCAGTGTTGATGACGCCACTTGTGTTGTCTCATTGACAGTACTTGCAGGTGTAGTCTGTGGGGAGGTCGGTGTGGCAGTAGTTTCTGGAGGGTTTGGAGGCACGCAGTTCTCCAGCTTGGAGCTGAAAACCTGCTTGAGCTGAGGAAAAGAGCATACGGTTTGCTGACAGGATTTAAGCATTACATCTGGTGTTTTAATAAGCCTGCTGTTGTACATGTTACATACCCAGGCAGAGATTTCAGATTCATTCTTGCTCTGTCCAGTGACATTCACCGTAATGTCAACAAAGTAGTATACTGCATTAGAAAGCAAAGAGAATCATTGGCAAAAAGTTGCTAAACTCTATAACAGAGGCCAAGATACCAGCTGCTGTAACAAAGAAGCAATCTAAGGGCTGAAAAGGGAGACAAAAATAGAAGTGACTCACATGGCCACTTGAAGCTGGCTGCTCATTTTAAAATGCCAAACTATATGATTAATTTCCATGGCTAATATTCTCCTCTGTGGTAACTGTAACAGGAGTGGAGTTTAAGATAGTTAGCTTGTTTGTGTTGTTCTTGCCATTTGGAGCACTTTTGTTCTGTTCCAAATTATACGGCTTTCATGGTGGTTAATTTTAACAGGCCATTCAAAAATGTGCCCCAGTTTTGAGAAATGTTTGTATTTTTATTTAGCCTAATTTACTTAAATACTATTAGCTGTACAAGTCAACTACAGTGGGGGAAATAATTATTTGATCCCCTGCTGGAAGTGTAAGTTTGCTCACTTGCAAAAAAAAATGAACAGCCTCGAATTTTTAAATAAATAAATAAATTTAAAAATTACATAAAAGTTATGAATTCATTTGTATGTCATTTAGAGAAATAAACATTTTTTCTACTACCCAACCAGAATTCTGGCTCCCGCAGACTGACTGCGTTCCCATGTGACACACAGATTTCAATACATCAATCAATCAAGTGCAGATTCATCTGCTCTCAATTCATTATGTGTATAAAGCGCACAGAATCAGTTTCTTTCATTTTAACCTCTCCACCATCATGAGCACAACCAAAGGACGTCAGGGACAAGATTGTAGACCTGCATGATCATCCTGGGGGAGGATAAGCACCTAAATCATTTAGAAAAGCCTTAGGAGAAAGTGCTGTGGTCAGATGAAGCCAAAAGGGAAGAGAAATGCTGAGTATGACCCAAAGAACATCTTTCCACAGTCAAGCACGGAGGTGGAAACATCATGTGTTGTGCTAGGTATGGGAGGACTTCACTGCATTGAGTGGCTATAGACAGGGTCATGTACCATAAAACCTAGGTTGATAACCTTCTTCCCTGAGCCAGAATACTGAAGACGGGTCATGGATGGATCTTCCAACATGACAGTGACTTAAAATATGCTGCCAGAGGAACAAAGGTGTGGCTAAAGAAGCATATTAAGGTCACGTAGTGGCATAGCTGGGCTCCAGACCTCAGTCCTTAAGAAAATCTTTAGAGGGAGTTGAAGCTTTGAGTTCTCAAGCAGCAGCTAAGAGACCTAAAGGATTTAGAAAGTTTCTGTAAAAGAGAAGTGTGTCATGGTTCTGGGTGTTTTGTCCCATCATGTTGAGTTTCATGTCCCTTTTGCATTGTGATGTTCTAGTTTATATGGTTTAAGCTTCACTTATTTCTGTTTGAATTCTCTGTGTTTCCCTTTTTCGTGCTTTTCTGTTTAGGTTCCTGCCATGTCTGCTTCTTCCACGCTATGTTGGTTATAGTGTCGTCCCTTCAGAGTATGAGTCTGTCATGCCCCCTGCGTTTAAGTCTCCCTCGCCCTTTGTGTGTCTCAATGATGTCTTTGTCTCCCGTCATGTCCTCTGTATGTGTTTCATAGTTATGTCCATGTCTCGTCTCTCATTGCCACTTCCCTGTTCCTTGTTAAGTCTGAGTGTTTTAGTCTGTCTTTTTGCTGTTTTATTTTGAAAGACTCGTGGTCTATGATCAGTGTGTTCAGTTTTGCTTCCCCTTTGGCGACATGTTCATTTGTATCAACTGTGTTCCGCATGTGTTTCCACTTCTCCTGATCACCTCCTGTCTGTATATACTGTGTGTGTCATGGTCCCGTGGCTCAGCGTCCGGGGAACCACGGGATGCTGCGGTGGCCACACCCTCGGGCTGCGCCATCTCCTACACACCTGCATCCCATTCGAGGCAATCACTGGGGGACGATTTCCCCCAGATGGCTGCTCCTTGCCAGTCCGTTAGTCACCCCTCAGTGGTAACTAGGCTCTTCATAAGTTCTGCATTTACTGGAGAATTTCGGAATTCATCTTAATATTGTGTCTGTGCACTTAGAGAACGACGTTCGGCACTGGAATCCTGCCACCTACTTGTCCCCCTGCTTGTTCGCCTCCCATCCTCGTTCCTGCCTCCTCGGACTCCCTCCACAGACTCTTCCCCCTCCGAGTTTCACGGTCCGGCTCTAATCGTAAGCCCTGACGTTTAACTTTGTCTTGCTGTTACGCGCCATTCCTCAGTACTCTAGTAATTGTGTTTCTCCTGTTGCAGTTTTCCCACAGTCCAGATTACGGCGCTCCAGGGCTTTGTGTTCCCAGTTTTTCCCTGGCTTGAATTTGTAGTTTTGGTTCCCTTGTTTTCATCAAGTTGCTTTGTTTGTTAATAAACCTGTACATAGTTCTAAGTGGCTGCACATTGAGTCTGCTTCTGGGTCCTTATCGTAAGTGTACACTGAGGTCTTTGACAGTGTGAGTTTTCCCCTGACCTTTGTTGTCGCGTCTGCTTCCCCCCCATAGCTCTTCTGTGTTCCTGCCGTGTTTCCAAGGTTTATCTAGCGTTTCTGGTTTTGTCTTGTTTTCTTAGTTTCCCCACTTCAGGCGTACCTCTGTTTAGTTTTTTATTAATAAATGGCACACTTAAAATTAATTCCCGTTTTCGTCTTACTGTGGTCTGCATATGGGTCCTCACATAAAAGAATCCACACAATCTGCCTCCGCATATCGTGCGGAGTCGGCCCAAATCCTTCCTGAGGTGTGTGCAAACCTTGTGACCAGCTATCAGTAAACTTGTTATCTCTGTGCTTGCCAACAAGGGGTTTCTCAACCAAGTACTAAGTCAACCAAGTATTCAAGTTTTGCTTGAAGATCAAACACTTATCTCACTGAGTGACATTCAAATCAGTAACACAGATAAAACAAACGTTTTTCCTAAAAAGCCAAGGGGTGAGCAGATTTTATCAGGGTTCATTTACCTGATATTTGTGGAGCTGTAGTAGAAACAGTGAAAGGGGAAGGAGTTGTAGTGGTCTGGTTGCAGGAAGCTTGCCCTGATTGGAAAAGAAAAAAGTTCTCAGTTACCACTGTTGACAACTTAATTTTGGTACCAAAAGCCAATCGTGTGTATTGAACACTAGACACCACGTCAGTGTTGATGGACATTAATATGATCCAGTTTCAGTGTACGCACTCAGAGTTCATAATGTGGTTTTTAAATCCTACACGCTGGAAAATAGGAATTCTGAAATCACTCTATTTTTCAGTTTTTAAAAAAACAGAACACTTCTTTAAAAATCAGTGCACTTTATGGTAGTTGTCTTTTGATTAGTTGTCTTTGAAATACATTTCCATTCCCTCACTTCCTGTTCTCTGTGTGGTCTTTTTTAGTCTTCTCCATTTGTTCCTTTCTCAGAATAGCAGTCTTTTGTATGACTAATAAGCAAAACTCGACTAACAGGTTACAGTATATTATGAAAGAGTTCAAGGTATTTGTGTGCGTACTGTATGTATGTGTGTGCGCGCATGCCATGCATTGCAGGTTATAATTAGAGGTTCAAAGCTGTCGGTCCACTAAACAGCCGCCTCCACTCAATTGTCTGTCTCAATTGTCTTCGTGTTTTTTCATGTCTTCTGTGTCACAGCTGATGTCAGAGCATACCTGCTAAGAGGACAACGATGACCACCAGGTGTGTCTGCAACAAGTGGAAACATCTGATAAGGGAGCCTGGCTTCTTCACCCTGTTACATAACAAATAAAACTGGTCTTAATAAATAAGTTTAGTAAATAAACACAGGGGGCTAAAGCTTTATTCTATTTATTCTGACATATGACAGAAGAAAGAGTCAGACTGAGTCATACAATAAGCCCACACTAATCACCATCACACCCATGCTAACAAATGCTGAAAGGCTGTAATTAAAATGTGTCTTAAAGGTTTTATCTCCAGTTCTGGTTGGTACAGATGAGTAATGCCAAATGAAACACTTGAACGATTTCAAGATAGTGAGGGTGGTCTAACAGAACAAACTCATTACCTTCAAAGTGCACATGATGTATGGAGTACATACACCATGAGCAAATAGCTATTTGTTCATGTTCATTTTAATCTCTTATTATTAGGCAGCAAATAATTTGCATGTACAACTCTCTAAACTTTGCTTCCTATTTTTTTTTAAATAACAAGCAGAATAACAGTGAGTAAGTGGACTGACTGTATAACTAAATGTCTTCTTTCACATCCATGGAAAGCGTCATTGTTAGTGGCACATCAGGTGCATCCTCTCCTATATTCTTATATAACCAGTAACATCAGTCCTTAAAAAAACGTGTGAATACTTTGCAAATACAGAATAACAACAAATTTTAATGTTATTTGATGTAGATCAGAGGTTTGCAGCCGCATAAGGAAGTGATTTATAGATATGAGCGTATCTGTATGAACGATCTGGATTAATAATCCTGACTGAAACCAGATCCAGCTGCTGTTTCTGAGTTAAGATGTGTTTCCCTCCACATTAAGGAAAAGGTGATACACCGCCACTTCCACCACCTCCACCACCACCACCACCACCACCATCTCACTTTACCTGACTAAAGGAGCAGATATTTGCTGGCAAAGAAATCTGCCTGAAGAAATCCTTGGATCCTTCATGACTCTGTCTTCATTTTCGTGGAACATAGCTTCCCATAGGCGAAGTAAAACGTTCAACAACAAACATTAATCTAGCCAGTGCTCTCGGCTGTGTGCTTTGTCAATTCTCCACCACTTTCTCATGCACAATCAATAGCTGACACACGTGGCACGCCCCTGAGACGTCAAGGTGAGCGGGTGGACGTCACATACATTCTCTTCAGCTCTGGCACCTTTGGCTCAACATTTTAACACCACCCAAAGAGGAAGCCGTCCGATTGTACAACTAGACTCAAAAATAATAACAGGGTCCAATCGTCTGCCTTTAAAGTTCCCTGTAGCTTTTTGGAAGGAAGAGATTTGTGTGTTTCTTTTTCTTTTTTGTTTGTCAGTACAGGTGTGCCTCAGGGTGTGTCATAAACCTGTGTTTTCAGTAATAGACATGACTGAAAGTGTTTCCAGGGCAACACTGCAGGGCTCTAACATTGTGGCCCTGACTGCCACGAAAGAAAAAAAAAAAAAAAAGTCACGCACCATTACACTGTAAGTGCCTGTGTTTCAGGACTGTGAGCAGTCTGTCAGAATCTGTCTGTCACACACCACCACATTTATTTCCTTCTCTGTTCTGCCTCTTACGCTTGTATTTAAACAAGGAAACGCACCGCGAAATACAGTTACAACCTCAAAATGTGGGTGAAAGCACTGTACAGTATTCATGGTATAGCTTTAAAACGCTGACATTGTCAGAGCTTCTGTTTCTGATCTGAATAATATAAGGCTGTGAGGACTGTGGACAGATAGATAGATAGATATTTTATTGGCAAGACAATAGTGCAAATTACATTTATAAATAATATGTTGTTATGTCTGACCTGTGTGTTCACCTGTCAGAGAGTTTGACAGAGAATGGTAGGGATGATTTCCTGAAGTGTTGTTTATGAATTTAGACAGAGATAATAGGATCAAAAATTGCGCTGTGAAACTGTTGTAGACTATTTAAAAAAATTGGGTCTAATGCAGAGTGACAGTAAATAAATAAATAAGATTTAAAACTATTGCGGTTAAACTTTGATCAGGAAAGAATAACTGAGAATGCAACAATGTGTGTATTATTTATTAAAGTAGATGCTGTTATTTTTATACCTTAGATGAGAATGCTCTAAGACAAATTCATACATACAATAAATGGGTTTAATTCCAACACGGTTCACATGTTTCTTTCCAATATAGCTGGAACCACAAAAAGAAGCTGTAGAGTTGTTGGTGTGTGTGTGTGTGTGTGTGTGTGTGTAGCTTGGATGGGGTTTAGGTATTTTCTCTAAGCCTGGGTTTTGTCCAGGTGTTCTGCCGTCCTCCCAGCTCTATTTCTATCTCTTTGGTTAGGCTCCAGCTGCCCAGTGATACTAGTTGGATAAGCTTGTAAGAGAGTGGCTATATGATTAGAGATGTTGCTAGCCAGATTTTTTTTTTTTTTATCCTTTAGCTACTTCCCCCTGTTTTTAATGTCTTTGCTTAGCTAGATAATCATTTCCTAGCTGCAGTATCGTGCTAAAGATACAGAAATGAGCAGTTTCTATGTTGCTCCTCACCAAAACAAGAAAATTAGTGCATATTTCTCAAGATGTTTAACTGCAAAAAACAAAGCCCTTTTTTTTTTTTTTTTAGAAATTGCTTCGGCTGTTACGTTAAAGCTTTAATATCTAATGGTCACATTTAGACATAATTTGAATTAAGATGCCTCCCGCTGAGCTCTTCCATTGCAGGTATTATCAGTCTGGTATCCTGCTGGCTTTCTGTTCCACAGCACGCTGTTATGCAACTGAGTGAACCTTTTCCATTTCCCCCCTCACATTCTACATCCACTAATAAATTTAACATATTTCCATGCCATTGCCTTGGAGACTCAAAGCCCTTTGGGGCTGCGTCAGGTAGTCAGGTAAATTACACCAAAATAAACATGCAGTATGGCTCACTGTTGTGACCCCTTGTGAATAAGGGAGTGGCTGAAAATTTCTTTCTTTTATTTCCATGCAGTTATTGTGCACCAACATATTTCATTTTGTATAGAAAAACCTATGTTGCTTTCAGGACTATGTGCAGCCTGCAACTTATTTGCATGTAAGGTCAGATGTGTCTATTTTATAATTCGTGTCAACCTGTGAAGACCATTAGGTTTCATATTGTGGTCATGAGAAGGTGTAGGTATGATTGCATGATTTTGATACCAAGTCCCTAACACAGGGCAAACATTTGACACCTGAAGAGCCAGGAATTCTGAGGAAAAACAAATGCTGTGTTCTCCTGAACATGCTGTAGTGTTTTTGGTTTGATCTGCAAAGAGTGTTCAAGATATTCACAGTGGTCAGTAATAAAACACACTACTATCAAATAGATATGGATCTAAAGCAGTATCCCTTTTTCCCACTGTGAATCCATAGAAAAAACATAATGTTCTACAGTAGATACTGCAAAAAGGGAAATTTCCTTTCATTGTACTGTTTATCTGTTACTTAATTTCTTTGGTGTGGTATGAATGGCCCTGGGGGAAATACAATTAAAAGTCCAAAATCTATTACCTTTTTCACATTTTCCCATTGGGCTAGATTGGGGTGTTAGCCAGGCTGATTAAGCCCCCCGAGTCTTATCTCTGAAACTATCTAAACTAAATCTTTTTGAAATTCAACATATTCAGCAAAACACACCATTTTCTGTCCGGTGATGATGATATTAAACATGAACTTGTTTATAAGCGCTCCACTGGGCCCTTTCAGTTGAAAGTGTGATGCACTAAATATCAATAAAGTTCAAGGCAAAGAGAATGTGAAGCCTGAGACAGACATTTAAGAGCATAC